>NC_134570.1:164583200-164884138 GCF_050947875.1 Dermacentor variabilis
TTGATGAAATTTGTTGCATTTGAGAGAGAAAGCTAAATTCTAGTGACTGCTGAAAGCGCAATTTCTATTTAGGACTTGAATTTTGGGAAACAGATGCTCAAAAGTGTGGAAATTCGAAAAAGCGGAATTTCTATATAGGACTTGAATTTTGTGAAATAGATGCTCAAAAGTGTGGAAATTCGAAAGAAATGGAAGCACTAAGCTTACAAATTAATCGCTCTGCATCAAGAACAGATATCGTAGTTCCTTAAACGGCATCCATTAGATCATTCAAAGCGAACAAATTCTATACGTCAATTTACATCTTACGTGAGTTTGTTACGTTGCGTTGCGTACAAGGGTTTTGCAAAAGTTGTATTTCCATATTACAAAATTCTTTAAGATTCATGTGTAACATATCAATTTTGTTCGCTTTAGATGCACTATTAGATGCAATTAAAATAATTGTGATATAATTCCTCATTGTTGAGTTACAGAGTTGTAAACTTGATAGTTTCGTTTTTTGAACATTTGCGATTTTTGCCAGTTTTTAATGAAAAATGTACGACGTAAATCGAAAATTCGAGAACAACAGTCACTAGATTTTAAGTTTTCCTTTTAAATGCAACAAATACCGTCAAATTTGGTGCAGTGGTTGCCGATAAAAACGAATTCTCCTTTTACATGTATTTAGATAAGAGCACCGGAGCTAAACCTTCCTCTTAAAGCGCGCGGGAAATCAGTGATTGTAGATTGACCGGTGTTTTTTTTAATAGCTCTTAAATAACATTTCGCACTCACCGCTGCTGTATTGCCGCTGCTCGAACATCGCTAAAGATCTGCATTTTCCCCTCCTCAGTGTTCAATATAAAACGTTGGGTTTCTCTGCAAGACTTGTTGACCCACGAATTTACGCAACGAGTCTTGCCCCACGTGTCTCTCCATCGGAAAAGCGATCTTGTACGGAGATGCAAAGTGTTCTCGCTACCCGTCAACGAGTGAAAGTTTTCAGAAACCTGGAAAACAGCGATGCAGTTGAAATTTTTTTTAGCCGCAACAAGTTAGGCGGTAAGTTAAAAAAGAAGGATATTCTTTAAATTACTTGAATAAAAACGCGATAGAGTAGCACCGATGGCCACTGGTCATGTCAGACCTGGCGCATCAGTTCTGGCCATTTTACCGAAGCTAGTACCGTTTGGTTTTGTCAGTCCTTGAGAAAAAAAAAAGCGATACTGGTCCATACCGTACAGGGGACTTTGCTGCACGCTTTGGAGCAATAGAAGAAGCGCGCTTGACAGGGGAAGGAGTGCCGGATATTCTGCGTCGAAGTCGCCTCCGTCACGTTGGCCGCCATGTTGCCATCAGCGTCGATTGTAGCGCCTCCATGAGACCAAGATTAAGCTACATTTTCGTTAGGCCGGGATATTTAGTACTCAGTGAGGCAAGATTAATACGCGCCTCGCTTTGAAACCCCCGGTTTTCTTTTTCTATTTTCTTTTTAGTCGATGAACGCAGAAAGCTACTTCTAGTAAACAAGCCCACTCATCGTCGCTTCAAAATAGAGCGTTGTGCGTACAAGCATGAATAGCGCCTCATATTCCTCCGCTTCGTGCAGTCTTTGCCTTTCCAGGCGCTCTCAAGTGCGTTGCATTGCGGCAACCGTTCAATCCGCGCGCTCACCAGGAGCGTCTGTGCGTGTGGTTCGTCGCATGCACGAAAGATGGCGCCACGACACTTGTCATTATCGGAATCTGTAATTCAGCTGACACGCGTGTTGTCGCGATCAGTGTCTCACGTGCGGGGCGTTTCGACGGCTTATCGCAGGAGTCATTGAGCGTTCTGCACGACATCTGGAGTGCTTATTTGGGGGCAGGGACAATGGATGTGCCACCTTACGCGATCGTTCTGGAGATAACACAACAGAGACGTGCACATGTCTCAGCTATAATTCTGGGGCCGAATTCACAAAGCGTTTAATGCGAAGCGTTCTTTCCGAACTTCAGGTGTTTTGAATTTATTTATTTATTTATTTATTTATTTATTTATTTATTTATTTATTTATACTGTTAGCCTCAAGGACGATACAGGGTGGAGTAATCATAAAATAAGCTTCAAAGATCGCTACAGACAGGAGCGCTACGCAAACCAAATCGGACAATGCAACACGTCTGCTCAAGTAATGCCAATTTTACACAAGTATATCCGCTGATACATTAAGTGATCATTACGCTAGAGACTCCGAACCCTACAAGCAACAACAGCTGTAACATACAAAACCAAATATTAAACATCATACACAGGAACTTCAACATCACGTAGAACCATTTCGAACGATGTCATATTATATCTGCTGCCTACATCACTGCAGAAAGAAGCTAATAATGTTGAGCACGGCTACACAGAAGAATAATACGTCAGTACCGATTTTTCAAACTGTTTTCGAGACTCAATTTTGGTAATGTTACGTGGTAGCGCATTCCAATTTTCAAGTGTTTTTGGAAAGAGGGAGTACTTAAATGCGTAAATCTTTGCAGGTATGGGCATATATTGGTCTTCGTGGCTATAGATCTAACGCATCGTGAAATCAGTGAATTTTTTTTTGTATATACCTTTGAGTGTTAAAAGTGACACAATTATGTTTCATTAAATCAATAAATATTAGTCGAGCCCCTTTTCGGGGCAATTAATGCTCGGGGAAACTTAGTTGAATTCGGATTTCAGTCACTGAATCCGTGTATCTATATTTGGACACAATAGACCTTGCTGCACGCCTCTGTATATTTTCATCTTTATTTACTTCGTTCTTCCCATACGGATCCCCTATTATGCTAGCACGTTTCAACGCAGTACGTACCCATGCCACATATGCAAGAAGTTTAACATCTCGTTAAGCAAGTCTACGTCTTAGTGACCAAAGTTTCACATCTGCGGTGTTATATAAATTATGGATGTGTTGGTGTTTTCCTTTACAAGGTAAGTCATCTGATATCGTAACGCCTAAGTACTTGAAGTGACTCACTTGTTTTATTGCATAACTGTCTAGCTTGTAATTTAATAGTAACACATTTATTGGTTTTCTAGTTATTCGCGCGAAGACAGTTTATTCGTAATTTATGTTCATTTTCCATCACATGCACAAATGGGTAATTGTTTCTAGGGCTGATCCTAACTATAATCAGTCGTCATGACATAAAATTTTAGAGCATGTGAAGCAATCACCTGCAAATAAACGAACCGCCCAAACAGACCCTCGAGGTACACCTGATTATATTTAGAATTTTCGATTTCTTTCCCTTCACTTCCACATATTTGCGTCCTGTTAGTAAGATGTGATTGAATCCACTTAACTATAGTTAAACTAACTCCAAGATCAAGTAGTTTACTAATCAAGTCCGAGTCAGAAACGTGGCCGAAAGCTGTTGATAAGTGTAGGCAAATTCCGTCTATCTGACCTGTTTCTTCAATTGTCAGAGCAGAATCGTGCACTGTTTCCGTAAGTTGGGTGATTGTGGACAATCGGCTCCTAAATGCATGCTGGTTAGAAATAAACATGTTCGACCTTTCGAGATAGTTAAACAAGTTTTTTGATTGGATATGCTCGAACATTCTACAGCAAGTATATGGTATTGAATGTTGCGCTCTGTGTTTGTCGCCAGTTTTAGGAAGTGGCACGATTTGCGCCATTTACCAATCGTGCGGCAAATTATGCCGTTCAAGAGACGCATGGAAAATTATTAGCAAATACTTTGCGATCCATTCCGCATATCGTCGCAAGAATTCATCAGGAATGCCATCCGGCCAGGTGACTTGTTCGTGTTTAGGTTTAAAAGAAGTGAAAGTATACCTTGTACAGTTAAGATAATGTCTGGCATGTCTGAACATGCATTAGATATTTTCTGTCTTATTTCTGCAGGCAGTGGTAGAGGAACGTCAAAAACGGCGTGGAAACGGTTCATTGTATCTGCAAGCAATTTGCGCAGAGTCTGTAAATATGCATTCATTGCTGGCAACATACGTCACATCCTCATGTCATGGAGCAACGTGTCGCCAAAATCGCTGCGACCAATCTTTCACAAACCGTGATGAAGGGTGGGAATAGTAATGCTCTCTCGCAATAGATGAATCTTCCTTTAAAATCCTTAAATGATGTCGAATCTCATTATTACCTTCGTTTTGTTCCTTTTCTTCTACGTGTAATTTCCGTTTTACCTTCTTACGGGAAGTGTTTCTCTGTTAAGCTTGGCTGGCAAAACTTCTTATGTCCGTCAGTAACTGAAACGACATAATCGTTAATCCTGCTCTCTATAAGTACGAGGTCAAGTACTGACTGAGTAGTTGGCCTACTTCTGGTTGCTTCATCAACAACCTGCGTAAGATCTCTGCTAAATACTATCTTAAATAAAACATTACACTTTTTGAAGTCTGATGAGCCAATCTGTCGCACATCCCAACGAATACTTGGCACGTTAAAATCACCTGCAATAATTAGATGCGTGTTTTAGGACGCATTGTCACTCAAGAAGTATTGATTTTAGAAAGACAAAAGGGGCATTAGGAGTTCTGTAAAGAGCACAAATCACGCAAGGAAAGATACACAGCATTGACCTGCACCACAAAGAAATAAGTATTTGGGGAGAGGAATCTGCTAGGCCGCAACAGCGTACGTGGGCGGCCCGATAAAATCACGGTTGGGCGAGGAGGAGATAATAGCAACACGCCCGACGCATCATCTGTCGTGCTGTGGCGAAAACTGCGTTTGCACGTTATTCTATGGACATGACGCACAAAAATCACGATATCGTATCACACAGCCGACTCACGACAGAGGGTAGGTCGGCGCCGTGCCCGACGCCGTGACTTTATCGGGACGTCCGAGAGAGCACTGCTTCGCCACCTCAATAATGCTTGCTCCGTGAGCTACACCAAATACTTTCATTATCGGGTCACTCGCGTAACATCACGAGCTCAATATCCTTTTTGTAAACAATTGCCATGTCTCCACCACGAGTTTTGCGATCCTAAGCGGGGTATTATTTAGCTGTGTATATAGTATGTCTGGCCGCATCTATCTATCTATCTATCTATCTATCTATCTATCTATCTATCTATCTATCTATCTATCTATCTATCTATCTATCTATCTATCTATCTATCTATCTATCTATCTATCTATCTATCTATCTATCTATCTATCTATCTATCTATCTATCTATCTATCTATCTATCTATCTATCTATCTATCTATCCATCCATCCATCTATCCATCTATCTATCGATACATCAGAGTAGGCATGGTGCGGTATGACATGCATACATACGTACCATAAATGACGTGTCATGACATGAGTGACGTGACATAAATGTCATCACATGAATGATATACGTGGCAAGAAATAAATACAGCGAATTACATGGCCGCTATTTTGTAGCGATGCCTTATGCCTTATTCTATGCTATTCTTATCATCCACCACATACGGCCGCCTGATCCCGTTGATAATGTGGGCAGACCGTCGCTCTGACCACTGGCCAAGCGCGAAAAGCCTGAAAAAGCATAGAATCGGAAAAGGCATCGCTACAAAATACCGGCCCATGACATGGCATCAATGACGAGACATACATTAGCACGTTATGCTATGTCATTCCTGTCAAGTTATGCACGCATGTCTTGCTACACATAACCCGCCGTGGTTGCTTAGTGGCTATGGTGTTGGGCTGCTGAGCATGAGATGGCGGGATTGAATCCCGGCCGCGGCGGCTGCATTTCGATGGGGGGTGAAATGCGAGAACACCCGTGTACTTAGATTTAGGTGCACGTTAAAGAACCCCAGGTGGTCGAAATTTCCGGAGTCCTCCACTACGGCGTGCCTCATAATGAGAAAGTGGTTTTGGCACATTAAACCCCATAATTCAATTCAATTGCTATACATATCCAGTAAAATAAATGGCCACGACGCCATCACCTCCCTGTCATTGATTTCAGTCATGACAACCCTGTCATATCAATATGTAAATTCATTCATGCCATGAATATGCTGATATATATATATATATATATATATATATATATATATATATATATATATATATATATATATATATATATATATATATATATATATATATATCTTGTTACAATAGAACTGAGATTAATATCAATCATGTCATGGCGTGCATGACCAAAATTTGATAAATTAATGATGTGCATGCATGCGTGCACAGCAGGACATTAGCATGACAAGAACTGATACCGACCCAGCGAACCAAGTTGTCTACTAACTTCGTCCGATGGCCACATGCTCGTGTTTGTTACGCCGTGATAGTTGTTGCATCGTAATTTCAGCTTCGTAATGCGACTGTCGCCTCGTATTCTCACAGGTCATCTGACCAGGAGGCACGCGTAAGAAGATCTTGGTATTTCGCCCACCGGGTGGTGGTTGAATCCGTTCAAACAGCGATTGAAAAGCAAGTTTCTCACGAGCGTTGGTTTACAAGTGCCGGACAGGAACGCGCCGCGCCTCCTCCTCGTTCCTCCCGAAGCTCGTACCGGACTTTCCCGACCCTACTTGTCGTTAGCCGAATGCTTAATCAAACATCAAACTCTTTCCTGTTGAACATAGTTGTCTGAGTACGCCAACCCTGCACCGAATTTCACTATGGCAGCGTCATCACGGCTCTGCCAAGAGGAGCAGCTGCAGCTCATCAGTCATAAAAGTGGCTATAAAAGGACATGGAGTTAAGGTTGGTTCGCAGTATCGTCGCCAAGTCAGCCGTTCGTGTCCTTTAAGCGATACCACGTGCTGCCGTCAGTGAGCATTTAGTTTTCTGCGTTTATCACCCATCTCTCACTTCCATGTCGCTCGTTGACATCAATTTGGTCCTTCGTAAAAATAACGTAATCGTAGTTATCGTCGTCGTCTTGCTGCTGTCGTCAGACACGCGCACTCGCGTTAATTCTAGTTAGCTGCATTCGTGGCTCACGCACAAATTCTGTATTTACACGAACACATTGGCCAACGTGGTAACGCTTTGCGAAACCGCAAACAATGCTTCATAGCCAGCCTCCTACGAAATGCTTCCCATAACGTCGATTCCCATAACGTGTGGTATCTGCACACTTTTTTGTTCATAAGACATTTTTTTTTGCCATTTTCTGGCTGTCTTCGCTAATTATATGTCCGGCACCACTATTGGGAGACAGCGGGTCTGAGGAATAGTTCTACCCGCCGTCGTGGCTTTGACGTTGTGCTGCTGCTAAATCCGAGGATGCGGGATTGAATCCCGGCCGCGGCGGGCGCATTTCGGTGAGGGCGAAATGTAAAAAAGAAAGCACGTGTACCGTGCATTGGGTGCACGTTAAGGAACCCCAGGTGGTCAAGATTATCCCGGAGTACAGCACTACGGCATGCCTCATAAGTGAACCCCAGGGGGTCAAGATTAGCCCGGAGTACAGCACTACGGCGTGCCTCATAAGTGAACCCCAGGTGGTCAAGATTAGCCCGGAGTACAGCACTACGGCGTGCCTCATAAGTGAATCGCGGTTTTCGCACGTAAGGGGCGTAAACTTTATTTTCAAATCAATGAGATTCGAGTGCGGCGTCTTTTTAGTGGGTCTGGGCACCCGCCGCGGACGCGGTTCCGAGACCTTGTCTCGAAGCGGCTTCCTTGACTCTCTGGACGGCCCAGAGTTGTGCTGTCAGGTTTGAGCTCAGCAGTGCGGTCTTCCAGCGCGAGCGGAGGCTGGCGGTGGAAGAGACGGAGGGGTCGGCATTGCCAGACTTGTTTGTTAAGTACTGACACTCCCATAACATGTGATTAAGTGTGGCAACCTCGCCACACGATGTGCATCTGTTTGCAGTGTCTGGATACATGGCGTGCATGAGTCTGGGGTTTCTGTAAGAATCTGTTTGTAATTGTCTGAAGTGTACTGCTTGCGTCCTGTCTAACCTAGCGTGAGGGAATGGGTATACGTGTCTTTGTAACTGGTAGTGTGTCGTGATGTCATGGAACCTGGTCATACGATCCTTCCACGCCCAGATGTTTGCAGTACCCCGCGGGGGCTCTTCCACCGATGATGCTTGGTGAATGAGGCCTCGAGCAACGCGGTGAGCCGCTTCGTTGGGGGTGCTCAATCCAGTGTGTGCCGGGATCTATAGAAAATGCCTTCGGTTATCGAAGTCGGCCTCTCCCTGGTGTATGGGATGTCGCTGCAGTATGTGATACGCCTCTTGCGAGATGCGCCCATTTGCAAAATTGCGAATTGCCGTTTGCGAATCGCAGATCACGTATATAGCTTTGGTTTGTGTGAGGGCCAGCGCTATATATATGGCCGCTTCCTCTGCCACTTCTGCATGTGCCGTGTTCACAGTGACGCTCGTGAGGGGGTTGCCTCGGTGGCTGGTAACTGCCGCCACCAAGCTCTTCCTGTCTCGATAGCGGGCTGCGTCGGTGAAGACCGCCTCCTTATTGTTAGAGTAACTTTGGTTCATGTGTTGTGCCCTGGCTTTATGTCTCCCCGTGTGGTGTTGGGGGTGCATGTTGCGAGGCAATGGGGGTACGTATAATTGCTCGCGTACGGTTCTTGGAATTTCTACTTTGATGCCATGCTGCTTGTGGTATGTGATTCCGAGCTTTTCGGGCACGTGTCTGCCCGGGTGGGTCTTGGATAGGCGCTCGAGTTGGGACACTTGTTGCGCCTCCACGAGTTCCTCGAGCGTATAGTGTAAGCCTAGTTCTAAGAGCTTGGTGGTGCTGATTCCGGGCGCAAGTCCCAAGGCACATTTGTGCGCCTTGCGTATGAGGGCGTTGAGTTTGTTTCTTTCCGCAACCGTCCAGTTGTGAAACGCTGCGTGTACTTTATTTGAGAAATGACGAAGGCTTGCATGAGTCGTATGACGCTGCCTTCGCGCATGCCCGCGTGGTTGTTGGTGATGCGTCGAATGAGCTGCATCGTGCTGGTGGCCTTTGCCGTTATCTTGCGAAGTGCTTTGCCATTGCCACCCTTGTGTTCTATAATCGTTCCTAATACCCGGATCTTGTCTACCATCGGGATGGGTAGGCCGTTTGATGCCGTTAATTGGATCTCTTCCTTTGCCGAGGAAGGGGGGGGGGGGTGGAGTGTAGCCTTTAGGTGGGCGCCCCTTTCCGACTGGTCTATATAGCAGCAGTTCGGATTTTTCGGCCGAGCACGCGAGTCCCGTGCCCACGAGATAGTTTTCCACGCATTGGATGGCCTGCTGTAAACGGTGCTTGATCGCTCCGTCGCTGCCCGTTGTCGTCCAGATCGTAATATCATACGCGTATAGCGTGTGATGCAGTCCTTGGATTTGAAGCAATCGGTCGGGTAACCCCAGCAAGACGAGGTTGAACAGCATCGGCGATATCACTGTGCCCTGCGGGGTGCCCGAGCTCCCGATGTTGATTTGATCTGACTCTAGTTGTCCCACTCGCATGCGAGCGGTTCTTCCATGAGGAAGTCCCGGACGTAGCTATACGTTCGCAGTCCGAGATTTAGCTTGTCAATTTGTCGCAATATGGCATCGTGGCGAACGTCATCGAAGGCATTCTGCAGGTCCAGCCCGAGGATGAAAACCCACCATTTTTAGAACCTCACGTGGTTAAAATTTCTCTGGACCCTCCCACCACTGCTTGACTCGTAATGATATCGTGCTTTTGGCGCGTAAAACTCCAGAATTTATTATTATTAGGAACAGTTATAGCACGTGAAAACTTTTGCGAAAACAAGCCCTGCGCTGTCGCTTCGCTTGTATAGTTGTGTTTACTGAGGCTTCCATGTGAAAGCTTCATCACCTATATCTTGCCTATAGTGTCACGTTTTAGTGATGGTGAGGAAGCAGAGAGCGGCACAAGTGCGAGTCACGAAGCTCACGCACACCGGCGACCTTACGAAGTCGCGCGCCTGAGTGCGACTGGCGGCGACAAAGAGGCTCAAAGCGACCGATGTTCATACCATCAAGCGCGAGTGGCCAGTCGCCACAGCGAAATGTCTCGCGATATGCCGGTCACGTCCGGTCGCAAAGCCATCACAACGTAAAATAAGTGTGCAGAGCATACAGACGCCATGTTCTTGTGCCTCTGGTTGGTTGAGCAGACTTCCGACTGCGGTCTCGCGACTATACCAAAATGGTCGCATTTCGAAAATAGCGATCGCTTGCGACCGGTCGCTTTGAGAGTAGGTTGCGCGACCGCTGTCAGTCGACGTTGTGGATGAGCCCTAACTCATCGCTGGGCGAACATCTGCCTAGATAAGCAAGTAATATTCAAGCAGAACGGTAGCTGTGAGCGCAGTCGTCAGTCGTCGAAATCTGATCTGCGGGTCCAGCTCGTTGGCTGTTTATGCATGACTCATCGAACATTCCAGCGCAGTCGCTGGGGTTCGCGTTCGATCATGAACGTATGCATACGTACATCACTGTTGGTTTCAAGCATACCATCTGATTAAACAAGGTTCTTTCGCTATAGTAACGGTGACAACATTCTTCCGATACACGTATGGGCGCATCTTGCGCCGAGTGCTTAGCGGGTGAAAATCCATCACTAAAAAATGTAACAACGTACCCGCGTCATTAAAAGATTTTCTCACGAAATTTAATAGATTTGTGTCCAGCCGGCATGTATGAAAAAAGAAAAAGAAAGAAGGTACTATCATCTGTCTAACAATGGAGATAACAAGAGGCAGATTTGCACTTTCCGATTTTTAAATATTATAAACGGTGCGACCTGCTTACACCTGAGAATAACCAAATGCCCCATGTTAAACATGTACACAAGGCCGTTCTACTGGATAAGCTGTATTTTTGATGGCAATGTTTGTCGCTGTCAAAAATGACCGCACGAGCAGGAAGCGTAGTACTGAGCTAATGTTACTTAAAGCATCTGTCGCTGTCAAAAATGACCGCACGAGCAGGAAGCGTAGTACTGAGCTAATGTTACTTAAAGCATCTGTCGCTGTCAAAAATGACCGCACGAGCAGGAAGCGTAGTACTGAGCTAATGTTACTTGAAGCATCCTGAGGTTTGAGGACGAAGCCGGGTGGAGGAGGCATAAGGAAAGCTGTTTATAACATAATTGTAAACATTATCCAAAAAGTGGAAGTAGTCAAGATATGATTAAGCCCTAAAGCACTTGATAGTCAAAAAGATAAAGAAAGACCGCGTAACGCACGAAAGCACAACTAGTCAAGTACATTCGGGTGCAATGTGATATCGACAGCCATCAAAAATTGTTTTATGCGGTCATGAACAAACAGAAACCTTTTTCGCAAAGTCAGGGTATCTTTATAACAAAATTATTCAGGTGGTAACGCTTCTAACTGGCATATAATTATGCAGGTTGCTGAAAAGCCCGTTTATATACTCACCACGTAAAACGCTTACTGTGCTGCCGATAAAATCACGAGAGCTGCACGTTTTCGAGCGCAGGTCTTAATAGGCCGTTCCTGCGGCGAGCGTCGGCAGCGTCGGCGTAACCGAGTGAACGAACACCCAGAAGAATGAAAGCGAACCCGTAGCGCAGCGGTGGATGAAAGAAATGCCGTAGCGAAGAGAGGAAGAGGAAAACGCAGAAGGAGGGTGCAGCGGAACGATGAGGCAGAAAGCGGAGGAGGAGCGGAGGGGATGTGGCCTGCGCATGCGCCGTGTTGCCGGCGGCCACAGAATCCGCAGCCGCGTGGGCGATGTCATCTGCGCTTCCGAAGGGGGGAGCGGGCAGGGTACCGTGAGGTGGGGAGGGCTACGCGTGTCCTAGGCGTCTGCTGTTGACGTCAGTCCGCGGTACCAGCGTGTGTGACGGGGATCACGGCTCCTGCAGGGGGTGATGATGAGCGGCTACGAGGAAGGCTCGGTTGACGCCTCCTCGGTTGTTGTTGCCGCTGACACTGGTGGCACAACTTCCCCACGACGAAAGGCCGCTCTCGTGTGAGAAGAAAAGCGTAGTGCCGCGCAAGACGGGCTGTGCGGATACGATGGATACGATATGGCGCCACAGTAGCGCGTGTCGTCTGTATGGAAACAAAGCGCTTCATGGGCGTAGGTCTGTCTGCGGCGGCTGCTTTGAATCGCACTCACTGTGAATCGTGACCCCCGCGCTACCTCTTGCAATCTCCCGATTAGTGACGCAAACACCCCACACATCTTCCCTTTGGAACGTGCTCAAATTTCGCATTAGGAAGTATCGTAATCGTCGGTGAATTTTTTTACCAGTGTCTGTTCTCTTCTCAGATAGTCGCGCTTCAATCGCTAGCTGCTCACATAACCACCCTTGCTGATGTCGGTGACAATTAGTTCTGAACCACTTTTCACTGGAAGCTTAACGACCTAATTGGATCGACCTTGGAGAAACCTCCACTCATCCAGCGCTTTGTTTCCATATATGGTATCAGTGGAAGCGCTTGCCTCCTGCCTTATAGATGGCGTCATCCTTGAACAGACGACGGCGCGTTACTCTGGCGCCACCTCGTAGCGCTCGTCACCGCAGAGCTTGTCTTGCGCGGTACTACGCTTTCCTTCTCATGCTTTCGCCATACCCTCCTCATCCGTTTTCCGCCTCATGGTTTCGCTGCACCTTCCTCCTCCGCTTTCCTCCTCGCGCTCTACTCGCTATCATAGTCTTTTATCCCCAACTGCGCTCCGCGTTCGCTCTTTCATACTTCGCTGTGCTCGTTCACTCGGTTATGCCGAGGGACGCCGCCGACACCGAGGGTAGCCGACGCTCAACGCAGGAACAGGCGCTGAAGAGCTGCGCTCTAAAATGTAGGTAACACACAAGCGGTGTCTTTCAACTGAAGGTTTTTTGAAAACTGGTGCCAGTTATATATACAAGAGCATAAAGAAAAACATCGTCCTGAGGCCCCACATTGCTTCCACTTTATCGCAGCGGAGTGCCCACTAATGACTTCGTTTCCTGCGCTCCCAAAAGATAATGTGTCATTGTAGTGAAGTTGAATCGCGCTTACAAGATCGCGTTACCAATTTACCTATTTTTCTTCTAGTTTTACCTTCTTTTTTAGGACCTTCCTGCCCCTCCGTCACATCTCCTGCCGAGTATATAGCATGTAGACGAATGTGCGCTGGCGAACCCCTTAATTTGCTTTTCAAGTAGGAGTTTTCCCTCACTCCTGCCCATCATATAAAGTCATGCTGCACACTAGTAAAAATGATATCTGTACGCCCTTGCACAAGCAAAACACTTTACTATCGGTGGTTCACCCTGTATACCGCGCATCGGCCATGCACAAACCTAAGAGGTGTACCGCTCTAAAGTGAGAACGGCGGCGCGTTCACGCATATTTTGCGCAATTCGTCCATATAATGTGCCAGTGTACCCGGAACACCTTGTACATGTAGGATAGGCGTTTTGTGTCGAATGAGTGTAAGTCTGTAAGAGAAATTTAACTAATTGGTCGATTAAAGTTCGGGGTTTTACGTGCTGAAATCACGATTTGATGATGAGTTATGCCGTAGTGAGGGACTCCAGTTTGATTTTCACCGCGCTGGGTTCTTTAACATGCACCCGATGGACAGTACACGGGTGTTGTTGCATTTCACCCCCCATCGAAATGTGGCCGCCGCGGCCGCGATTCGATCCCGCGACCTCGGGCTTAGTTGCGCAACGCCATAGCCACTAAGCCACCACGGCGGGTAATGCAAATTTCAAACAAGAAAAGTGGCTGCGGCGAATCCTCTCATAAAACGTTTTGATGTATAAAACGATTATTACTAATCACAGTAAGGGGCACTTGATTGCTTAGAGACATTTTTGTCACAAAGGCAAGTACTTTGAGTACATATTGCGTTCTCCTCATTAAATTAGGCAATTTGAGCTCAAATAATCTGGGTTCGCAAACTGCCGAATATTTTTGCCAAATTAAAGGCGCCATATTTATTGGGCCTTTTTGTTTATTGCTACAAGTATACGTGCACCTTTTAACGAACGCCGAACATGATGTGCAAGATCTGTAAGTGATAAGCCGACACAATTCTTGTTCTCATCGCTTACCACACGCTTCGGTCGTCGCTTTGTCGCGTCCTTGGGCCAGACGCTCATGTCGACGGTGAGCCGACCACGCTGCGAAGGATCCTCGTTTTTGTCGTTGTCGCATCGGCACACACCTTTTGTTGTTGTTGTGGCTGTTGTTGTTGTTGAGCCCTTGTCGTTGTCATGTAGTAAAAAATGTGGCTCACAGCCACTATGCGGTAAAGGCCAAGAAATTGTTAGAATATTCCTTGTTGCATGGCACGTACCCGTTAGGGATATTAGCCACATAGCGATAAGTTCAAAGGAGGGCAACGAAAAAAATGCATAAAGAAAGAAAGACAACTGAAATCGCGGGGAAATGATAAATGAAAATTTATGAAGTATCAAACCACGGTTGATATCAGAGAATGCGTTTAGCATGCTTTTCGGGGCAGTTATTTGTGGCGCTATGAGGCACACTGTGTTACGGGGAGGGGGGGGGTTGAAGTGCTCCGTTTACCATAGTGCCTTATCTGTACGCGGGAGCCAACTGGTGCTATACTTCGAGCTCCATTTCCTCAAGCACCAGTTCGGAACACCGCGTGGCGGCGTCTGTGACCATAGGCGCAGCGTCTCAAGCGACACTGTCTGCGTCCTTAGACCAGAGAGAAAGAAAAAAACTAACAAAAATTACTGACTCCCCCTTAATCGATAGTAGATGTAAGCATGAAATGGCTACCGGCAAAGCAGATTGGTTGGGGGTGATACTAGCCACCACACCACACCACACCATATTGTGCACTGGTCCATACGGATGCAATAGTTTCCAGTCACACACAGAGCCTCATTTCAAGTACCATCTCGGTCAAACGGCCATTCGCGGAGCGCCGGACACACCACGGGCCTCATGTGTAGCTGGCGTTGTAAAGAGCACAGAGTCTCAGCGCCTAAAGATGACAACCAAATGTATAGTGCCCTGTATCTGCCTTTTGAACGTCGTTATTGGGCATCACAAATAAAGCTTCCGCCTACTAGAAGTTACAGCTTGAGTGACATTTGGAAGAACTCGGAAGCAGTATTTTTGTAACTTGTTTGGAAAGTAACTAGCCTATGTAATTCGGTCTTGACTGGTTGCCAGGATGACCTCGTTCTGTTCTCGCAGCTTGCCCGGACGTTCTCGTTTGAGTGCCCGGATAACGGCTTTGGCTCAAGGTCACTTGAAGGTCACCGACAAGGGGAGCTGAAAGCATTTCGTGCTTAAACACGCTTATCTTCAAAAACGAGCTCAGTGTCTAAGCTCTAGGGTGAGGTTTCAGAGTCATACTCCCTGACCTTGAGTAGATGAGGAAGAAGAGTTGCTCAGGAAGAGATGGTTTTGCCCAGGCCCAAGTGAGCGACGTTGGAGGCTTGTTGGCTCTTTCCAGTACAGGTGTTGGCTAGAGCTGGTATAGAACCGCACACTTGGCAAAGAAGCGAATTAACGCGATAGCGTTAAGGGCCCCGTCTCACAGAAAATCCGGCGTCGAACACCGCTTCGGCAAAAAGAACTTCGAACGAAATCCTGAACCACGCATACCCAACCACTTCTCTACCACCAAAGTTGCTCATAGCTTGTGTTTCATTATTTAGAAAGTTATTCCTCGGAATTTTGAGAGCGGCAGCCCACAAACAAATGTAATGAAAAAGAAAAAAACAGAGAGCGCATATCTTTTACGTTAGCTTTTCTCATACTCAAATATTAAAAGTGCGAAACAATAACAGCAGATCGACCCACGCAAGTGGCCGCGTTTCTACCAGAAAGCTCGCCTTCGTGCATATGTCATTCACCGCCAGCGTTTCCCGGTAAAAGTTACGGTTACATAAGCGGCAGTTGCCGGGAAGCTTGAAAAGCAGTCGGGGGTCATTGAATGCTATCGCGTTCCACTCTCAAAGGCGAAGCTTAAAGGAGTACTGGCACAAAATTTCATAGTCGACTAACGTGTGAGATGAATTTATGGTGGCACACACACATCGTCTGCAAAATATGAACGGCCAATGCAACTCGGAACATATTTAAAATCAATTTTTAAGTACGTTCACGCAGTCAACCGGAAAACGCAGCACCTCGCGACATCGACATCAAGAAAGGAATGTAAACAACCGAGAAAACGCTACGTCACGAGTTTGCGCCGCAGTAGGGGCGGGCCCTGCGACCGAGTTTCTCGCCGCTCCGATCGTCGCGGTGTCTTTCTTTTTTTTTCTCCCGGATCGTGACGCTGACCTCCCTCGCCGCTGACGGCGGCACAAAAATCGGCTAAAATTTGTTTCTGACACGACTAAATTGAATAGGTCACAGACGGTTACACTAAGGCTTCTGCAGACACGAACGTAGCCTAGCCCGGTCATCATGAATAAAATTAATCCGGACTGCGGGGTTTCAGTCCATTGTAGTAAGTGTGGGGGTTTGCTCGATTTAGAACACATGCTTTGGCGCTGCTTGGCGTTGGACGGTGATGGTTCTCGAGGTGAACAGTGGTGGCAGCGGATGCTGCACAGTGAAGTGCTGGCGGACCAACTCAGGGCTGGCCAGAGGGCCCGTGTGACGGCAGAGGGGCTCGGCCTCTCTGTACCGACGTGGGAGCGGCCCGCATCAGTCCCCGACTGATCCCTCAGGACCTAAATAAAGTTCTTCGCACCATACCATACAAAATAACTCATAAAGTGACCTCGAAAGTGTGCGCCATATAGTAAAATCGGTGGCGTTATTTCGACTCGCAAGCGGTCAACGCAGTGCAATCGTCTCTGCGAAGCGGCTCACCTGGCTAACGTGTTTTCTCATCGCTACCAACGGCGACGGGAAAACTATTTGTATTGTCACTTATGAGCGAGATAAATGTGCAGACGTTGATTTTGTTGACGAATATGGATGCTTTATTACCAGCTGCGGACGGGTCGCAAGGGTCGTCAGCCTCGGGTCCGGCGGCCAGCGAGCTAGGCCCGTTTCCCAGCGATCGCCAGCTCGCCTGGCTTGTGGTCCGAGTACGTGCGCGCCACGGGACGCTTAGAATTGGCCCGCGTTGAAGAGCAGCCAGGTTTGCTCGTTTCGTTTCGAGCGTGCTTGGTATAAACAAAACCGGTCGAGCTGAGAGAAGTCCGACTATCTTCCGCCAAGACTGCGTACCCCCAAGCCTGATGCTGTGCCGCCTTTAACCTCGCCTTGCGTGCTGCTCCGGAATATGCTTCATTCCCAAAGCGCCTGCGACGAATGGCTCGTACTACTTGTGCCAGTGCGTACGCATGTTGATAGCTGTCGTTAGCAGCACCTTCAGAGTCGCTGCTTTGTAGTGGATCAAGTCAAATGTGGTTGGCCACGCCTAATTCGGCGGCGACTACAGCAAGCAGGAAATAGTCGCCGCTGGACGACGAAAACCGCTCTGAAGCCAATGATGTTTCGGGCCGTGGTTACTGGGTCATTAGCTGCTTATTGCAGCAGAAAAAAACAAGATCGAGAATTTTTGTGTCAGTACTCCATTAAGCGTGCTCCAAAATTTCGGGGTTTATTGCGTTTTGTGTAGTGTCAAGTCATTTTTGAAAGACTGCGTTTGTGCCTGCCCCAAGAGGCGCAGGGCCTCAGCGACAGCGTCTCAAACAGCTAGCTGTCACGAGGGGGGGGGGCATGCAAGAACGATACCGTTACCACTGTGTGGTACTGCAGGGTGCCACTTCGCAGGTTTTACCCCTGTGTTACATTGCACCATATTCGTGATTGGCCCACAAAAATGGTTAGGCAGTCAAAAAAAATTGGAGGCTTATCAAGGTTAAGCCCAGTGGATGCTTCGCATCCACTGGGCTTAACGTTAGCGTATCCTTAGCGTTTGGAGGCATCTTGACCGCATACACGCCCGGCGCAAAGACGCTGGCGCGGTTGCGGACACAGAGACTGACGCGACGGCGGGCGCGCGCCGCTTCATCCCTGGCGTGATGTCACATATCGCGTGATGCAGCGATGGTGGCGCCGCCGCCGCGTCGCGCGCGACGGCGCGAACCGAAGCGTGGAGGCCTTCGCCGGGCGACGTCAGACGGCGCGATATGAGGCCCCATCTGCAGCCGGTGTGACGTCATCACGTGACGTCACATCATGTGATCTCACTTCAGGGTCAATGGTGGCCACCGCCGGGAGGCGACCGACGGCGCGATATGAGGCCCCATCTGCAGCCGGTGCGACGCCATCACGTGACGTCATGTCACGTGACCTACTTGAAGGTCACTTGAAGTTCAATGGTGGCCACCGCCGGGAGGCGACCGACGGCGCGATATGAGGCCCCATCTGCAGCCTGTGTGACGTCATCACGTGACGTCATGTCACGTGACCCCACTTCAGGGTCAATGGTGGCCACCGCCGGGCGTCGCGCGAAGGCCCGAAACCTACGTTAATATGCTTCGCATAATAAAATCGTGGTTAGTTTGCAAAGAAAGCTAAGCGTTTAAAAATCCTGTATTGACTCATCGTTGACACGCACACACACGGGTGCGTAATATATACATATATATGTCGGAAAATTGAAGGCACCTCTTGCAGTGCAACTTATTAACAGGCTGCGGTTAGCAGCTACGGCAGCAGCTAAACTAAATGACACTAAACGATAATGAATTCAGAACAGCAATCAAAACAACAATAAAAATTCATTATTAGTCTAATTAATAAATATGGGAGTATAGTATCTTAACATGGACACCTATTCGTTGAGGGAGATTAACGAAGAAGCAGGTGGTAAGACAAAAAGAAAAATGAGATAGAAGCTCAAGGAATAGAATTAGAAAGTATGATCTGAATAATAAATAAACATAATCATAAATATAGAACGTGTAGCATGGAGCGAGGAGTGCCAATAAAGAAGAGAATACAATTGGAAATGAAATAATAAGGACCGACGCTTAAAAAAGAAGACGTTTCGGGGATATTTAAAGTTTTGAGAGACTAAAAGTTTAAAAGCTTTGAGACTTTAAATATCGAGTAAAATCATATATTGAGTTTTGAGAAGTTTTGAGCGTTGCGAAATCTACATGTTGTTGTTGCTATGTTAAACGTCTGCACTGTTTGTCAACAATTAGGCGGCGTGAGTGGGAAACGTAGTTGCAAGAGCTAATGAACATTAAAACTAGGAGAGAAATAAATGTGCACAGACAGACAGACAGACAGACAGACAGACAGACAGACAGACAGACAGACAGACAGACAGACAGACAGACAGACAGACAGACCCAACGTACTATTAGAACATCATCCGAGGAGCTTCAGCACAACGTTAAACCTTGCTATCGCGTTTACCGCTTCTCAAATTCTTTCCTAAAACCTTTATTATGACATGTGGTACAAGAAAAGAAAGTATGTTTGTGAAACGCTTGCTATCTGTAAAGTCGCCTTCATATTATCGATATAGATGGAAATGAAGAAATGAGGGAGGAACAGAAAGAACGGGCCACTCAAACTCCCATCCAACACGAAAGGGAAACAGAGCGCCCATTTTGTCATCTGAAGGATCAGGGTTTTGTATGCACAATCAAAGGCCGAGGGAGCGTAAAACGAAGAAACAATGAAACGATTTAGAGGGTCCTCAAATGTTTGTAGTTTTTCATAAATTAGTAGCGCACGAGGTGCATAGAAAAGTAAATGTAAACAGAATTTACATTGGCTTGATCAGTGCGGAAAAAATACTTCAGTACCGCATTTAAGACAACGCGTACTGGCCGATTGTTTGGCTTGAAAAGCGCGCTTGAAAAAAAAATTAGGTGGCTTCCCATGTGCAAATCAGGAACATCGAGGAAGGAAGAGGACCCTGCACATACGTTGAAGCCTGCACGTTATTTTACATAGAAAGTAAAAAAAAGAAAGTCGCACGTGCGGAGGTGAATATCTTCGTGTCAGTGCCCGTGCCAGCGGCAGCAGTCGAGAGCAGTTGAAGAGGTAAAGGGGACGTGGTGGGAGGTTATGACAAGTGAGTTGTTGCTTGCTGGTGGTGGATGTAACGGTAAGGGGGAGGGACGAGGCGGAGGCAACTGGTACGCGTATAGCCATTCGGGCTTGAAGCGGAATGTGGAAAGCAGCGCCATCCGACGGCGCGGTGGGTGCCTCGGCCCTCACTGTGGCGGTGACAGCGTCGGGGCGGTCCTGAGCGCGCAGCAGTGCTACAGCGCCTCGCTTTCTCCTCTGTTCTGTCACTCGACATTACACGCGAGAGGACGGCAGGGAGAAGAAGAGAGCGGCGGACGCAGGAGTTGAAGCGCATTGCGTTGAAGACGAGATCGAGGGCGGCGAAAATTCAGACAAAAAAGCGAAAGTCGATTTAAACCGAGTGCCAGAGAGAGGAAAAAAATAATGCACGGGAAGGCCGCGCTTAGTGTCAGCACGCATGCAACGAGAGGATTGGCTAGGGCGCGGGGCTGGGTGCTTCGGACTTCTTTTTTTTTTTTCTTCATCTCTCTCTATCTTTCCTATTTCTCTGGTATATACATTTTCTTTTTGTAACTATGTGAAAGGGAGAAGGCAGGGGCAAGCGGAGTTTCGTCTGTTCCTGGCGCGCCGCACGCCTCCGAGAGCAGACGACACGTAATGACGTTATTTATATGCAGTCAGTCTTCCCGCGGCCCGCGGCAGAGGCCGAGCCGAGTGTGAGGCAGGGCGGCACGGCTTCTTCGCAGAAGCCGGTCGCCGCCTCTTCGACCGTGCAGACCCGCTTTGCTGCGGGTCCCGGCCGATGGCTGAAGCGAGGGGGGGGGGGGGAGGGGGCAAAGCGCTAAGGAAGTGGCAGCGCCAGTGGCAAAGTCCGCCTATACAGCGAAGCCGCCCGGCCTTTGGGTCTTTGCGCCGCGGTGTTTTGATGCGCGCCGAACCGCAGCCGCGGCTATGCAGCGTGATCCACGTCGCTCGCGTTCAGGTCCGCGTCGTCTCGTCCTTCTCGGCTCGTCGTCTGTCTGTAAATTTGCGGCGCGCTGAACAAGACACCGGGACCAAGGGATGTCGGATAGCGACGATACGTATACGTGCAGGAAGGTCCTAATGCTTCACAGCTGTTGCTGCTGTTTACGCGGAAAAAGGGAGAGTGGTGGGCAAGGAACTTCTGTTAGGGACGCAAGAAGGGCGGAATGTGAGTGCACGGTCCACTGGGCGCTGTCCCCGCGCGATAGCGGGAGCGGTCTTTTGGGTGTGCTCTCTTTCATATGTAGTGTGGCAAGCGATCGAGCAGTGGTGGTGATCGAAGTGAGCTCCCGAAAAGTGTTGGAGCGTTGCCGAGGCATGGTCCTGAGCCGTCTGTGCGTGTTTTCGGTGGCGTTTGGCAAGACACCGCGGTGCTTTCGTACGGCATGAGATGCTCTCTTTCCTTCATGTTCGTTCGTACCTTCGGGAACGAACACTGACACCTGAGAGGGAGCGGTCCTTTGGTAGTGACAATAGAGCTTTCTGCGCGCCAGACCTGCGAGATGCGAAGGTTGTGGGATCGTCCTCCACCTGCGGCAAGTTGCTTCTCCATCCACTTTCATTTCCATTTTTTTATCGTTTCTTTATTTCATTTATTAGGCACAAGTAATTTCCCCTATGTTGTCCTTGGTGTCAGTGTTTGTTACCTTCTTATGATATAACTAATAAAAATTGGTCCCCTTCGTTAACCTCCTTTATTCTTGTTTATTACATAACGAGGGTCTCGAATCCGGCAACATTGATGCCTTCAGGTAGCATGTGTGGGTTTATTGACCGGTTGCCTTCACTCAAGAAGGTCACGTTCTCGTGACGCCTGCGGCAAAAGGACGTTCCACGTCCGCCGCAAAGGTCTGTGAGTGGTGGTGGTGGCTAACACTGCCAGGGTTCTACTGGGAAACATAAATACCCAAGAAAGTGTATGGGGAAACGGCGCCGCGGTAGCTCAATTGGTAGAGCATCGCACGCGAAATGCTAAGGTTGTGCACATGGGATCGTTCCCCACCTGCGGCAAGTTGTTTCTTCATCCACTTTCATTTCTATTAATTTATAGTTTCTTTACTTCATTTGTTAAGCACAAGTAATTCCGCCTATGTTGTCCTCGGTGTCAGTGTTTGTTGGCTTCATGTGAAGGACATGTCGTATATGGCACCCTGGTGATCATCGACAGGCCCGGACCGGCTCTATGCGGAAGAGATACCATCAAGGCGTTCAACGACTGCGGAGTAGCCATGTTGAAGCCAAATGTCGTCGCCGACCTCAACACGTGCAAGGAAGACCGCACTATCCAGGAGTTTCACACTTTGCTTAATGAGTTCGAAGACGTGTTTTCACCAGGTTTAGGACTCTACAAAGGTCCTCCTGTGAAGTTCATACTGAAAGAGAACGCCACTCCCCGCTTTTGTAAACCACGTACGATGCCGTATGCCTTGACCACCAAGTTGTCTGAAGCTTTGGACCGATTAGTCGCAGACGGCGTCATATGACCTGTCATGGCAGCAGATTGGGCTACGCCATTGGTTCCAGTTGTGAAAGCTGATGGGCCGATTCGACTTGGTGGGGATTTCTGGCTAACAGTGAAAGCGGCCACCGTGACAGAGCAGTACCCATTACCTCGTGCGGACGACACCTTAAAGAAGATTGAACGGCGGTAAAGTATTCAGCACTTTGGACTTGACTCAAACGTACAACCAACTGCCACCTGGATGACGAAGCCAAGAAGTTGACAGTCATAAACATCCACAAGGGCCTCTTTTGCTCCAACAGGCTCACTTTGAAGTTAGCTCAGCACCGGCTATCTTCCAGAGGCATATGGATCCGTTGATCAAGAATCCCCCGGGGGTGCAAGCCTACTTGGACAACATCATATAGGGGCCGAAAAGCGCAATGATACTTCATTAGTGAGGCAAGTCCTGGAGCATTTACGTGACTACAGTCTCAGGCTAAACATCAAGAAATGCAAATTCAGACAAAAAGAAGTCACGTCCTTGGACATCGAATGGATGGTGTGGACTTAAACCAAAGGATGACAACTTTGAAGCAGTTCTCCAAGCACTGCCCTCGAAGTCGGTGCGCGAGCTGAAATCCATCTCGGGTTTAATAAACTATTATGCCAAATTTTTACGGAACTTGTCCACAGTACTGGCTCCACTGTACAATCTACTAAAAAGGGGAAATACGTAAAAATGGCAACAAAAGCAGGCGGAAGTGCTCCAGAAGGTGAAGCAAGCCATACAAGCATCAAAATTTCGGACAGACTTTGACCTTACAAAATATAACGTACAGCGTGAAGGACAAGGACTGCGAAGGCGACATGCACAGCGCTGACTTCCAACAACATTTAGTTGCGTTGCCACATCGTGTGAATATATACAAGAAAGGGCATGCGCAGAAAATGAAAGGCAGTCACATGGGGTGTTCTAACAGCAAGTCACTGAACTAGAGCATGGTCACCAGAAAGTTACTAGTTCAGTGAGTCACTAGTCACTAGTCAAAGCAAGTCACTAGTTCAGTGACTTGCTGTTAGAGCACTCCATGTGACTGCCTTTCATTTTCTGCGCATGTCCTTTCTTGTATATATTCACACGATGTGGCAACGCAATTAAATGTTGCTGGAAGTCAGCGCTGTGTATGTCGTCTTCGCAGTCCTTGTCCTTCGCGCTGTACGTTATTTTTGATCATGAATTACCAACTAGCTCAAGCAACCACCCTAGTGACCCTACCAAATCTTCGAAGTTGGAATGTGATACTTTACCTGTAGGAGTGGGAGCTGTACTTTCACACCGCATCAATGGCACAGATTATCCTATTGGATTCCGCTCCAGGACTTTGTCCAAAACAAAACGCAGCTATTCTCAACTAGAAAACGAAGCGATGGCGCTTGTATTTGATGTGACACGATTTAGGGCTACCTACATGACAATCAGTTTGTTTTGGTCACTGCCAATAAGCCTCTGACAGGTTTGTTCAAGCCAGGAAAACACATTCTTCCCATGGAAGCGGCTAGGATTCAGCGGTGGGCGCTTCTCTTAGACAACTATCAGTACACGTCGTACTATCGAATAGGCACAGAAAATTGGAATGCTGATACTTTACGTCGCTTGCTGTTACCAAATAAGCTGCAAGATAACAGCACAGAGGATCCGCCAGAGTATGCTCTTTACTCTAAGTGTTCGGAAAGAAAGGCCGTTAGCGTCAGATAAGTGGCAGATTTCACAGAAACGGATCCGACGCTGCAGCAAGTGAAACATTGGATTAAAAGAGGCTGGCCGAAGTTTTTGTCTGAAGAGCAGGTTAGGTTGCGGCCGTACTTCGGCAAGAAGACTGAGCTCACGTACTATCAAGATTTGGTATACTGGGGGCATCGCATCCTGCTTCCCGCAGCTCTTACCTGTCGCATCTCGGACTTACTCCACGAGACGGACCCAGGCACGGCGGCCATGAAGAACATAGCAAGATCCCTGTTCTGGTTTCCAGGCGTGGATGGCGAAATTGAGCGACTGGTGCGTGCATTTCCTGATTGTGTGTACAAGCTTCGGCGATGCCTGCAGCGCAAACTCCTGTGCCTTGGCCCACAACGGGAGAAACATGGAGCCGGTTACACGCTGATTATGCAGATCCCATCGAAGGACGCATGATATTGGTGGCCGTGGACCCAGAAACAAAGTGGATAGAAGCACTTGCAATGAAATCGGCGACAGCACAAATGACAGTGGAGGTCCTTGGGGATATGTTTGCCAGGTTCGGCCTACCTCGCACACAGATAATGGACCTCAGTTTACAGGTTTCCACTTCGGTAATTTCCTGGCTCAGAACCAAGCACCACGCATGACTACCGCGCCCTATCGTGCGCAATCAAATGGTTTAGCGGAGAGGGCTGTAAGAACACTGTAAGAATCGTTCAAGAAAAACGGAGGAATCCAGCTACAAACGCGGATTGCAAGACTTCTGTTCCGGTGTCGTCACATGCCAGTGAAGGAAGGCAAGTCCCCGCTAGAAATTTTGCAGAGATATCAAATAAGGACAAAGCTCGACTGCATCATGCCGGCCGCCGAGGCAGCAAACACAGAGCCGTGTACCGAGCGTCAGGAGCGATACCAAGTTGGACAACGTGTGGACGCGAACGTTCCGGCCACGAAAAAAAATGAATACCTGGTATCGTGCGTGATAAGCAAGGAAAGCGCGTGGTCACAGTGGACATGGCTCAAGGAACGGAACGGCGCCATCTTGACCAAGTGCGACTTCGGGAATCGTCCGATACCGACAGGGTAACGCCCCGTCAAGGGCTTTCGGACGGAAGTGTAGACGACTCTGCGACTCCGTCAACTTAACGTTTTCGTCGCTCAAGACAGCGCCGTCCTCCAAAGGGTTTGAACTTACAGGGGGGCAGGGCGAGAATCTGTGGTATCATCATCACCAGCAACAAGCTGACCTCGCTCGGTTCGTGACGCCCATGCTATGAACCATCCTGGGTTTGAGCAGGTTCCGAGCTAACGTAGAATAAAGGAACTTTCCACAGATGTATGACTGACAGGTGTCACGCGTCGCAGCACATTATACAAAATATTAACTCGCGAAATGAAAACACGTATATAGCGGCGCACAAATTTCGCATTATGGAGTATCGTAACCATTGATTTTTTTTTTCATCTCTCCGTCTTCGTGCGGTGTAAATAGCAAATCTGTTCTAGGTCACACAGTACTCCCTCCTTATTCAAACGACTACAACACCGTGGTGGGGAATGATAATTTATTGCTCGGATAGGTAAATGCACTAACAATAAAACACTGCGTCCTAAGTGTACATAAAAGACGAGTAGATATAAAAAAACTAACGAAACGTCAAAAACATGTCAGCCGCTTATGCTGTCCAGTGTCCACTGCAGCGAGCCAGGGCTTAGAACTGAAGAGTATTGTAAGTTCGTCGTCCTCAATGTAGTCGCGTTGAAATGTGGCCCTGTTCACCTTACTAACAGTCAGCCAGCCCGAGACTAGAAGATAGTCTTGGGTCCAGGGCGAAACAGTAACAGCATTGTCAAAAAGGTCCATGGGAGTGAACAGGCTCGTCACGCGAGAACGTTTCCCCGAGTTGTCGAGGAGCGTGAACAGGCACATCCTCTGGAACGGCCGTGTACGCGGCTGGCCATCATCGTCCCCGCGGTGGACCGTGACCGACACACTCAGTTCAACCAGCGTGATGCCGTCAAAACAAACGGTCAACTCCCCCCTGCGACCTGGCGCGACGAGGAAGAACGGGCTCTCGGCGTAGTGTATGCCGACACGAAGCTTGGAATACCGGCAAACCGTCCACGTGAACTACTCGAGATGATTTTCTTTCGGCAGATGCTCGAGGCCTGCGGAGGCGGCCGCGTCTTCTTCGACGCTCGATGATGCGCTAAATCCGGCCCTAGCCGTTTGAGCGGCTGCCTTCAGGCGCTCGTAGGTCAGATTGACTGTGCCGAGAATACCGCGGAACAAGGCCCCGTTAATTGGTTCACGTCTTCAGCCCCTGCGGAGGCGGTCCGCGACGTGGTGGCTTTGATTAACTCTTGGACGTGTTCGTGCGAGAGGAGAGTGACAGTCGCTGAAGGTCGCGTTGCGACTGGTACCTCACTCGTCACGGTACCTTCAGGCTGCGTCTTGTCGTCTCCCCCATCGAGCAAAGCGCCGGAGGAGACCTCAGTCGAAGGTACCGCGGCCTCTCCGAGCCGTTTCGACTTCTCAGAGGTAGACTTCGCGTCTGCCGAATGGGTGGCCGCCACGTGATCGACGAGGAGTGACCCCGACAGCCTTCTGGAGCAGAGGGCGCAGGTTACCTCGTAGCAGTATCGTACGTGAGCCCGCGTGTCCTGCAGGGTGCTGGTGTAGCCGCATCCGTAGTCCCTGTTACAACAGCATGCTACTAATGTGTGCAGCACGTCCGAATTGGTGGTGGCCATCGGCACTGTCTTACGCGGACGCAGAAGCTTCCCGTCCACGGGCCGCTGCAAGGCATTAGAAGTCTCCACGATTTCAAGAAAGCACGGACCGCAATAAACGTGCTTGCAGCTCAACGTATAGTGCTCCACCGGCACTACGGAGCACAGTGAAAAGATCGGTAAACCGACTGGCGGCTGATTTACGAACTGGATGAGACGGCCGTAGAGAACGTCGCCGAACCCCTTCAGAAGGAAGTTCTTCGGCTCGGGAGCGGAAGCCATCATTAAGCAGCGCTAAATAGTTACTGAAGATGCTCTAGCGATACTGCAGGGGTGGGCGAACGAGCGGTCTCGGTGGGCCTCGCCTCTTATGCGGGTGAAAGCTTCGTCATCAGTTGAGAATTCCGAGCGCACCAATCAAATGCTTTGACAGTGAAGAAGAGCCAAGCTTGCTTGCTTCTTTGCTTGCTTGCTCCTTATAACTCGACACTTGTCCAGTACGGGGGGATTCGTCAAGAAGCCTGTGGTTTACGAGAGAAAGGTAGTTGAAACTGAAAAAGAAAGAAAGTACAAAGATCAGTAAACTAGAACTTCATCAAAAATGTTAACTTACTTTAGAGATATTAACTAACTATATTAACTAACTTTAGAGATAATTTAATAATTTATTATTAACTAACTTTAGAGATAGTTCTTCATTTTTTAAAAGCGAAGCTCTTACCTTCAATCTGGTTTCCGTTTCTTACCGCTCCTATCGCTAGTGCTACTATCGCTGCTATTACCGGCGAGTGGATGCGTTGTGATGTTGTTGACGATGATGATGACCTTGATAAGGTTGGCGCTTACCCACTCACAGAGATTGGCCAAGAGTCAGGCTCACTTTACTTATGTGTTCAGGTAATGAATTTAAAATCTATAATATTGTTGCATAAATTGAAGCGAGGAAAGTTCTAAACACTTCAGTAGACTGTCATTTCTTTTTTTTCGACAGCTTTCGGCGGCATTAATCTACACAGCTTGCGGCAATGATAAAAACACCGCTACACTCGGCTACGCCAGCCTTCGCGACGGCAAGCGAGCAAAACAAGAGAGAAGTGGTTTTGTGTGAGAAAAGGTAAGGTCAGCACTTTTTTTTGCAACCAAAAAAAAAAGAAAGCAAAGAAAATAATAAAGGAAAAAGAAACAAAGGGAAAAACAAAGTCGAATGGCGCGCAGTACGCTTTGCTCTGTGCATCTGTGCGGCGTGCCCGCGACCGGGCCGGTGGCCTAGACCTGCCGGTCCCGACGTGGGACTAGCCGAGTGCGCGACGAGTTCGCGTCCTGGCCGGACCTGCAATAAAGTTTATTCACTCACTTACTCACTCTGTGCATCTGTTCACTTCCCATTATATATATATATATATATATATATATATATATATATATATATATATATATATATATATATATATATATATATATATATATATATATATATATATTGTTGCTGGGGCTCTTCGCCAGCTGGTGCTTTCAGCATTCGCCTTGCATAGACAGCATTCGTGCTTGTCTCCGCCTCGCAACAATACATTTGCTATAGCAATCATGTGAGAGTGAAAGTAGTGGTCAACCTTTCGCCCTCCCAACGTCGCATGTGGCAAACTACAGCCAGTGATGAGACATACGCTGCGGTCGTTCAATGGTTTCACGCACTTGGCGCAGTTTCAAGAAAGCTCCTAGCCAGGTCCGCATCGAGGGAAGAGCTTTATTGTCGATAACACGGAGGAAGGAAATAAACTAGGAGGGGGCACTACGTCGCACACAGACAGCCCAAAGTTATTCCATATTGGCCTTTTCACTCCTATCAACTTATATAGTTTCGTACAATTACTAGAGGGAAGTATGGCGCTGCGAGCGTTCAGCCACCATGGAAACGATGGGTAGTATATATGAATTTGTATGATCTTCGTGCCTGGGGCTTCAGACGTTCTTGCGGCTTCGTTTGTTACGTTTTATGTGGGCCTAAATTTGCCTAAATTTGAAAGCAGTCGATACTTTTTACAGCGAAACTGTATAGCTCTACCTCTCGATGGATCTGTCGTCTCCATGGACAAAAGTTTGGGAGGTGCGCCGCTGAGTTCCTTGCAGCACGAATAGATGGCGCTCACCTCCGCGCATCCGCGGCAACGGCGACCATGCAGTGGAAAGGAAAAAAAAAGAACCAGAAAGCTCGCCTTCGTGCATAGCGTTTGCCGCAAGCATTCTCCGGTAAAGATTATGGTTGTATAAGTTACAGTTGCCGGGAAGCGGCAACTGTAGCAGACGAAACAGGGAGTAACGTAATTACACTTTTGTATCTAAAAGAAGAACCCGCTTAGCAACTGATTTGTGTGAACCCGCCTGCCTGCCAACTGATCTGCCACGTATAGTCAGGATTCCCGAGGAGCAGCCTGCACACGAGGGGCGGCGAAAGTGTGGTTTAGTGTGTTTCCCTTCTCTCTAGTCCACTCTCTGTAGGTGCACGAAGTAGCGGCGCAAGCCAAGTCGCAGGCTAAAACGAAACGTCTTAGGCTAGCTAATAATTAGGTAACGTAGATATGAATGTCGCAATGTGAATAATTTCAAGCTACGTCGCAACGGGCAATCGTTCTACTTGTCGGTTACAGCTTCGATGTGCAACCAACTTGACAGCGTGGATCGGAGACAAATTTTGTTAAAGCAGAGATTAATACTATAGTCTGCAAACACGCACAATCACTGCTAATTGCAGCGGTTCCGCTTTTCCATCCGTCCGTAGCGTAATGATTTCAATGTCGGGCTTCTGTGCTAGAGGTCCTGCGTTCGACTCCTGCCGTCGTACAAATTGAATAATGTTTACTTAAATATTTATAATGCAGCACTTTCTTAAATATGATCCATTTGGAAAGTCACGAAGCCATATAAAGCCAGACGGAAAGAGTTCAGGCAAATCCATGCACTACCCATCATTCCCATGTTGGCTGGGCCACCGTGCTTGCAGCTCTCGTAGACACTAGCGCCACAGTTCCCTATAGTAATTGCGTGAAACTCTATGCAAGGTAAATATACCTGGTAGCGAAGCTTCCATAGGAGCCCATATGTTCAAAACATGGCGGTCCATCTACGGTTCATGGGGCTTAGCGCCATCTGTATGTGGTGGGAACACTTCCGGCGGAAGAAAAAATAATGTGACGCCATGTCCGTTAAAAGCAGAAGTGACGTCATTTTGTTTTTGAAGGCGCGAAATTTGTTTTGTTGTCCTTCCTTTGGAGCTATATATTCATATGCCCCGCCATTCGACTTGGTGGGCGTTCCGAGCTTTCAGCGTGGAAAGCGATGCAGGAAAAGGCCAGCCATGCGGTTGTCGAAATCGCATCCCTGCACAGAACATACTTTTTTTGGAGGCCGACGAAAGCTTTAGGTGTAGAGTGCTGATCCTATTGTCGGATGCCAAGCCCGTCGGCCAGCGCAGTCGCACGAAAACAACTACACAATTATCTGGCGGTCGTAACTCACTACTTTTGACTGAACAGATTAAGAAGCGATGAAGCTACCCGTGCCACCAAATTCACACAAACTTCGACAAGCAGGAAAGCACAAACTGTGAGGGGGGCGTATTTCAACAGGTGACCTTTACGAGTGCGCCTTTCACTCCATTTCAAGACGTGCATTGCATTGCGAGTGATAGGGGCGTCAATGCCCCCTGTAGCGATAGGAGCTGAAAAGAAATGCATTTATTAATAAAAATAGAATTAAACTTGTATTTTCTTAACTCGTCAGGAATATATAAATTGACTAGGAATTTTATTTTCGTTGAGTGAACCTAACTGTGTCTCGTTTGAATTAGAAAACGCGTTTTTCTTTCCCAATGTTTGTTCGCTCCAAACATAGTCGCGCTTCAATCGCTTCTCCTATAACCCCCATGCTGATGTCGGTGACAATCTGTACTGAACCGCTTTTCGCCCGAAGCTTCGCGACCTATTTGAATCGACCTTGCTCTATGCGTCAACTCGGCCCGACACGTTACCCAGCACTTAATGAACTCGGACCAAGTCGCCTTACCGTTCTCGGTAAGTTTTCATAGATGCGCGCTTGTCTGGGTGCTTTGCTAACTGTTTTGTGCGCATTTTGTGCCCTTATGATAGTGTAACTGCGGTCGTTTATTGCAACGTGTGCGTTTATTGCCTGCTTTGCGCATGCCCGAGTGCTGTGGCACCCGTCGTCCTTTCAGACGAACGTGGGCTGAGCGAGGCTAGCGCGGCTATGGGAGGCCAAAAACTTACCGCGAAGTGATTGCAGGTTGAGCCGACTTTTCGCGGCTCCAGTTTCGTTACGTAATACTCCTCTATGGATCTTTCCTATGTACACGGTAGATAACGCCAACGGCTGATTGCGCCCCGAATAGCGATTCCGATGGAACTACAACATCAAATGCGACCAGATGTTACCGCTCGTGAGCAACTTTTATGAGCGCTGCGCTGTTTTTCTGGGGAAGACATCCTGACTTAAGAAAGTCTACTAAGCCTCACAAGACCGTTCATCGTCCAATAATCACGCGGCATCCGCAAAAGTGTCCATTTCTGGCTACTTCAGAATAGTGCACTGTACGCCATGGGCTCGCCCGAAAGCCCGGACTGGGCCCTGGTAAAACGATTTCTAACCTTATGTCCTTTGGCCTGGGCCGGAATCGGGCTTGCAGACGCGGGCCCGGGCCCGTTCGCCAATGAGCTTATGTCTCACCTTCGAACACATGCCGGCGATCTGCATAGATCCAAGGCATTCGGCGCAAACATTCAGCGCAAGTTCAAAGAAGTATCTTTTAATTGACTTCGCAAGGAAACAAACAAAGTTTATAATTTTTATGTTTGATTTTCTTTGAGGCAAAAAGTGTTCCGATTCTTTTTGTCGCTACAAAAACAAGCTTTCCTTCCGCGAAAGAAAGAATATACCCTACAAAATGCTCTTGATACGGTCTGACTGTTGCCCCTTTTACGAGTGTAGTATTTCATCGCTCTCGATACGATTATTTTAATGCACTTGTGTCATACTACCGTTTTAAAGCGAAGCTTTATATGGCTCAGAGAAACAAAAATGTGTCTCTCCGCGCCTGTGTGCAAAAAACTATCATCATCAGCAATGGCTCGAGCGTCGTGTTCTTCCACAGCTGGCTCCGTTGCCGCTCATCATTACAGCATGGAATTTCACTTCTCTTCTGTCGCCGTAATGGAGAGGTGGCGTTTACGGTGGTATGAGCCATTGTTTAAAGGGGTGTGAGCCATTCATTGTCTCACGTGACGACATGACATGACAAAAACTTTATTTAAGTCCTGAGGAACTGAGATCTTGGGGAGCCAAAACCGAAGGCTCCCGGAGATCAAGTCGGTGGCTCCGCCCACCAAGGGACCGGGAGATCAAGTCCCGCCGCAATGTCGTGGGCCCTCTGGACAGCCTGGAGTTGAATATGGAGATTGCTACTCTTGAGAGAATCCTGCCATTGCTCTTTCGTGATGAGTGGAGAGGCGTTAAGGGCGGGGCACAGCCAGAGCATGTGGTCAAAAGAGCATGAGTCATGACAACATTTGGGGCATGACAGTGAGTGTTCAGGATCTATCTTGTTAAGGGACCGAGGAGTGGGATACGAATGGGTTTACAGGAGTCTCAGTGTGGTAGCCTGAGGTTTGTTCAATTTGGGAAGAGGGGGTGGAAATGTCCTCCTGCCTAGTCCATAATGGGAAACAATTTCGTGGAAAGTACATAATGGAGCTTTGTGGATGTTGACCTGTTCCGAGCCTGGCTACCCGCGACAGCGCGGTGCGCGAAATCGCGCGCTCTCCAGTGGGCCTGCTCGTTAAGATTACATCCAAGCGGGTTAATTGAGCTGTCTAGATGGGCTGGTAACCACAAGATTTGGTATCCTCCTTCGCTGCTCTCCCTAGTCCTTTGAAGTGCTTTAATCACAATACTGTTCGCCTGTTCAGATATAAAGGCGGACGAGAAGGATCTAACCGCCGTGCGCGAGTCCGAGAAGACGATAGCGGGAACTTTTGAGCTGTGAAAAGCCAGAGTGATCGCCGCTTCCTCCGCCACATGGGCAAACTTCGTATAAGCAGCGGCTGCATTGACCAGGTTGCCCCCCGCGTCTACCGCCGAGACAGCGAACTTATCCCCACTGTCATATCTGGCAGCATCGACAAAGAGGGCATCTAGTTTCTGCTGATTGATCTTCTTAAGGATGGACTTGGCTCTCGCGAATCTTCTACCCTGGTTATGCACTGGGTGGATGTTTCGCGGAACGGGGTCAACCATGATGCGACTTCTGGTTTGCCGGGTCAAGCTAATTTTGGTTGCCGGTTCATGTCTGGGTTGGATTCCCGCTTCTTCTAAAATCTTAATCCCTGGCTTAGTGGATGAAAGTCTCATTATCTGAGCCGCTGTGTGAGCTTCTATTAGCTCATCGATGGTATTATGAAGTCCTAGCTCCAGCAGCTTCTCAGTGCTTGTGGACTGCGGAAGCCCGAGCACGCGCTGAGGCTGGTTCTGATTAGGGAGTCGAGCTTGGCCTATTCCGCTTTACTCCAATTAATATACGGCCCGATGTAGATGACATGACTCAGGAAGAATGCCTGATAAGCTCTGAGCAAATTGTCCTGTTTGAGACCGCCTCTTCGATTTGAGACGGGGGCTACAAGTCTTAGGACATTACTAGCCTGTCCAGTGAACCTGTTGAGGGCCGTCGCGTTACAGCCCTTGGCATCAATGAGGAGACCTAGAATTTTGACCGAGTCCATCCTCGGCATGGGATGCCCATGTTTAGCTCGAATTTCTATCGGCAGAGGTTCCAGAGGCGCAAGATTTCTGACCCCCTGTCTGGACTGGCGGCATAACAGTAGCTCTGATTTAGTGGGGTAGAGTTCAAGGCCCGTGTTTGAAAGAAAATCTTCGGTAGCCTCCAACGCGCTTTGTAACGAGTGTTCGAGCATGCCTAGCGATCCGCCCGGCGCCCAGATCGTGATATCGTCCGCATGAATGGAGTTAACCACGTTCGGGATTGCAGCGAGGCGAGTGGAGAGTTTGTGCATGGCTACATTAAATAAGAGTGGGGAGAGGACCGAGCCCTGCGGGTTGACGCAGGTGCTTAGTTCGTAGGGTCCTCCCGTGGCCATGCCTAGTCGGAGGTGTGCCTTGCGATCCGCAAGGCCCACCTTTGAAGCATTTAATTTTGAAGAATCGCAAACATCAACGGCGGGCGGATGCTGCTAACCACGCCGCTGAGCAAACTCGAGACATTGGACGTAAGCAACAACGGTGGACTGCGGACATAACGTCACTGACGTGCGGCCCCAGTGATAAACACCGGGGCGGCACGTTCGAGCTTGGCTGTTTAAAATTTGTACGGAGTGCTTGGGCGGTAATAATTTTTGCATTTATCAACGTAGCTTTTGGCCTACCTATGTACACGGAAACTGAAAGACTCCTGCAACTAGGGCTGCACAATACACTGGAGGAAATAGCCGAAGCACAAGAAACAGCCCAGTTCATTAGACTCTCCATCACGCGATCCGGAAGACACATCATCAAACGGATTGGTATACCAATTAGAACAATAAATAATAACCATAGAGAAATTCCCAAAGACCTGCGAGAGAATATCACAGTCATGCCTGTTCCAAGGGATGTTCACCCCATTCATAATGCGGGCAGAAGGCAAGCCAGAGCCAAAGCCTTACTAGAGAACGCTAAATATCAGGCTGAAAAATGCTCGTTCGTCGACGCGGCTTTCATGTGCAATAGACGAGCCTTCACAGCGGTTCTTCTGAACGGCAAAGGTGACGTCGTCAACTCCGCTTCCACGTACACCACACAATCAGAAATTGCAGAACAGGTAGCCATCACATTGGCACTTTTAGACCCAAAGAGATCCAGGATCTACAGCCATTCTAGGGCAGACGTCCGAGCATTTGACAAAGGCGCCATCTCTAGAAAGGCCCTGGTAATTCTCGACGGAAAGGTCGTCGAACCCCAACGATCATCACGATTCTCATATAGGAGAAATCCCCGGTGCTTCCGCGAACATCAACGAATCTGCCCACAATGCTGCACGAGGACTTGCCAACCGTGCAGCCACAATGCCAGAAGATGCTGAGGTTCTAGATTGTAGGGACCACCTCCTCACGTACAACGAGCTAACCAAGCACTTGTACCTAGGACGCAGAGTCTTCCCCCCTTCGCACAGTAAACTAAATAGAGGTCAGGCTATTACGCTAAGGCTCTTGCAAACAAGAACCTATCCGAACCTGCTATCATCCATCCATCCATCCATCCATCCATCCATCCATCCATCCATCCGTCCGTCCGTCCGTCAGACCGTCCGTCCATCCATCCATCCATCCATCCATCCATCCATACATTCCATTCGCGTCCATCCATCCATCCATCCATCCATCCATTCGCGTAGTGCTGCCGAACGCCAAGATGTGTTCCCAGTTTTTTTTTTTCGGTCTGGCTAGTTTCGTGCAGCATCGAGGTTCGGCGCCAGTGAACGCCGTTACCGACAATCCTTCACGTCACAGCGTTTTTGACACGGGAGGTAAACTAAACGCTGTACGCCCACAGCCACACTGGCCGGTCGTATTATACCTGTAGGAAACAGTGACAGGCTTTAAGATGTGCTAAGTCTAGCGGAGATTGCCCGGGTATGAAGAGGTAGAAGAGTCGTGCCAGTTTTCACAAAACAACAGTGAAGCAGACGTTGTAAGTTTTAGCTGAATTTCATTACCCAACCACAGAAGTGATCTAAGTTTAGCGAGGTGTTCGGTTAGGCTGCTTGGTGGCTACGTACAGCGCAAGGACACGGGTGGGCGAGGAGACGACACAAGCGCTGACCGCCAATTATTTAGCACTTGTGTCGTCTTCCCGGTTTTTGCGATGTTATTTCCATTAGACAACGAACGCGACGCACAACCTTTTTTAAAGAGCACAAACCAACTGGCATCGGGCAAAAGTTCCCGAAAGGCCCACGGGGACATGATCGCCTTTAATAAGTTGGGTCCATTCCCACGCGGGCATCTTTCCGGGGTTTCGAGCAGAGAAAATGGCCCCATCCACTGTCAGGGCAACAATGCAGCACCACGCTCGTACCAATTAGGCAGAAGAAGGTGGGCGTGCCGGTACAGTACTGTTGCAGACGAACCACCGCAGAAACAGGGACAGTATCCAGTCTGTGCCCCGTGGTGTTTCTGTGGTGGTTCAATGGCTACATTAGGAACTTCGCCCACTCTCTATTTGTCGCTGACTCACCGGAAAACGACATCGCTCTAGTGTGGACTCCAGCACATCAAGGACTCCAAGGCAACGAAATGGCTCATGTCGCTGCTTAAAGATTCACGGACCGAGTGGCCGAAATTTGGGCATAAGTCTAGAACCCAATGACACCCAACAACACACCAATAAAGACACACTCGTCACATTCAATGAAATTTGCACACATTACAGAAATCAACGCCTAGTGTATCCACCTCTCTCTGTGTCTAGAAGGCGCCAGAGAGAAATACTGTGGCGACAACTACAAACTCGCACTTTTCTTACCCCGCGCACTTTGCACTTATTCTTTCCCGCCACATACCCGACACCCAAGTGTCGCTTTTGCCCTGTTCCAATAGCAGATCTCTCCCATATCATGTGGCAATGTCCCGTTAAAACTCACCTCCCCCCCCCCCCCACCCCCGTACGTTCAAACTATTAATTAGTGGCGAACAGCTGTGGGAGATTGCCTTGCGCAGCTCCGGTCCCACCCTACAGGACCGAGTCCTGAGGTAGGCTGAGGAGGTAGCGGAGGCTTACCACGACTGGTAGACGGACGTCTAGCCACATAATGTGATGACGGACGCCTGCTGGGACTGGAATACTTAGACCTCCCTCTCTCCCCCCGGCCCCTCCCCTCTCTTAAAAGGGGAATAAGTTCATTATGCAGACAGGACGCAAGAGTAGAGAAGTGGACAACACGAACGGCGTTCGTGTTGTCCACTTCTCTACTTTTGTGTCCTGTCTGCACGCCGCACTTGTTTTTTGCATAATGAATCCTTACCAACTAGCTCAGCTTTCTGTCGGTCGAATAAAATTCATTCATTCATTCACCGTCGACGACCACCTACGTGCTCCGTACCCGCTGACGCCTCACTTCCCATTCTCTTCCATGGACGACACGCAGTCCAGAACCGAAGCATTTGTAAAAAAAAAGGAAAAAAAAACAGGAGAAATACGCTTTTAAACAAACAAACAAAGAAACAAACAAAAGCGTAGAAGTTTGGGCGAGTTGGCATGTCATGACTTTTCTAGGCTCGTAGCGCAGCTCAGAACGAGCAAGAAAGGAAGGTGGAAGGGGTAACGAAAAGGAATGGAGAACAGGGTAAAAAAGGGTAAAACAAACAAACAAACGAACGAACGAACGAACGAACGAACGAACGAACGAACGAACGAACGAACGAACGAACGAACGAACGAACGAACGAGCGAGCGAGCGAGCGAGCGAGCGAGCGAACGAACGAACGAACGAACGAACGAACGAACGAACGAACGAACGAACGAACGAACGAACGAACGAACGAACGAACGAACGAACGAACGAACGAACGAACGAACGAACGAACGAACGAACGAACGAACGAACGAACGAAGGAAGGAAGGAAGGAAGGAAGGAAGGAAGGAAGGAAGGAAGGAAGGAAGGAAGGAAGGAAGGAAGGAAGGAAGGAAGGAAGGAAGGAAGGAAGGAAGGAAGGAAGGAAGGAAGGAAGGAAGGAAGGAAGGAAGGAAGGAAGGAAGGAAGGAAGGAAGGAAGGAAGGAAGGAAGGAAGGAAGGAAGGAAGGAAGGAAGGAAGGAAGGAAGGAAGGAAGAAGGAAGGAAGGAAGGAAGGAAGGAAGGAAGGAAGGAAGGAAGGAAGGAAGGAAGGAAGGAAGGAAGGAAGGAAGGAAGGAAGGAAGGAAGGAAGGAAGGAAGGAAGGAAGGAAGGAAGGAAGGAAGGAAGGAAGGAAGGAAGGAAGGAAGGAAGGAAGGAAGGAAGGAAGGAAGGAAGGAAGGAAGGAAGGAAGGAAGGAAGGAAGGAAGGAAGGAAGGAAGGAAGGAAGGAAGGAAGGAAGGAAGGAAGGAAGGAAGGAAGGAAGGAAGGAAGGAAGGAAGGAAGGAAGGAAGGAAGGAAGGAAGGAAGGAAGGAAGGAAGGAAGGAAGGAAGGAAGGAAGGAAGGAAGGAAGGAAGGAAGGAAGGAAGGAAGGAAGGAAGGAAGGAAGGAAGGAAGGAAGGAAGGAAGGAAGGAAGGAAGGAAGGAAGGAAGGAAGGAAGGAAGGAAGGAAGGAAGGAAGGAAGGAAGGAAGGAAGGAAGGAAGGAAGGAAGGAAGGAAGGAAGGAAGGAAGGAAGGAAGGAAGGAAGGAAGGAAGGAAGGAAGGAAGGAAGGAAGGAAGGAAGGAAGGAAGGAAGGAAGGAAGGAAGGAAGGAAGGAAGGAAGGAAGGAAGGAAGGAAGGAAGGAAGGAAGGAAGGAAGGAAGGAAGGAAGGAAGGAAGGAAGGAAGGAAGGAAGGAAGGAAGGAAGGAAGGAAGGAAGGAAGGAAGGAAGGAAGGAAGGAAGGAAGGAAGGAAGGAAGGAAGGAAGGAAGGAAGGAAGGAAGGAAGGAAGGAAGGAAGGAAGGAAGGAAGGAAGGAAGGAAGGAAGGAAACGACAGTTGTTTTGTTGGAACTAAGGGCACATATCCGCGAGGCTGCGCTGACTTCACTGCGAGCAATGGAACGAGAACTATTTCGCGTAACGCTAAGTGACAAATAGACGGCGCTGTGGATTGGAGAGGATGCGGAGGTAGCTGATACACTAATTGACGTTAAGAAGAAACAATGTATCTGGATCGGCCATCCTGTAGCCCTATATTATACCACCGGGAGTTAGAGAAAGTGTCCCAAGAGAAGGGAGCTGCAATCGAGGATGGCGGATAACTAGGCGGTGCGGTGAAATGACGAAATTTTCCGGCATAAGGTGGGGATCCGCTGAAGCAAGACATGGGCAAGTGGAGATCGCTGGGAGAGAAGCCTTCGTCCTACATTGGACATTATGGGAACTCCGGCATCGAGGCAGCAGTCGAATAAGTGGAAGACAACGTGCCCGCAAGCGCGAGCGTTGGTTCGAGGGTCGACTGGCGCTCTTGGGCGTGGCCGGCCAGGACTGGGGCCTGCTTGCGGTGACTGGAGGGCCGCGCCGTTCCCACAACATATTGTTACGAATGATGTTTATTTACAGGGTGAAACGGTGAAACGAGGTCCGAGAGGGAAGCTACAGGCCAGGCCCAGCCGGCGCCGAGTACCGCGAGGTCACGCGCGCACACTCTACTTCGTCTTTCTCTGCCTCAGCCGCAGCCGCGCAGTGCTGCGACATTTTCCCCGGGGGCAGACGAAGCTCGCCGAGTGAGTTAAAGGGACCTGTGATGGCACTGCTTGAGTCTGGCCACGTGAACAACTTGCGTCGCCCGTGAACGCCGATTACTTGCCGTCACTTTGGCGACGACATAGTTCACATCGCTCAAGCGGTTGAGTATAACGAATGGTCCGGTGTAAGTGGCGAGAAACTTGCGGTACAATCCCTTTTTGCGAACAGGTGTCCACAACCAAACAATCACCGGGAGTAAAACTGACGGGGAGATGCCGCGCATCATAGCGAATCTTGCTGTTGCCTTGTGAGGACAACGTCCTAAGATGCGCCAGTCGACGTGCTTCCTCAGCACGACACAGAGTTTGGGTGATGGACGGATCCTGTTGGCACGATAAAGGTAGAATAGTGTCCAGAAAGCTCTGGGGTGCGCGGGCGTACAGCAAAAAGAACGGCGCATATCCAGTAACTTCGTGCTTGGCACTATTGTACGCGTACGTTACAAAAGGTAAGACGGCGTCCCAATTCTTGTGGTCAGCAGCGACATACATTGATAACATGTTGGTAAGGGTTCGATTCGTCCGCTCCGTGAGGCCATTGGTTTGCGGGTGGTAAGGAGTGGCATGACGATATGCAGAACCACAAAGCCGCAAAAGTTCTTCAACGACGTCGGCGGTGAATTGCCGTCCACGGTCACTGATGACAACACGGGGAGCGCCGTGACGGAGTATGACGTGATGCAACAAAAATGAAGAGACATCTGCTGCAGTGGCAGATGGAAGTGCCGCCGTTTCCGTGTAGCGAGTAAGATAATCTACGCATACTATAATCCAGCGGTAGCCAGCTGACGTCTTTGGGAGCGGGCCAAGCAAGTCGATGCCCACTTTTTCAAAGGGTAGCGTCGGTGGCTTAACTGGTTCTAAATAGCCCGCTGGGGCCGTCGTCGTTTGCTTGTGGCGCTGGCAAACAGTACAGCTGGCGACATACTGTTTCGTTGTTTTCCAGAGCTTGGGCCAGAAAAATCTCTGTCTAAGTCGGTGTAGTGTGCGTGTAAAGCCAAGGTGCCCGGACGTGATATCGTCATGCATACAACGAAGGACAGCCGAGCGCAGGTTTTCGGGCACAACTAGAAGCAATGGGGGACCATCAGCCGAGTAATTTTTTTTGTACAGCAAACCATTACGAAAAGTAAACGGTGTTGTTCCTGCTGGCTCACGTGCAGCTGCCCGTAGGGATTTCAAGGTAGGGTCGCAACGTTGCTCGCGCGCGAAGGTACGCAGGTCTGTAAAGTCGGAAGAGATGGAAACTAGGTAGTCGTCGAAGTCATCATCCTCAGCTTTAGTGTGCGGCGAAGGGAGACGGGATAGGCAATCAGCATCCGTGTGACAGCGTCCGCTCTTGTACTTAACGGAAAAGCTGTACTCTTGAAGGCGCAAAGCCCAGCGGGCCAACCGGCCAGACGGGTCACGCAGCCCAACCAGCCAACAGAGTGAATGATGGTCAGTCACTATCGTGAATGCGCGGCCATGTAGATAGGGACGGAACTTCTGAATGGCGAAGACGACTGCTAGGCACTCGAGTTCAGTAACGGTGTAGTTTGTCTCCGCTTTTGTAAGTGTCCGACTAGCGTAGGCAATGACATGCTCACGGCCATCGCAGAGTTGAACAAGCACAGCACCAACACCCGCACCGCTGGCGTCAGTGTGCAGCTCAGTTGACGCCTCCGGATCAAAATGCCGCAGTACCGGTCCAGAAGTCAACAAAAATTTCAGCTGTTGAAACGCCGACTTGCAGTCAGCAGTCCACAAGTATGGGGTGTCTTTGTGAAGGAGAGACTTGAGGGGAGAGGCAAGCTGTGCGAAATTCTTGAGCGTCGGAAATATGAACAAAGGCCCAAAAAGCTTCGCAGATCTTTCACCGTTTGTGGCTGTTGGAAGTCGCGAACCGCTGCTATCTTTTCAGGGTCTGGTCGTATGCCGTCTTTGTCGACCAGAAAGTCTAGTACGAGGGCTTGACGCTCACCGAAATGACATTTCTTCGAGTTTAAAATAAGGCCAGCTTGCTGGATACAGTCAAGAACGATCGACAGGCGCTGATTGTGCTCGTGAAATGTCCGGCCGTAGATAATGTCGTCTAAATAGCACATACAAATTTCCCATTTGAGTCCGCGGAGCACGGTATCCATAAATCGCTCGAATGTCGCTGGCGCGTTGCATAAGCCAAAGGGCATAACGTTGAATTCAAAGAGACCGTCAGGTGTCACGAAGGCTGTCTTATCCTTGTCTGAGGGGTGCATGGGAATTGGCCAATATCCTGACCGCAAATCAACAGAAGAGAAATACGACGCGGAGTGGAGGCAGTCGACGGCGTCATCTATTCGTGGTAGGGGGTACACGTCTTTCTTTGTGACGGTGTTTAGGCGGCGATAGTCCACACAGAATCTCCATGAGTTGTCTTTTTTCTTGACTAGGATCACAGGAGCAGCCCAAGGGCTGGATGATTCCTGGATCACTCCTTTCTGTAACATTTCTTCGACCTGCTCGGCGATGACTTTTCTCTCTGAAGGTGAAACGCGGTAGGGCTTCTGACGAATTGGCGTTGCTTGCCCTGTATGGATGCGGTGTTGCATACGAGACGCCGGTGGTGTATGGGACGCTCGTTGGCCTTGAGCAAAATCAAACACTGTGGCGTAGCGAGCGAGCACAGCTTCCAGCAGACACTGCTCACTAGAGGACAGCGACTTGTCAATCATGCGCTTAAAGTCAGCAGAATTATCATAGATGGAGTCGGGGTTGGATTTATTTTCGGCAGGTGACATTTCGACCGTTCCGACGCTGACAATGGCTTGTTCATCAAAACTTGCCAGTTTAAGTCCTAGCGGCAATGTTATAGATTGGGTTGAAACGTTCACTGTCCACAAACGAGTACAACCATCAGTGGTAACCACGAGGGAGCGAGGGACTATCGCATTTTTCTTGAGCGCATTGTTATAATCGGGCTCGGCTAAACCACAACAAGAACCTGTACGAGGGCGAGAAGTAGTGACAGCTACAAACATTGCAATCTTAGGGGGCAAACACACATCTTGTGACACGGTGAGAACGTCGGCGGCATCACTGGTGCTATCTGTCATTGAAGTTCGCGCGTCGCGGCGAAGAGAAATCGCGCCACTTCCACAATCCAAAGTTGCCCCCCACTCACGCAAGAAATCAATTCCTAAAATAATGTCATGCGTTGTACGTGCAAGCACAGTAAATTCACTTCTAAATGTCTGCTCCCCTATCATAACTGAAACAGAACAGACCCCAAGTGGGCGTAACATTTCCCCGCCAACTCCACGAAAGGTAGCGTTCCGATCCCAAGAAAACATAACTTTTTGTCCAAGACGATTTTTGAAGGACAGGCTCATAACAGAAACTGCCGCCCCAGTGTCAACTAAAGCAAAAGCACTCACATTGTCAACTAAAACGCACACTTTGTTTTTAAACAATTTTACACAAGGGGGTCTTGATGAAGATGAACATATTGCGGCCTCACCCCCGTCGGTCGCACCAGCTAGTTTCCCAGCGGCGGCGGTGATAACGAGCGACGACGAGGTGATGGAGAGCGTCGTTGTCGTGTCGGTGGTGGTGTCAGGCTGCGGTCGGAAACGGGGGAGTCACTGCGGTTTGCGCGTCCCTGCTGCAGCCGCTGGAAGGAAGTGGGATATGGCCAGGGCTCATCAGCGGGTACGCGGGGCGTGTAGGAATTGAACCGTGGAGCACGCTGCTGGCGGCGGTGGCAATACCTAGCAATGTGTCCAGCCACACCGCAGCTGTAGCAAGTGCGGGAGTCGCGGCTTGTCGCGGGTGACACCGGTGACATGGGTGTCATGGGTAGAAACGCACTCTCAGGCTGGTTGTAGGAGGGAATAGCCCGCGGAACAAATCGTTGTGGTGCATCTTGTCGGCGTCCCAGACTTGTCGGTTGCGGTGGCAAGTTGCTGCTCTCCGTACGATCAGCATAGGTCCTGCGAGGTTCTCGGAAACTCTGAGGTGCCCAGGGTGACGGTGGCACACGAGAACGATGATCAAATGCACACTGATGGCACACATGAGCGTCGTCAACAACTTTAAGGCGTTGAAGCTCTTCTTTAACTACTTGCCGAATCACTGAGGATAGGTCGTCGTGGGTTGGGACGGACACACTTGCAATAGTAGTAACATTGTCCAATCGTCCAAACTTTGGCCCAATCCTTCTCATTTTCAGCGCTTCAAACGCCCGGCAGTGTTTCTTCAGATCAGACGGAGTACTAAGATCGTCCTTCGTTATAAGAAAATTATAAACATCTTCAGCGATTCCTTTAAGCAGATGTCCTACTTTGTCTTCGTCTGTCATGGTAGCGCTGACTATTCCGCATAATCTCAGAACAGCCTCTATGTACGTTGTACACGTTTCGCCAGGTAATTGAGCTCGTCGGGAAAGCGTCTGCTCAGCCTTCTTTTTCTTAGAGATTGGGTCCCCGAAGCACTTGGTGAATTCTTCTACAAAGTTATCCCAGCTTGTTAGAACGCTCTCGTGGTTTTCAAACCAGAGGAGTGCGGTGCCAGCGAGAAAAAAAACCACGTTATCGAGCTGCTTCGTAGAGTTCCAGTGGTTGTGGCGACTCACTCTGTTGTAGTGTTTAAGCCAGTCGTCGACGTCTTCGTTGGCCTTCCCCGAAAAGGTGGGTGGCTCTCGCAGCGGTGTCCAGTAGCCAGCCTGACCTGCGTGATTGCTATCTGGTCCGCCGCAGGTGGGGTCGTCATTGCCTTCTCCGGAATCGGCCATGTCCGCTGCTTGTGGTCGTAAACCGGTCAAGCGCCTACTCCGTCGGACAGTTGGTAGAGCTAGGTCGTCCAGGATCGTCCAAGATTTACCCCGCACGTCCACCAAAGATGTTACGAATGATGTTTATTTACAGGGTGAAACGGTGAAACGAGGTCCGAGAGGGAAGCTACAGGCCAGGCCCAGCCGGCGCCGAGTACCGCGAGGTCACGCGCGCACACTCTACTTCGTCTTTCTCTGCCTCAGCCGCAGCCGCGCAGTGCTGCGACAATATATAGGCTGGTGATAGTGATGGTGGCCTACGAGGGAGATGAATTGATTGACTGATTGGCATTATTTTTTTACGAGAACAGTTAGATGCGATAGGGAAATGGAGCCAGCTTTGTTATTCACTGCTCCACGGCGCCGATCCCTTTTCTTCATCGCATGGAATGGAGCCAACTCACGGTCAGAGTGGAAGCGAGATCAGGGGAAAGTCCTTTCACGTCACGCATCACGAAACGTTCTCTACTCTGGTCCTGAAGATTAAAACCTTCAATTATACGGAGTAGTTCCCTATTGTTATTCTGCAGTGACGCGGAACGCGACGCTCAATTGTGTGCGGCTCCTTTTTTATTGTCAACAAGAAAAAACAAAGAAACGACAATCGGAGCGTGTTCCTTTTTTTCCCTTTCAATAAGAGTCAATCCACCATCACGGAGTGATTTGCACACTGTTTTCACACCATCCTGAAAGCAGGAAGTGTGTCTCGCTGGCCGTACACACACAACCGCACCTGCAGAAGACTACCGGATGTCTGCTTCCAACGTGACAAATGGATGTCGTTGGTATTCCAGCCCCGATTTTCTCATTGCATAAGGGGAAGAAACGAAGGAAAGAAAAAGAAAGCGCGGGTTGCAGGGGTGCACAGTTTTCCGAAGGTCTTTCTTTTTTTTCAAGGTCAACTTTCCCGTTTTCCCGTTTTCTGAATCCAGATCCAGATCCCGTTTTCTGAATAAAAACAGTGAGAGACAGAGAGAGAGAGAGAGAGAGAGAGAGAGAGTGGCTTGAGCCGTGTAAGCCATCGCAGAACCGCGGCAATAGCTTTTTTTTCAACCGCATCACGTCCGTGAAGCATTCCTCAAGCTTCCTGCGCTGGTAGCTCGTGCCTTCGCAACTCGCCCGATAGGTTTCCCGTTCACTTTCCTCTGCGCGGCGGGAAAGAAGACCGCACGCGGTTGCAGCGGTTGCGAACTGCACTGCGGAAAAGCGTTGCGGCCACCGCGTGTTTCATTTTAAAGCGGCACTTTCTGAACGTACACAAGCTTGCAGTGCTTACCGAGCGCGTGGTCTCAAAATCCGCACATGCCGTGGTTGTTCTGCTGGCGGGCTTTGCTCGAGTCCGCACATTCGCGAGGCACTGACGAGCCGAGGCGATTGGCCCGCATGTGGGAGCGGATTTTTCAGTCCATCGGCTGCAGAGGATGTTTGCAGCCGGGAGGCGGAGAGGCAGGCTCCGGTAGCGTGCGGACGTCAATTATACGAGAAAAGACAAGCGTCGATACGAGTCAAATAACAACCGATACAGTTGATCAGTTTGTTTCGTTTGCAAACAAAACGCGCTGCCACGTGTTTGCTGGACCACACTTCCAAAACGACATTTCGGTATATTCAGCCACACTGATTTCATCGCTACTCGTCTCTGCAAAGAATATATTTACGAAGGCTTACTTTTCTGCTCTTAACGGATATTGAAAATTTTCAATGAAATGCTGCCACGGTTGTAATAAAGGACGCGTTTCCCCCGAACAATGCACATTTGAATATTGCGTATTCGGATAATGTCGCGCTTGAAGCAAGGTGGTTAGTTAAATTGAACTTTTACTTCTGTGTATGATATGATATATAAATATGAAAGTCCTAAAATTGAATTTAATGAAACTGTGCCGCTAGTTCCTTATTCGTACTTTCGGAAATAAATCATAAGATAGTTGTATTAATCAGGGGGCGACGCTTACTGAAATTAAATTTTACCCAAGCGGACGGATGATGATTTACGCAAGCACTCACTTTGAACAAGTATAACACACACACAAGTTCTGCAGTGTGTCCCGTGAGATTCGTTGTAATCCCGAATAACAAACGAATGAAGGGCACCAATGCAACTGTCCTTGGCCAATCTTTAAGCGCAGCTTCAGACAAGCGATAAGTGATTATAGCAGTTATTGTGAACATCATCATCAAAAAGAAACGCTCGAAACAAATTGAGGCTAATTCTCGTAGAAACAGCCGTGAGAAATCACAAAAAGAAACAATGCAAAACGCAGATGTGTATAAGAAAGCCGAGCGCAAGTTTTCTTCGCGCTTTCTTGCATTTTGTCAGTAATGTCCTGACTGACCAATAACGGTGACGCAGCCACGAAGGAAAATCCCTATAAAGCTTACGCGCATATAAAGCACGAGGAACGATGAAAACAAAGTCAGTTAAATGAACCCGAAGCCGACATCAAACAGACAAACATTCTCGCATATAATAGGACGTATTTCAAGAGATCCAGACACGCGCATGGCTCCACAGAAATCAGCTAGCAGACGTATCACGACAAACGAGGATACCTCGCACTCGCAAGTGTCGAATTAGCGTGTCGAATCAACAGTCCAAGAGGTAGTACAAGACAGTGGCATAGTTATGTCTAGGTACTATACCGTCGGAGAAACAGACAGGCAAAACAGTGTGAAAAAGAAATGAACACGCAAACCTGGGCGAAAAGCTACTGTCGCACCTGCAGGGCATAGGGCTCTCGATTGCGAGTAATTTTTGTTACCAACTCTGTTACAGTGATGCAAAGAGAATGACAAATACAAACAAAATAGCACTGTACAAGTATTTCCTACTGCCGTTCCTCTTAGTCCTTTCCCGTGGGATCTGAGCGTAATCAACGCTTCAAGCGATTGGTCAGCATTCGAGAGGGCCCTCGATTATAAGAGAAAAAAAAAGAACACGTTCCGGCTGAACTATGAACTAATGCAGGATGTCGCAAGGCGAGTATCTATACAAAAACGGGCACGCGAACGCAGTCCCAAACTCTGGAAAGCTCTTCATGAACACACCGCACAAATTCGCTCCGTCCGCCAGGTCGCACATGAGGTAGCAGGCGGTGTCGAAGAACACTTGCTCGGGGCTGAAGCCATTGGCATTCGCGAGGCGGACGTCTTCGGCGTCGCTGCGGTGCTTGCGGTACGTGGCATACGCGAGTTCCAACGCCATCTAAAACGGGAGCTCATCCCTAGGCACACGAACGAGAACCAGACGTAGGACTGAGAGAAAGCAGTTCCGGATGGCTCGATGGTGTCGCGGTGGTTCAGCAGCAGACTCAAGCTGTTGATGAGGCGAACGAGCTCGGCGGCGTAGATGAAGCCGAGGCCGCCGTACACGATGGCGCTGGTGGCCTCTGGGTAGTAGAACGGGGCCTTGAGCACGGCGAGCGACAGGGAGACCGCGTTGGCCACCACGTTGTGAGAGACCGCCGCGGCTCTGTCCAGTCGGTAGACGGCGGCGTCGGCAGAGCGCTCGCCCAGCGAAGCCCGCGACTGCTGGTAGCTCGCCGCCCTGGCCAACCGCAGGTTGACGAAACTTGAATCCTCGTCTCCGTTCGTCGCGTTTCCCAGGAGCCGCACGAGGCCGTCTTCGCTAGCGTACGGTTCTCGGGGCCATATGACAGGCTTCGTGTTTTCTAGCAGATCGGCAAGCTGAGCGCTGAGGGCGGAGCTAACTTTCGAAACGGCGACGGCGTGCACTTTCTTTAGATAGGCGCCTATCTCGGCGCGCCCACGGGGCCCCAAACGGGCGCCTTCTTCACTGGCCAGTATAGCGTTGTAGTTAAGGGTCTCGTGGACGGAGCAAAGAATCTTCTGGGTAGTGCTGCCAGGCTCTGAGTCTGCTTGAAAACTGCGGAACAATCGATTGCTCGCTATGGCTCCGATAATCTGCACGAACCGCCAATTGACGTGCAAATATATGTCTCGTGCCGTGTAATCGTTAAAGAGCGTATTTATGGCGACGAGCATCTCCCTGTCCGTGAACTACACCCCATCTTTCCCGCTGATGGACGGAATGCCGCTCCATAGCGGTCGCAGCGCCTGCAGCCAGTGGTCAACCGATGTGTTCACCACGAATGATGGCAAGCTTTCGACTTTGAGTAATATGGGATGGTGCAGCCTGCGCCTGGCCACCCGACTTAGGTTCGAGAATATGTGTTTCTGCATAAACCTGCATTCTCGCGTGAACACCAGGAACGACTCGCCGATGCTGCCGTTGTAGATAGATTCAGTGAGAATGGCTGCGTACAGCGGATAGACGTCTTGGTACTCTATCAGGGCGTCGTTAAAGGTGTCGTAAACGTCTCCGAGCGTGGAGGGACTGAGCGAGACAATCCTTTTCGCCGTCTTGCCGGTGTGCGGAAGGACCAGGTCCACGTAGAACCCCAGGGGCAAAGCCCACTTGTACGCCAGCTCCGTCAGCGCTTTCAGCGGCTTCGAGTAGTCGCCCAATACTACGCTGTCGGCGGGAAAGCCGAAGCCTGTCTTGCGCATGAAGTACAGCAGCTGCTTCAGGGCCTCGGCGTCGTCCGGCGGGCGCCGCTGTAAGCAGGCGTCCATCATGCGCGCCGGCCGCCTCGAAATGGTCAACACGTGCTGCTGGCCACTGAACTTTTCCAGGCTGATGACGTGGTCCATGATGGCGTCTGCGACGACGCTTCCCGTGAGGCTCCTGCGCCGGAAGCGCTTTCTGTGGCGAGCCTCCCACGCGGAGCAGATGAAGCGGCCAAAGTCTTCGCAGGGGCTGCTCTTGTTCGAGCCCTTGGCCAGTTCAGACAACCCGATGGTTTCGGCGTGTTCGAGGCAGCCACGGCTGGTGCAGAAGCGTTCGGTCTTGACAACTGGTTTCGAACGAAGACGAGAGATCGCCAGGAAGGCGATGAGCACTGCGGGGGCCAGAACCGCGAACACTTTCGCTGGAAGCGGCAAGTCCGGTGCCGTCTTCCCTAGTGTCGAAGCTCCGTGTTCAGGTTTCTGCATAGACTGTAAATCGAGATTGGGGGTATTTTGTTTCCGACGATGAAAAAAAAAAAGAACGCTGAATGGGAAAGTTCCCGTCGCCACTCACACATACGTGTTCGCGTTCTACAGTTTCCGTTGGCACATTATTGTTGACATGGTGAAAACGTTCATTAATAGAAAGGAAACTGAGTGTTCTTGTAAACGCATCACGATCTGATAAGTTGGAACGATGAAGGCAAGTATTAGAAAGAATCACTGGTAAGCGATGATATCTAAAAGATGGGGTTGTGATCAATGAAGTACAAATGATAGGTCCCGTCCTCCTCTGACTAGAAGCGCTTCAGGGGGTACAATTAGGTTAACATTTCGTGACAGCGGCTGCAAATAATTTGAGAGGATGGAAATGAGCATTTGCCCTTTCACACTGCAATTACGGACAGACTCGAACAATGTGTTCATTTGTGTTAGGTGCCTCGTATGTGATGAGCAATAAGTAGTCAGGTGTGTGTAATTTAATATTAGATTGGCTCGCTGGGAGCGATACAGATATTTCTGAAATTGAGCATGCTTAAAAGGGAGCAACAACGGGCTTGGGTCGACAGCGAGGTACGCTGGTGTAGGACTCTGGATAACTTTCGACAAACTTAGGCTCTTTCACTGTACACCTACATCTAAGCAACATGATCGTTGTTGCATTCCAAGCGCATCGAAACGCGGACAGCATGGCGAAAAATCGAACCCTCGATTCTTGTTCTCAGTTGCTGAACACCTTAAAAGTGCAATGCAACACTTCTCTAAGGCCACATGCCCACCGTGGTGGCTCAGCGGCTATGGTGTCGCGCTGCTAAGCACGAAGCCGCGGGATTGAATCCCGGCAGCCTCATTTCGATGGGGGCGAAATGCAAAAAAAAAAAGAAAGGAAAAAATAACCGGCCGTGCCCCGTGCATTGGGGGCTAGTCGAAGATCCCCTGCTGTTCAAAACTAATCCGGAGTTCCCTACAACGCCATGCCTCATAATCAAATCGAGGTTTTGGCACGCAAAACCCCAGATTTTAATTAATTTGATTCTCTAAGGGCACCGTTTCTTTTTTTATTTTATACTGAATGCCTATTCTCAGCGTGTCGAAGAAGTAAGAGCAAAATAAATTATAGCAAATCACGCATACATACCCAAGTTATGGGTCGCAGAATCTTCAAAATACAAGCAAAATGACAGCCAACCTTGACTGGAATTTTTCCGGCTAAAAAAAGGAAATTAAGTTGCGAGATAATACGGGTCAAAACTAGGATCTTTATCTTTTCTTATGAGGCACGCCGTGGCGGAGGAGAAAAAAAGAAGCGAAAACTTTCACCGAAATCGAAGTAAACGAACGTTTCTGCGGTTCACCCCCAAGAAACACGGCCATATCGCTGCAGGGATTGAACCATCAACATGGCGTTCAGCGGCGTAATATCGTAGCCGCTATAAGCTATCACGGCGGGTATTTTCGTGGCTCTGGATAGCACGTTTCACTATCAGGTGACGCGCCCAAGAGCATCAGGACATTGATGTCCCGTAGGGGGAAGATGGCGCGCCATCGTTGCCAAGACTGCTCAGCTTGTTGATGGCGTCGTTTCTATGATTACAACAGCCTCCGCGAGGCGGCAATCGGTGCGCCATGTTCTCGGTGGGTTGATGGCATCGTTCCCATGGTTACAGCGAAATTGCATCGCTCATTGAAAAACAGAAATTATGAACGTCTACAGGTGTTGATAAAATCATCTGAAGAACTACTAACGAAACACCGAGCACTATTGTACAGCTCTTCTTAACATTGTTGTTCCCCCGTTTTCGGACATCCTGCCTAATGACTGGAAAGTGGGCAAGGTCGTTCCAGTCTACAAGTGAGGTAACAAAACTCCATAATTAAACTACAAGCCAGTTTATAAATATACGCAATAACCACACGCTGTAAAATCACGGAACACCATACTTATTCATACAATGGACGTTCTTCACTCTAAGAACATTTTCCCATTCATAACAGCTCGGAACTGACAAAAAACATTCTTGCAAAACTCAATTTGATAGTTTCCTCCATGACCTACATTCGAATCCGGATAGTAACAAAGACACGACCACCGTTTTCTTTTAAAAGTACCCATCGTTTACAACTAAAACTTTATCAGGTTGACTGCCTTCCCCATTAAAACAAGTGGATTAAAGGAATTTTCACTAATCGCTCACAGTCCGCGCGTATTAAAGTACAGCGTTTGAGCCGGCTTTCGTAGCACCAGGCGTCCTCCAAGGGCCCGCACTGGGCACGCTCTTGTTCCCCTTTTACGCCAAGCATTTACCATTTCTCGCCGAATTCACATGTTTACAAGATTATATCCTGGAGTCTTAGGTGCCAAAACCATGACCTAATTATGAGGCACGTCGCAGTTGGCAACTCCGAATTGCTTTTGACCACCTAGGGTTCTTTAACGCTCACCTAACGCGCGGCGCACAAGGGCGTTTTTGCATCTCGCCCCCATGGAAGTGCGGCCGTCGGTGCCGGGGTTCGTTCCCGCGTGCTTAGCAGCACAACACCATAGCCGCTTCTTTTATCCAAAGCAAAGGTGGAAAATGTGACGCCCTTGTCAACAGCCTCATAATCAGATCGTGGTTTTTGTATACGAAGCCCCCATATTTAATTAATTTACACGCCTTCGTCGGAGATTGAAGAAGTCACTTCAGATATGAGATGTATTCCTTGCCCCCTTCCCACTAATGGAGTCTCTAAGGAAACAAAGTGAATGTGTAATAACTTCCATGGTGCCGTTGCGATAATTAGGCGACACTTAACATGGCTGCAAACGTAATATAAGTTTCTTCTGCAGTACTCACAATATTGTGCGATCGTCAATCGAAAATTACATCTTTAACAAATGACCATAGGGCCACAGATCGGCGTCACATCAGTTGCACGGAATCGCCCCATCGTGATGATGCTACCAAACAAGCTCTTTCGGGCGCGTTGTGGGGCCTCTTTCAGGATGCTGAACAACAACCGGTAGGCAACGATTTCCACAGTACTTCATTCCAATATGGGGAAAGTAAAGAACAAGAAGCACTAAAAGGGAACATTACGTAACGGAACTGAAGGGAAAGAAAGTCGTCCCAACAGGTGATCATGTAGCGGTATGTTCTAGAGGTATGTTCTAGAGTCATGCTCCATTGCCGCGCTCAGCGCTCACTCTTGCGAAAAGAGTACATGCGGCAGCACAATGCAACTGGTGCGCTCGTAGGCATTAAATGTATAGGTTGCGACAAGCGACTGAAGTCGCTCAAGCATATCGGGAGAAAATGGGCCCAGAGCGGATGGCAATACACTCGAAAAGAGAGCGCGTCGATTAAAACCTACCAGGAACCAAGCGCTCTTGACCGAGTCCGCCGAGCGCGGAGTCAGGTGTGGGGCCGACTTTTTTGAGAGAAAAACGGCATAACGCACATACCTCGAGCCCATAGCGGTTCCCATATTTGCTTTATAGGGTAAAAATTTTGCGTCCTATGGTGCTAACTGCGTTTTTAGTTGGTATCGTTGGGAACCATGAGTAACAGAGACCACCTTGTTATTACATAATGTTACTAGCCCTAGCCGTTACCAACGGCAGATATACCAAGGTAGTCAATGCTTTGACGATAGGTAGTAACTACAAGTACGTTCGTTTCTATATCAAAGAGCGTATCTCGTAATTATCAGCGCTAGACCGCGTTGCAGCGACGCACCAGCTCGCGCAGTTTCATGGCGGCTTCCGTCTCCTCGCTGGGTCTGCGCTGCCGCCTGGCGGACGAGTGCTTCCTCGCCCGCTCCGAGCCCGTGCGAGTCATCGCCATCCCTTCGCCGCGGCCGATGGGTCGCACTTTGACGCGCGCGCCCGAATCTGCTGCATGCGCAGAAGAAGAGTTCATTTCACCGATTAATCTCGATCGCCCGAGATTCTTTCAACGCGCGCGCTAACCTAAGCACGCTATCGTTTCCACGTTCTTCCCTCCATTGAAAGGTGGCCAGTGCCGCCGACAATACAGAGTTACAGCTCGGCGGGCCAGCGTTTCTTGCGAAACAAACATGGCGACCGCGCGCACAGACAACGGCATGACGTCGGCGTCGTCTTCAAACGCGGCGCTGGCTCGCCGGCGGGCGAAAAAAGCCTCGGAGATGTTTCACCACTGAGTATATCCTGCCAGAGGTTTCAGCAACGAGGCTACCTTGGCAAAGGTCTGAAGTGGCTGACCAAAATCGAGAACTTAAAGCGGGCGCGCTGATCTTTTCCGAGTGACTACAATCTTGTCCGAAGGCCGGCACAGCAAAGCGCTCCGCTCGACCGAGCGAGGGGATCGCTCAGCTGGAGCTCTTCTTTCCGTGCGGCGCTCCCCTGACGTCACCGCTCGCATGCTGGGCCCGCTAGTTCGTAAGCCCGCTCAGCTAAAACTCTCTAATCAAGCCGACAACGGCGCACTCAGCTAGAAAACCACGTGCTCACCTTGAGGCACGTCGCAGTGGGTGAACATGCGCCCCAGATGCCCGGTCGTTGGTGCAGCGAAATGCGGCCGCCGCGGCTGGGGATTGAACACGCGACCTTGCACTTCGCAGCGCAATGCCGTAGCCACTAAGCTACAAGAATTGATTTAGACAGTCCCTACACTGTTTTTAGACTTCCTGTAGGCTTTGGTTTCTGTGGATGTTGTCTTTTGTCTGCAGATATATAGATGATTTATAAATACAAGTCGATAAAATATCTTTGTTCTTTGTCTGCTTTCTGTTTACTGTATATATTGTCCATAAGCAAAACACAATAGTGTGTTTGTTTTTCTTTTTTTATATTTCTAATCTGTCGACCATATATACAGACGAAAATTCGTTATATTGTGGCGAACCGAAAGGTTGCAGCGGAGCGCCAGGACCAGAGGACCAGCGTAGCAGGCTCCTTGAACGGGCTTGCACGTGCCGTGCTTGCGCCGCGAGCAAGCGCCACCAAACTTCATTTTCGTCATCTTTTTGCTATGCCGACCATTAGCGTCCGCGCGTACCGGCGTCAGTGGGCGCTGCAGAGCCCCCCGCACAGAGTGAACGGCGAAATGTACTCGTCGACGACGTGGAGACGGTGCTGTCTTGGTTATATACAGATCCGCGGATACATGGGCGACCTCCGCGAGGAGCTCCGTGAGAGGTAGGCCGGTTTGAGGCGGTCTAATGAGACTAGCTCTTCGCGACGGTTTTTAATAGGATGGTGGCAGACTTCGGCCTCTTGTCAAGGACTTGGTAGAGCCCATCGTGGGAGGGTGTAAGAGGTGCCTTTACGACGTCTCGTCTGAGAAAAACGTGGGTCGAAGACGCAAGGTCCGTATGCACAAAGACGCCGTGGTCCAAAGATCGAGGCGGGACGGGGCGCAGTTGCTAAACGCAGCCATGTAGGCATTGGAAGTACTGCAGCGTTAGGGGCGAGGGGTCCGAAGGAACGAACAAGTCTCCAGGATGCCGCAGGGGTGCACCATAGACTAGTTCGGCCTGAGAACAGCTAAGGTCGCGATGAAGGACAGCGCCTAGGCCGAGAAGCACTGTAGGAAGGTGTGCCGACCCAGTGCTCCCAATCCAGGCGCTTAGTGAAGGCAACCTTGAGGTAGCGGTGGAGGCATCCAACCAAGCCGTTAGTACAGGGATGGTATGCAGTTGTACGGCCGTGTTTATCGCCAAGCAGGCGATTGAGAGAAGTGAAGACGGTATTGTCAAACTGCCGGTCGCGATCAGTGGTCACGATGCTGGGGCAGTCTAACCCGGAAACCCTTGCTGAAACGAAAGCCTTAGGGCTGTTTGCGCAGTGATGTGCGGAATGGGCATGACTTCGGGCCAACGGGTGAAGCCGTCAATCATTGTTAGATTGTACCGGCAGTTGTGAGAGGGGTGAAGTTGTCCTACCAAAACAAAAGATTGACGTGGTCAACGCGACAACCAAGTGGCAAGAAAGACTGGATGGGAGTCCTCGTGTGGCGGGTCACTTTGGTAGTCTGGCATGCCATGCACGAACGTACTTGGCATGCTAGACCATGCCAGGCCGTGTCTACTGGCGAACATCGCAGTTAATGCTAGGCCACACGTAGTGCTGTGTAACGAGGCGTTGCGGAGTTGGGATGCTGGGATGGGAGATGTGAAGGGAATTGAACACCGCACGACGGAAGGCAACCGGAATGAAGGGGCGAGGTGCAGCCGCTGACATGTCGCACTAGAGTGAGCCAGGCACAAACGGGTGAGGAACGTGTTGTAGGCGTAGGGGACGGGGATCACCACGCAGCGCTTGCAGCTCAGGGTCTTCTATCTGCGCCGGAGCTAGACGTTCACAGTCCGCAGTTGATGTAGAAGGGCCCAGAGAGCTGACGCGGCAGAGTGCATCAGCTGCCTCGTTTTTGGTGCCTTTGATGTGCCGGATATCTGCAGTGAACTCCGATATATGGGCCAGTTGACGAAGTTCACGTGCGACGTAATTGGAAGAGTTTGTACGGAAGACATACACCAGAGGCTCATGATCCGTCAGAACACAAAATGGCTGGCCCTCCAAGAAGTGCCGGAAGTACTGGATGGTGGAGTAGATAGCGAATAGCTCGCGGCCAAAAACGCTGTAGCGAGTCTCGGCAGGTTGGAGTTTCTGAGAGAAGAAGCCGAGTGGATGCCACTCGGAGTCGAGTGGCGTCCACTGGAGAATAGCACCGATGGCTACACTGCAAGCATCCACCTTGATGCGAGTAGACACATTAGTTCTCGGGTGGATGAGAAGCACCGAACCGGCGACGGCTTGTTTAGCAGCCTTGAAAGCAGCATGAGCTTCGGAAGACCAGGATATCGCGGATGAGGAGCCTTGGTCGTGCGAAGAAGGTCAGTCAATGAGTGCAGCACCTTAGCACAGTGCGGAATAATGGGTCGGGAAAAATTCACTAGGCCCAAGAACTCACGCAGCTGGCGTAGGGTAGTGGGTGCTGGGAAGTCTTGCACGGCCTGGACGTGCTAGGGCAACGGATGAATTCCCAGCGCCAAGATGTGGTGACCCAGGAACTCAAAATCTGAAGACCCAAAGACGCATTTCTGAGGGTTGACAACCAGGCCAAATTGTAGAAGGCGTTGAAAGAGTTCCCAGAAGTGACGCTCACGATCTTGTGGGTTGGTATTCGCGACAAGGACGTCCTTGCTGTAGGCAAATACAGCCGAAAGTACACGCGTTACCCTGGCAATCTTTGGAACGTTTGAGCTGCGTTGCATATTCCAAAGGGGATGCGCACATACTCAAACAGACCGAAGGGTGTAGTAATGGCCCCCTTCGTGATATTAGCCGGCTCAACCGGGATTTGGTGATAGGCCTTGACAAGGTCCACTTTAGTAAAATTTTTTGAGCCTTCCAGGTGGCCTGTGAAATCTTGAATGTGTGGAAGGCGATAGCTATCGTGAACCGTGTGAGCCTTGAGCGCCGGTAGTTGCCACACGGACCTCAGTCACCCGGTTATTTCTTGGGCACCAAATGGAGCGGGAAGGCACAAATACTGGACGAAGGGCGAATAATAGTAAGCTGGAGCATGTGTTCGAATTCCCGTTTAGAAATGGCCAGACACTCGCCGAAGAGCGGCGCGGATGAGCTGCGATGGGTGGAATATACACTTGACAATGTGGTGGGTTACGCGTGGCTCATTTAAATGACAGGGTCTCGTCCCTTCCGGTAAGTCTTCGAGGAGGCTAGCATACGGACATGGTGGAATCAGCGTGCGGATGCCAGTGGGAGCCACAGCCGACAGAACTCCAGGGATGGAGAGTCGCGTCTTGATGTCAATCAGGCGACGGCGGCGCATGCTGACGTCGAAGTCGAAATGGGCCAGGAAGTCAGAGCCGAGGATAAGCTGGTTGACGTCGGCTACGATGTATACCCACCGAAACGTGTGCCCGAGTGAGGGACCGTAGACCATACGTGGTGATGGAGCTAAAGTTCGCCGCCCGGAGCGTAGCGCCAGGTGACATAGAAGCGCGGTCACGCTTGGAAGACGGCAGTACGCTGACCTCGGCACCAGTTATACAAGGAAGCGTCGGCCGGAAATGCGATTCATGATGATGAAAAGGCGGCTGGGTCGTGAGGCGAGGTCACATGCCGCCGTCAGTGATCTCGCAGTGCATTTCCCGACCACTTGCATGGGGACTTGCACTGGCAAGCGCGGTGCTGCAAGGTGCGATGGTACCAGAAAATGGGTGAGCTTCGAGGACTCGCGCGAGCGGGGACTGCTCGGGGAAGTGGGACGGCGGCTGGGGCGGGAGGAGTAGCCGCTCTGGTCATGCGAGAACGTCCGAAGCGCGTCGATGGAGACGGTGAGTTGGTCGATCCGGGTCCCTAAGCGGCCCATGATGGAGGGCTCGATCAGCGAGCTGGGCGAGGCCGTCGAATGTGAAGTGTCCTGCAGCGGCCAAGACAAATCGGGTGGACTGCGGCGAGCGCTGCAGGAAGAGCTCCTTCAACAGCGCACCGTTCGCGTCGACATTGCTGGAACCCAGGAGCCGTCGCATGCTGTAGAGCAGCTGGGAAAGGCGGCGATCTCCGAGCTCCTCGGAGATGAGCAGGTGCTGGAAGCGCGCGCTATCAGACGCCATGATGCGGACCAAAAGCTTTTGTTCAGCAGGGTTTGGTACAGGGCATTCCCCAAAGGGGAAGCGATTACGCCCTCCACCTAGTGAGCAACTTCAGGAGATAGGTCGGCAAGTAAGTATATAGCGATACCGAGAAGTCTCTGAGGTGATGTGGTGAGGATCGAAGGATGCTTCGACTTGGGCGAACCAAGCCTGTGGGTCGTTGTGCCAGAACGTAGGCAGGCGAAGCTGTTGAGCTGCGACGTCCTGTCGGCGCGAGGTAGCGCTAGGCGGAAGGTTGCTGGAGTTGGTCATATCGTAGTGCGGAGTCACGAATGTCGTGAACCGAGAGGTTGCAGCGGACTGCCAGGGTCAGAGGACCAGCGTGGCAGGCTTTTAGAACGGACTAGCACGTGCCGTGCTTGGGCCCCGAGCACGCCCCGCCCAACTTTATTTTCGTTATCTTTTATCATGCCGACCGAGGGCGCCGAAAGCGTCCGCGCCTAGCGGCGTCGGTGGGCGCTACAATATATTTTGTTTTTCGATGTTCTCCGTTATAGATTATCTCTAAACAAAAGTCGATAGGGTTTTTGTTTGTCTAATCTCAGTTTACGATGGTCTATATACAAAATGCGATAAGGCTTTTATATTTATTTGTCTAACGTCAGTGTCTCGATAAGTATAGCGTAGTACCCAAGTCCCATGTCCCACGGGCACCCGTGAGCGTTCTCGATTAAGGGAACGTGCGCAGAACGCATGCGCGTGAATTTAGCAATTTGAAAGGAGAACAAACGCATTACTTTCGCTAGCGGCAACCACATGAACCATGCAGAAAACGAAGCCATGTAAAGCATAAAAATAAACTAAGGCTTTCTTTCTTTTAATTCACATGTATGAACAGTTACGAATTATGGTAAAATATTCTATAGCCATAACGTTTCTAGAATAATGGAAGACGGGATTGCAAATGGAAGTACTGGCAACTTGTCGTTAGACAGAGGCAAATCCAGAGCCTCCACGTGACGTACGGATCTCTGAGCTACGGTAACGGCAGTCTCGCTGCTTCACTATTTTGAGTGCTTCTTGTATATCTAACCCCACCAAGCTCATAGAGTGTAAACAAGCGCCATTCACGACCACAGTGGTGTTTGCAGAGTGCTCTTTTAGTTTGTCGTGAAGTGGGCTGCTCCGCTCCAAAACCGCCTCCACGTTCACCGACTACAATGAATAGCGCGTAGTCTGCATTCCGCAGACCTGCTTATGGCTAAGCGTCATGCGCATGCGCACTTGTGTTGCCGCCTGGCGGCGATGCGTCTTAGGCCTAAACAAAATTTAATGACGAACTTCGCAATTACGCAGCTCCGTACCGAAAAAAACAAAACAAAAATTAATATCAGGGTTCTCTCAGCTGCCTCCGTTAATATTTCAGAAGCGGACATATGTCTGAATATTTGCAGTTTATGGAACTATGATACAGGTTACTGAAATCTAAGCTCGGTGCCACAGTTGTTTAATGTTGCGATGTTGAACAATTTTTATGGAAAATTTGGTGGACCAAATAAATTATCTGTTCTTTACAGGCCGCCTATTTCACCTTTCTTTTTTTTCAAAAGCAACAAACTTCGTCAAGCTCGTTGCTGCGTATGCCGAACGAGGCGATATCTCTGCTTCCGTGCATTTTGTTATAGAAGCCACCTGAGATTAGAACTTCCTTTCAGCGGCACACACTTGGCTAGTAATAGACAGCTTTCGCAAAGCGTCAACGGTCCGATCCGCTCAGACCAGTTTATCCTAATTAACACTTCTTGCGCGTTCGCACAAAAACACATTTGGCAGCGGTACGTAGGACCATAGAGTTTCCTACAAAAATTACTAGAGGGAACTCTGGCGCTAGTGTCTATGGGAGCTGTAATGGGAACGGTTGTCCCAGCATGGGAATTATGGGAAGTACATGGATTTGCCTAACCTACGTCCTTTTGGCTTTAAACGGCTTTGTGACTTTCTAAACTCGTCATTTTCAACAGTGTATTGCGTAATAAGTAATTAGATAACCATAATTAAAGTTGCCAGACGGCAGGATTCGAACACAGGGACTCTAGCACAGAAGCCTGATATTGAAACCATTAAGCCACGGACGCTTTTTTTTCTTTATTACCTTGATTTCAAAACCACTGAAACGCGTACAAAGTAGGTCATTTGGTGCAGAAAGATAATATTACATCACTTCGACGCATGTATCGACAAGCGAATGAAACGTCCTTATGAATTTATCGCGGGCATGCCAGTGCCTTGAGACGCTTGGCGCGTTTCGATTTGGCCACCTGGACAAGCTGAATCGCTGCAATTAATAGCAATTGTACGCGTTCCCGGCACCTTCTGCACTTCGAAGAATATAGATTGCGCTGAAATATACGACAATAAGATTTATATAGCGTAATATACAAAGCCTTAAGAACGTCTGAATCCACAAGCACGAAGATCAGACAAATCCATGTACTTCCCATAATTCCCATGGTAGAACAACGACTGCAGCGCCAGAGTTCCCTCTAGTAATTCTTGTAGGAAACTCTATGCGTAGGACCACAATACTCGGTAGAACGCTGCGCGCGTTCGGCTGCGAAACCGATCGAGCAGAGTGCGTCTACACAGTTGAGTTTGTCGCTTTACAGCCAGGCTGAGAACGCGTCATTGGCGTCTCTGGGAGACGCGCTCGTAGAAGTGAAATCGACGCAGTGCGTGCGGGCACCGGCGGCGTAAGCGAGACTCTGCTAAGAAAAAGAAAAAAAATTGGCTGAAGGCTTAGCTTGGTTAAGCCTGGAATATTGCGAAAGCAATACCCTTGGCTGCGCCTTGGTTCGGCTGATGGTGTGGACATGGTTTCCCTTTGTTAAACTTATGGCTATACATCACCCGACATAGCGCAAGGCAGCGCGCCGACCACTGCGAAGAGCCGAGCTGTAGCCACATTTATCCTCCTAGCGTGACGTCACATCAGTGAGCGCCCTCTCTCGGTAGCGCCGCAGCAGCGGCGCGCAAGGCTTCGCCTCCACCATCGATGCCGCGGACTGGGGCCCCGTCTCTCGGTCTGACGTGACGTCACATGGTCACGTGACGCGCAGCTGTGTAAGGAGGCGCCACGACCACCGATGGGCCGAAAGTGCGAGCAGTATTGCTTTCGCAATAAAAAACGCGTTCAAGTACCGTCCGGCGGGCGCTGGTCGTTCGCCGCGGCTGGGCTGCCGCCGAGTTAGAGTGTACTAGAACATTTCTAGTACACTCTAGTACACTTTCTAGTACCTTTCTAGTACACTCTAGCCGAGTCGCAGGAGCGCCGAGAAGACGGCCATGGGAGAGTCGCCGGCGGCCGGCGAGGGTGGCTCTGGCGGCAACGGGCTGACAGCGAGCCCGAGGGAGAACTCTTCGGGCGCGTCCGAATTCGGGGCCTCCTTGCGGGGCGAAACGCGAATATGAAAATTCGGGCCATTATACGTCAGCACGGCCGTGTCATACATACAGAGAGAGTGAGGGAAAGCGAAAAACAAATTAAGAAAGAGATAGAGCTTAATTGTTGCGCTGTCGCAATAGATGGTGAATAGATCCTGCACATTGGGTAGCGGGTATCGGCCGGGAAAAGTGACCGCATTCAGTGCGCGATAATCACCACTCGAGTCTAGCCTAACCTATAAGTTTAACACCATGTCATCTGGCATTAACGAAAGCACAGGCACACTATCCATTGTGCTATACTAAGCATCCTTGACATTAGCCGTGATGCCTTATGTATGCTATGAGACGCAGCTCTCTTTCAAGAACCCTCTATTATTATAGTCTTTTTTTTTGCTGTTGCGTCAGTTTTGTGTTACATAATGTCCATAGTCTACACACGACACTGTCTTCCACCGTACACATGCCAATAAAAGCCCTGGTCATTCATCCTGCTCGCTATGACGACTACTGAGCAGTGCGCTTCACCTGCACCCTGAATGTACTATGGCGCGGTGCCTTGTTATCTCCATGTTTCTTTTTATTGTATTATTGTTTTATTGTTGATTTCAAGTGGTCTACATTGTAATATTGAGTAAACGAACGATTCATTTCTGCACTGTGCGCCACGTGTGTGGTATCGCTATCGCCAGTGGTATCGCTATATTATGTTGTTTTTTCTTGTTGTTATTATTGCGCACAACTTTATCTGATGCATCGCAGGTTTATAAGGAAGCTCAAATACATGTACATGTTACTTTTACAAAGGCTTTGACACACACACACACACACACACACACACACACACACACACACACACACACACACACACACACACACACACACACACACACACACACACACACACACACACACACACACACACACACACACACACACACACACACACACACACACACACACACACACACACACACACACACACACACACACACACACACACACACACACACACACACACACACACACACACACACACACACACACACACACACACACACACACACACACACACACACACACACACACACACACACACACATAGTCATATCATAAGAAACCAACAAACACTGACAGCAAGGACAACATGGGGGAAATTACTTGTGCTAAATAAATGAAATAAAGAAATAATATTAATTTGGAAAATCCACCCATTTCTTGGCCAATCCCCCATCGTGGGTAGGAGCCACACGTGTCACAGGCTACAACAACAACAACAACAACAACAACAACAACAACAACAACAACAACAACAACAACAACAACAACAACAACAACAACAACAACATCCTCCAGAGTTGTCAGACAGAGAAGGAAGGAAGGAAGGAATACCTTTATTGAAAGGGGTTGGGATGAATGGTTATGAGCTCGATGGGTGGGCGCCAAGTTCAGGGCTCCACTGGCTGCTGCCCCCTGCGTGACGTGAAGAAGCGCTTGCCGCGTTCGAACGTTCCTCGGACCCGTCGGTGGCTCCTGTTACTTCGCCAGGATTTGGGTGACATTAGGCTTTTCTAGGTTCATTGGTTGTTTTTTTAATTATTATTGCACCTGCTTCATCCTAGGCTGATGTCCAAGAACTCCCGCGGCAGGGGTCTTTCCCCTTGGACAGCATCTATTCCGACAGACGAATTACCTCTGGATTTGTGTATCCGCAGTGGCGTGAGTAGCATCCCGGTGGTTCTGGTTCCTTCCTAGGCAGGCTCAATACGGCTGACCAACCACAGGCTATCCGGGAATCTCATCGTGCTGCTACCTCTGCTTACCCGACCACCGCAGAAGTGAGACAGTTCAGCCGCGGAGGTATCGTGTGCAGATCACCAGATCAGACCTGTGTCGCGGATTTGCTTAAGTGTTCATCATTCGCGCCAATGATAATGTGTGCCTTCATCCTTGCTCACCTCGCATGCACTAAGAGAATAATCTGAAGTGTGGACGCTGATCTGTCTCTGTGATATGTTAGAGAGATTGTCAGGGACTGAAGTAATTGCTGTTTGCCGATGCAATCAAATGGTAGACAATAAGAGGGTCCCAATAGAAACGGTAATTGCAACATTCGCAGGAACTTCCTGTTCATCAGAATTAAAGGTGCGGCCCCTTGTGTTCAGAGTTGAACCTCTGGCATAGCGTCCGCTACAATGTCGTAATCGCTGGCGATACGTCCATAGTAGTGCAGGGTACAAGCCAAGTCAGCGTTGTTGCGCATGTGAGGAAGAGCACGATCAAAGTGATTGTAGTGCCCAAGAAGAGCGGTGCTGCCTCTATGGTGGAAGTCACCTAGCCAATTATTCTAGCTGCGCTGTTAGGGCTCAAGAATTGCAGGTGGTTGAAATAATTAACTGACAACGTTGCTCTATGAAGGCGGCGATAAGCATTGGGAAAGAAATGGTGTTTGGCTGTGTGGGTATTACAGGTAGACAAACTCTTACCACGGACGTATCGCTAACAGCAACCATAATAGGCCGCTGTGGAAAAGGCAGTTACAAAAGCCATGGAACGGCTGGAAATGAGCCTTGAGGAATGTATATCTCAGGCCATCCCTAGTCAGTTATCTCGCCTGATCCAAGCCACAAGTCTAAGTCCTGCAACGACCTAAACAGGTGATCCTAAGCTACAAACTAGTGATAGAAGCTCATGTACTCATAATTTTGATGACAGTATTAAACCTTCGAGTTCCTTTTCCGTAGGGCCTGCTACTGGTAATCTCGTTAACATAGATTTGGGAATGACAGATGTGGAAGAAAACGCTCGATCGTATAAAAGAACAATGTCATCAATTAATGATTCGTCATCCGGTCCTTACTGAAAAGCTAATGAAAGTCAGCCCAGTGATATCCCAAAAGAAAACATTCTACAGACGACAGTTTCGGCTGGGCCACTTTCTAAACCATAGGGTCGCTGAAAGTGTTTCAGTGGAACGTTCGCTCTTTGCATTCTAGTTCAGTAGATTTATCTTGTCTAACTACTGAACTTAACCCTGATCTAATTATTTCACAAGAAGAAACTTGGTAAAATTCTGCAGAGCATTTTCAAATAAAATTTTACAGATAATTTCGTCGAGACCGTCTTACTAGAGGCGGCGGATTCATTGCATTTATTTCGTCTCAAATTTGCCATAAGGCCAAAATTTAATTTCAGCTTTCTACTCCTGAGTGTGAAATCCTAGCGATACATCTGACTCTTTCTGGATGTTGCATACATCTGACTCTTTCTGATGTTGTTGATAAATGCATACTTTTTTGGCGTATAGGACACGCGCACACTAGATAGAGCTCTCAGTTCTTGTGAACGGGACATCCTACTGTCAGGTGACTTCAATTCTCACCATATATCATGGGGATTAAGAGCAGATTTGTGCAGCAGCAGATTATAAAACTGGTAATTGCGCAACGGGCTAACGCGTGTATACTACCGATAGATTACGTTTATGGGGGGTCGACCTTCATCTGCAATAGATCTTACATTCTGTGGCCGGAATCTCTCCGTATCCTCTTGGTCGAGTGTTGAGTATGCGACGAGCAGTGATCACCTTCCAGTAATTTTTGAAATGACACGTTCTGTAACATTTATGAGTGACCAAGTCCGAACTTTCATTATTACAATATTTAAAAAAATGCTTACGAAATGCTCTTTCATCTCTATCTGATGCGTGCACTGAGCAAAAAACCTCGATTATCTGTTCCTCTATGGAAAGTTCCCGTCTGAATTTGAGATTCGTCTAAATAACAGAAATTTATATAGCACAAAGAGAAAAACCGCTTGCAAAAAATATTACATCACTAGAGTCCCCAAAAATTAGAGCGATTATAAATTTTTTCGATCCGTCTTTAAACATACACTTTCCAAAGCCAAAAACGAATATGACTGCAAGCATTTTCATTTCCTCTCTAACAATGAAAGTAAACGCGCGTGGTTTAGTTTTCTTCGCAATAGGAAAGTTCTGCCGCGTCCAATTAATATTGACTCAATAGTCTTAAGTAATAATGAAATGAACCAATCACTAAAAGAAATCGCGAAGGGATTAGAAATCAGATTTTCTTCAGTTTTGCCAAATTGTTCCAGCTTACGAAGTGCATCAGATGAATTTCTAGAAATTACCATGTTAGAATTGGCTGAAATCATGGAGTGACTGCCAGATTCAGCTCCCGGCGCAGATGGGTTAACCTCTGCCATGATCAAAATTTCATTTAAGGAAGCTCCTGATGACCATTTAGCTATTTTGAATCACTCAATTATATTTTCAACGATTCTGTCTGCATGGAAAATTTTTAAAATAATTCTAATTCTTAAAAAACTTGGGGAAGGGTATACAATAGATAATATTAGACCAATTGCGCTAACGTCAAATATCGTGAAATTTATTTAGAGAACCCTGCATGCCCGTGTGCTTGAATTTGTAGAGAACAAAGACTTGTTCAATCCCTGCCAAATTGGATTACGACCATCATGCTCAATCTGGCATGCTCACGTGACTTAGAAAGTAGAATAAAAATAGCACTGCGCCTAAGGCAGATAGGTGCTATTGCGACTCTAGACATCTCCAAAGCCTACGATAGTGTCGAATATGTAAATTTATGGTATATATTACGAAATCTACAGTTTTCAAATTATCTTCCAAGCTAGATACGAGAATTTTTAAATGGGAGGAATTTCTACTGTTCTTTAAGAGGCTTTTATGTGTGTATACATTATCAATCACGAGGTGTTCCTGAAGCAGCTGTCACTTCGCAATTAGTATTTAACGTTCTGATGAGGTCCATTGTTCGGCATACGGATGTATAAACATATGTATACGCAGAATATGTTGCTTTCTTTGCATCAGACAGTAATATTCACGCCTTATATTATCGACTACGGAACTACCTCTGCACCACATAAACCTGGTTAAACAAGATTCGCCTTTCACTTAATGTTAGAAAGTGCTGGATATTGGTTTTTCCTTTTAATGATCCCGTTAACATATCGCTATCCTACCGTCTCGAGACTATACCTTAAGTGTAGTCGGTGAAATACTTAGGCGTAGTCAATGACGGATCCTTCAGTTGGCTCGGGCATATTGACCACACAGTTAAAAAAAGGAGTGAGAACAGTTGGCATTCTACGTCAGCTATGCAACAGTCGGCCGGGGATGCGGAGAGACCCACTACTTGTGTTACGTAAACTGTATGTGAGGCCCATTTTAGAATTTGGATGTGTACTATGTTCTGGTGCGCCAGCTGATAAATTACGCCTTCTTGTCCTGATTGGCTGGGAAGCCCTGCGATTGTGCTGCGGATTACCAAAATTTGTTGCTGATAACGTATTACATCAAGAAGTCAGGTTTCCTTAAACATTGTGCAGATTTCATTTGCTGACGATGCAAACATTCTTAAATATGTGCGAAAACTGTATTAGGAGAGTTGAAAACATATTCATTTCCCAGCCTGCATTATTCTTCCGAGTACATTGGTCCCGGTTTCATACACTGCAGGTGGTCCTTGTACAAACATTGATCAATCCCTTAAATGCACATATTTGGGAAGTGCCACCGGTTTGTGACGTCCAAGAGAGTCTGCAAATCGTCTGTGATGACATCTACCCAAACACCGCGAAACCTCTTTGTCATAATATATTGAATGGACGAGTAGAAGGCCGTTTACTGAGTTTGGCTATAAGTACGGTCCATTGCAACAGACTACTCAATTCTCAATCAGGATCCCGTACTTCTTATCAGTATTTTTGGCCGAATTTATAGCTGTAGTGTTAGCATTACGCAAATTAAACTCATCAATGTCGACGGTCATCATAGTATCGGTTTCGTTAGCTTCATGTTCATCGCTCACAGCAAATAGTAAAACTAACCTTTTACGTACGCTTCATTTTCTAGTGCCTGTCCACATAAATTTAATTAGATTATTGGGGTGCCTGGTCATAGGGGATCATACATGAACGAAATGGCTGAGTCTCGCGAGGGCGGCCCTCAGTGGTCCTGTACTATCATTACTTCCCGCAACGGCTTACCTAACTACTACTCGATTAATGGCATATGCAATTGCTATAGACGTTTTGAACCCAGCGATAGTAAACTTTTCAGAATATCGACACCTCGTATTCCCTTGGCACAAAAATGCTTTTCACACCAGAAAAACTCAAGTAATTTTACCTGACTACGTTGTCGAATACCAATATTAAACGTTTGACGTCACAGGGCTGGTCTGGCAACATCCCGTCTGTTACCATTCTGTGTAGTAGATGAGACTATAATCCCCCTTTTTTTTTGCTATTCTGGTGCCACTTTTGTCCTTTATGGAAAAAAATTGAATCAGCGTTTAGATAACTTGGTTTTGAACTTGTTCTTTTCTTTAGGAGCCTCCTGTCCTGAAAACTACCACAGGGATGTTTGCTGAGCTGTGGAGTTTCAGGGAGATTTTCTCAAGTTCTTGGTAAGTTACTTTTTGTTCATTTCCTCGTCGGCTATTTACCAAATTTCAGCGTTGACAGCAGCGATTTCTTAATACCATCAAAATCTTGGCCAATTACCCGGAGTGGGTGTGCGCCATTATACAGGGAAAACCAAGCCACACCAAACAGCTTCCTTTTGTCCGCGTGGGTGAACCGTAATTGCTGCTCAATAGACGAAGAATCGGTCGTCTATAACGAAAATAAATCCGTGGAATCGACCATCAATTAGACGCTGGCCATTCAGGTGCAATGTCAAGCTGCATGTAGCGAGCGCAAAGAATTGTGTTCAGGGCCTTCACGCACTATAAGCACCATCCGATTGCTATTCTGATGGAAGTGTTCCGACACTTAAATGTGTGAAACATCTCACAAGAATTTGCAGCTTCCAAATATTTCGTATTGCTCTTTACAACCACGACGCCCAGCTGTCCAGCATATAGGACGTGACTCCATAACTTATATACTGAAGGGGTATTCAGAATATGGTAATGATTTTTTGTGTTTCTCATGCAGGAGGAGATCGGCACAAAGCGAAGAAAACATTTTGTGCCTGATAAGAAAATTAAAGGGCTAGAGCGAACCTTGTTTATTCAAGAGCCACTGGAGCTGGGGAGAACATTCGATCCCGTTATCTGCATTTCAAGAACGACGTGGACATTTAAAGCGATTTCGTTTTCTCGGGCTCACTACACATTGACTCAAGTGACAAGCTCTTAAATATCCTCGTACGTCTCATTCTATAATTCCGCTATGTTCCTTTTTCTTAGGTTAGAGTGTGCAGCTTACGAGCTTCGCTGTCCTTGCACTATAGTGCAAGGACAGCGAAGCTCGTACACACACACACACACACACACACACACACACACACACACACACACACACACACACACACACACACACACACACACACACACACACACACACACACACACACACACACACACACACACACACACACACACACACACACACACACACACACACACACACACACACACACACACACACACACACACACACACACACATGGGATGGAAACAACTTTATTCTGAATCCGGCAAATTTGATGACCCGGGCTCAGGTCTCCCATGAGGGGACTTCACACACACACACACACGCATATATATATATATATATATATATATATATATATATATATATATATATATATATTTCACCTTTACTTTTCTTTTTCGTTTGCACCTTGCCTCCTTCTCATCGCAGAGCGTTTTTCTGTACTTCATCTCTATGCTGATGACGCTAACTTTCTCTTTGTTGCGGGATCTCAACACCTTGTACGAAACCTTATGCGCTTATCTGTCGGGGCTCGAGTCTCGTGCTGACCGGCTCTCTTTTCTGCTAAAGTTTGTAAAAGCTCACTACCCGCCGTTTATTTTACATTGTCGAGTTTCGTTTACAGACAGAAGCCTATTCGTCAAGTAAAGTCTCCAACCTTTAGGGGATTACTCACTCTGACAGTCTAAACTGTCAGCCGCACATTTAGGCTGACTTTCGTAGAGAAGGAAGCGCGTACGTGGATTTTCGTCTCTGTCGACTAATAAAGATACCGGAATGGGAAGAGCTGCATTTTTAAAGATTCATAAACTTTATGTTTTTCTCATTCTCTAACTCGGCTGTGTTCTTTCTACGGCAGGAATGTGTTGCTTACGAGCTGCGCTACCGGAACGGCCAGCGCCGAGTGTGTGTCATGGCCTGCCATTTTGGTCCCTGAAGACGTGCTTTTCCGGAAGACTCGAGCTTTCGGTATTAATTTCGGGTTTAAGACGCTCACTCGACCGGTTATTGTGAACCTCTACAATTCCACTCTCACCTCTTCGCAGACCACTGTTGCGGCTTTTCTAGATTCTTTTTTTCCAGTGCATCGGTGTCGCTATCGGTGACTATTCTAGCGATTGCTCCTCTTACGAATATAATATAGGATGCCGTCGTTAGTTTGTCCCTGTTGAAATTCCACTCACGTTGACTAGACTCTCGTACGGCGTATTTCGAAACCAGAGTAAATTACACTAAAACGGCATGACTGCGCGGCCGTGCGCACTGGCTGTGAAGAGGGAGCTTGGAAGCCTACCTTATACGTGCGTACTGAGACCCTGAGAATAAAGAGGAGGCGAAAGTGAAGTACTAACTGATATTTCAGCTCTCAGTAAAAAGAATAAATGGAGAGCTAAAGAGGGCCCGACAGCAAATTATTACGAAAACGCGGGCAAGCTGTGCCATTGTCGCCACTGATGCTTCAATATTGACATTTTGTACGCGGAATTATGTGCCGCTTCAGGACTTCCAAAGGGCGTGAAAACTTTTTTTTTTGTACAGTTCTTCTGTCTTTGAAGAATGAGCTGCTCTTATATGCTCACTTTTGCGACTGTTCATTGCTTTTGTTTTCTTCGACGTCTTGGCTTCCCGCAAACGTTGGCCGCGTCGTCGAGGCTCAAAGGGCGTACGCCTCCCGTTATGCATGATGAAGGCGTTGGCTACATGAGTCAGCAATACACACACGGTGCGGTGTCACGGGTCACCGATGCTGTGTTGGAAGAAATCGAACTCCAGAAAACTTGGCCGCAGGCGTACGCAATAAATTATGCACAAACGAGCTGAAGAGGTGCTACGTACCGTTGACGCAAAGTAAAGAAAAATCCTATTTTTTAAAGGTAGAGGCGCTGTTGACTGCAGCATTACTTCGCCGTAAACGAAACAGATGCATCACAGTATCTCGCGACAGACACAGAGAAAAGAGATAGACAGAGGAGACGAGGAACGATGCGCTCCTGGAAGAGGAGGGTGGAAATCCGTCATCGTATTGGAGATGCCGCCGCGCTCAGACGTTTCTGCATTTCTGTTCGTTTCGGAGGTATGTGGCCGCGCGTCTTGCACGCTTGCGGCAGTTAACAGTGTTAGCGTTCGCGCGCAGCTGGGTTTGAGAGGTTCCAAGTATCGCGTCCATGAGTGCCACGCCGATTGCCGACCAGGTAAGCTCAGGATTCAATACATGTTGTGAGGATTGGGAGGTCAATCCCGTCGCTCGTAATCAGTTGTTAAGATTGGAGTGGGGCATGAATTAGATGGTAGCTGGCCCATGCCGTCGTCCAACTTATTCAAACTGAGTACAATGTTGAAGGGAAGCACTGCTTCTCATCGAAAACAAGGAATATGGGTTTATTTACAGTGTCTACATAAGGACGTTGCAGTTCATCAGTCTAGCATGACTGCGAGAGAAAGTACACTGAGCAGCCGCACAACAGCGGTTTATAAACACTCGGTCTTCCCTCGATCCCAAGATGAGGGAAACGTTCGACCAGGCACCGTAGACGAGCCACCTCTTTGCGCGAGGGCTTACACACGCACACACTTCCGCACAGGTTCACGGTCCCCAACCGAGGTCAGACGGTCTTCGCAGAACTCGGGGCTGACGTCAGGAACGGTGCGTGGGAAGTGGCCTCCGAAGACGTTTTCTCTGGACCTCCCTTGGTCACGGCGGATCAGGTCGGCGGTGTCGTGTTCAGGCACAAAGCCTGGTTCGTCGAACGCGTCTAGGCAATCCCGCGACGAAGGCCGGGGACGCGGCGCATTGTTCTCCGTACTCAGTAGACTTAGTGACGACGTGGCTAGAGGATGCGGTGGCTTTCCAAGAAAGTCGACGCCGCTCACGCACCTGGATGGCAAAACTTGCACCTCAGCGGGCCGTTCTTAACAATGTACTACTCTACTGCATGCAAGTATAGTGACAATGTGTGCTGTCCATCGATCTTCGTGTAAAGGGTGTTCGTTCTGATGTAAGCTCGGTGTAGTCTCCGCCCGTGCGCGCGCGCATTGACGATCCTTGGATTTGAAGCGAGACATGTGTGTACCGGTCGCGGTGCGTGAGTTCGCGATTGCTTTTTTTTTTTGGCAGTGTCACTTGGCTTTCACGTAAACTCGACGTGATTTCACTTTGGCTACCTAAATTTTGTTATAGTGCTCCTAATTTATTTGCATTGTTCTTCCTTCGTCTACGCCTGTTGGCGACTCGTTCGCGTCGTACAAGAATGTCGGCGACATCCAGCGCTTACGCACGCCATTACTGTTCTATCAGAGTTAAGCTGCTCCTCGACTATGGTGCTTTCTTTTTTTTTGTTTTTTGATACGTAGGCATTCTCTCGCGAGTACCCCAGTAAAATCTGTCTGTCCCATGATGCCTTATATCACCAAAATAAATGCATAACTGGTAAAATAACCCATGCAATCATTATAATAGTGTAATAGTGTATGATTCGTAGTGCTGGGTAGGCATGCACAAGCTAGCTGAATAAGCAAGCCAAAGCGAAGTAGCAGCCGAGCCAAGGCATGCATACGAATTAGTAGACAATTCTCAGGATTTCTGTAGCATTCTTTTTTTCTTTTGCTCGATGCTGCCTAGCTGACGGCGTTGGCGAGACACGTGTGACTGCATCTCATGCAATTCTATTAATCATACGCAGGTAAGAACAACGTGCGAAAGTATTTTGCATAACAAGAGTGCATGGCATTGCAACTGATAGCGGCGTCAACGCCCCTTCTATGCCGGGGCTGAAAAAGGTGTGTTCATCGTTACTGATAAAGTAAAAGAGAGTTTTTTATGCGAAGCATATTAACGTAGGTTTCGGGCCTTCGCGCGACGCCCGGCGGTGGCCACCATTGACCCTGAAGTGGGGTGACGTGACATCACGTCACGTGATGACGTCACACAGGCTGCAGATGGGGCCTCATATCGCGCCGTCGGTCGCCTCCCAGCGGTGGCCACCATTGACCTTCAAGTGACCTTCACGTAGGTCACGTGACATGACGTCACGTGATGACGTCACACCGGCTGCAGATGGGGCCTCATATCGCGCCGTCGGACGTCGCCCGGCGGAGGCCTCCACGCTTCGGTTCGCGCCGTCGCGCGCGACGCGGCGGCGGCGCCACCATCGCTGCATCACGTGATATGTGACGTCACGCCAGGGATGAAGCGGCGCGCGCCCGCCGTCGCGTCAGAGTCTGTGCCCGCAACCGCGCCAGCGTCTTTGCGCCGGGCGTGTATGCGGTCAAGATGCCTCCAAACGCTAAGGATACGCTAAGGTTAAGCCTCCAATTTTTTCTTTCCTCACCACATGTTGGTAACTGCGGTTAGGAATTTCACTTTTCGTTGAATGATATCACAGAATGCCTTGTCTTAATTTAAAAAAAAGAACGTTCTTTTTTCTTTCTCAGTTCTTGTTCCCTCCTCACATATTCGATCATAAGTCGTTGCTCCTATAACCTTCTTCCTGATGTCGCTGACGATTGATTCATGACCGTTTTTCACCCGAAGCTTCGCGACTTTGCTTCCGGCGACTCGTCGCAAAGGAAGTTCAAAGCTCATACCCATTTGCTCCGGCGATATGATTGGAGACGCAAAAGGAGATGGTACACCAAGATGGCCGCACTTCCGGCTTCAATATCGTCATGTCAGGGCCTCTTCTATTTTGTTTGTTCCCTCCATGGGAAGCAGTAATAACTTGCAAACAGCATACAAAATGCTTCCTTGAAGATGCATGTCCTCGCTATTCTGCATGGCCTATAGTAAGCAAGGCGGAATTCTCTTTCAGCCACATGTCTCCTGGAAAGGAAATAGAATAATACACGATCCAGAATAGCATTGATTCCTAATGTGACATTTGTTTGTACAGGTGCTTCGACAGATATGCCTAATTACGGCACTCAACATTACGCTATCAAGTTCTTATGGGAAGTTACACAGGTTGTTCATTTAAATATCGCTGTTACAATCCGATATCTGACGGTTTTGCATACAGGTTATACACGAAAGTGCACATCGTATACCGCAAACAAACTGCGATGCGGCTGATGAACAAAGAAAGTTTTTCATGACAAATAAACTCGAGGTAGTTTAGTCACTTAATTAGCGTATTTTTCGGTTAAATCTGATAGCCTTCAAAAAATTTTTGAAGCGCATGTCTATTGCAATTAAGAGCAAGACAGACGTTCACCGGAAGATAGATGGATGCTTGTAATGATTAACAGCGGTGAATAAAGAATAGTGAATTTGGATAATTATTGTGCAATCGTTTTTTATAGTTAGTGCTTTAAGATGTAACTGTTGCATAGCACGTTCTGGCATTGTGCCTCCTGATTATACTTAAACATCTGAAAGCTATGCTGACGGAATGAGAAACACGGTGGGGAATTCCAGTTCGATGTAAATTACGTATTTTTTTTTACGTACAATAAAATTTCATTTCATTAATATATGGCTCCATGGCATCAGGTCAAACCTGCTACGCGGTACCTAGCAGCCGAATCCCAAATTTTCTGAGGAACCCCGACAATTGCGTTCAAGTTTGTAATCTTTACAAACAGAAGTTTCTGGTACGTACCAGCTACAGCGGAAAGTATCTTTTCATTTAATTGTACAATGATTACTCATTTTGCTCCTCACAGCTCTTTGATAATGCTTAAGTCCATTCATTGTGTCAGAATATTTAGGTTACTTGAACAGAAAATTTTTTACTATAACCTTATACGGTTGTATGAGCTCCGTAAACTATGCGCAAAAGAAAAAGAGTCCCGTATGTCTCATAGTTGAGGTGTTACTAATCGCTCGTTGTATTTTATTTACATTCTTATTTTTTGTTTCAGAATTTCGGGAGTTTATTTGGCCTAAATACCTTCCGCAGAATGAAAGGGAATGGAAATAAGGTTGTCACATTGTGGCAGTGGTTGGCGGAACGCCACTGGAATGTATAAGTATGCTTAATAATCAGTTTCTTCCGGTTCTATAGAAATCGCTTCGTCTATCTGATGTGTTGTATATTCACTGGTATTATTAGGGATATGCGAGTTGCAGTGTTTGAGACGAAATCGAATACGAATTGACTGATGCCAGAAATGAAACGAACGTTGAACACTTTTCGAATGCCTTCCGAATTATGAACAACCTTTTCACCATTAAAATAAAACAATGTTCTCATCGCAGTACGTCATAAAGCTGCACATTTTCAAGCGCGCGTTATCGAAAGCACAAGTGCAGCATTAGGAAAGAATAATTAGCTTTTTTCATATACTCAAGACTGTTTCGAGCATACGTGGTTCCGCAATACCGTAATGAAGTTTAAAAATACACTTGAATGCATACTTAACTAAATGATGACCACGCTCGAATTATTTCGTCAAATGGGGAAGTTTGTAAAATCGAGAAAGGAACTATTTGGTCGTTGGAAATCTAAAATTGTAACGCAGCGACACGCAAAAGCTTCCGCGGCATCGTATTTCCCGCTAATCCAGCCGTCTGTTGCATAAACCATCAAAAAGGAGGGCGCTTGAGCTTCGCCTTTAAGAGTGGAACGCGATAGCGTTCAAGGACCCCTTATTGCTTTTCATGCTTCGAGGTAAGTGCAGCTTATGTAACCGTGACGTTTACCGGGAAACGCTGGCTGCGAACGCTATGCAAGAAGGCGAGCTTCCTGGTGGAAACGCGGCCTCTTGCGTCGGTCGGTCTTCTGTTACTGTTTCGCACTTTTTATCTTTCAGTCTGAAAAGAGCCAACGTAAAGGACATGTGGTGTCAGTGTTTTTTTTCCCATTACATCTGTTTGTGGGCTGCCGCTCTCAAAATTCCGAGGAATAACTTTGCAAAGAATGAAACACAATTAAGTTGTGAGCAACCTTGGTCGCAGAGAAATGGTTGGGTACGCGTGCTTCGGAATTTGGTTCGATATTCCTTTTGCCGAAGTGACGCCCAACGCCGACGCCGGATTTTCTGCGACATGGGCTCCTTAACGCAATCGCGTTAATAACGAACGCAACCACCGCTGTTCTCTGCATGAGCGTGGCCTGGCGTGCAGCCTCGTCAAAATAAAGCTAGGGCCGCGACCAGAGCGCCTAGCTGTGGCCGGGGATTCGCGGCCACAAGCAGCATGTACTGAGTTGTGCGTTTTCCTGTCATAGGTTGGCTCGTGCTTGCCGCCGTGCGCTGCCTGGCCGCACATCATCAAAAACCGAAGCTCTGCATCACCTGAAGATTATCTTGGTTCCGCAGCGAACTTCACTGAGTCTGCGTCACCGGTATCGGAAGCAGCGCCACCTGGACCTATAAAAGGACCAGCACTGCAGCAACTCGTTCGGATTCGCGGCCACAAGCAGCATGTACTGAGTTGTGCGTTTTCCTGTCATAGGTAGGCAATAATTTTTAGTCGTTCGTTTAGCCCTAGGTGATTTTTTTTGGCCGTTGATCCCCCTTGCATGTGCTCTTTTTGATGTTCAAATGGGTGTAGATCTGTGCACATACCGCGTACGCATTGGTTTGTTTGCATGCCGCAGTCACAGTGGGGTTGAACTTTTACATGACAGCTCGTGCTTTATTCGCGCGCTTAGCCCCAGACCCTCATTGACATTGCTGTGCATTTGTCTCGCTCTGCTATTGCTTCGAGCTGGAGACGTGGACAGTAATCCCGGGCCCAAGATTGAGGACGTACTGACCTTCCTGAAAGAGTTTCGTGAAGAAATTTCATCGGATTTAAAACAACTTAACGACCAAATTGCAAGCTTAAATACCCGGGTCACCGCCATTTAAAAAAAAATTAGTAGCGTACCGGAAATCAAAAAGCACTTTGACGCTGTCAAGAATTCTGTTCAGGAAGTTAGGACAAACATATCTAAAGCAAATGAAGAACTCGTCGATGTTGTAGACGACGTAAGTAACAGAATGAGGCGCAACAACCTTATAATCAAGGGTATACCCGAAGAGGGCCATTGAGGATACGTCGAATCCGAAGCCATTGTGAAGAAATTTTGTTCCACTCACTTGAAGGTCAACGTTGGAGACATTGAGCGTGCTCACCGTATTGGTCAGCGCCGTCACGGTTTTCACCGTCCTATTATAATTAAATTCCTCAACTTTAAATCTAAAACAGAAAATCCTACAAAATGCCCATAAACTGAAAAATATCGAGTCCCCTAAAGTTTGGATAGAAGAATTTTAGCCTAAGGTAGAGTTGGCTCGTAGGAAGTTGCGCGAGTTTGCTAAGAGCAATTGTGAAGGAAACGAACGTTTTCCTATTCGTTTTATGTCTCTACATTGCAAATATTCTGTTTACCGGTTCGATTCAATCACTACTAATGTTGTACAGGTTGCTGCAAGGAACCAACCTTCCAGTAATTGACGAAAAACAACTGAGAGGCGACGTCCGTACATGCAGTCTCGTTGTTCTTGGCAAATTTCCGCAGCCTTTTTCATAAAATTGATGCACTGAAAACGCTCATACATTCTTGCACCACGGATATAGTAATAGGTACGGAAACTTTGCTTTCCAGTGACATCACTAACAGCGAACTTGCACTTGACCCATCTTTTGTAATCTTTCGAAAGGACCGGGAAGGCTTCCGAGGAGACGGAGTTATTGTGGTCATTAAAGATGACTACCAACCGTCTCTAGTGATTATTGACTCTCCTCTTGAAATAGTGTGGGTCTCTGCACGTATCGGACATGCGCAGTGTGTCATTGGTGCATGCTATCGTCCCCCTGACAGCCGTTTGGAATTTGTTCATTTTTTCAATGATGCTTTACAACAGGTCTTATCCCAGTTCCCAAGGAAGGAAGGAAAAAGTGGAGAAGGAAGGCAGGGAGGTTAACCAGTTTTGCCTAACCGGTTTGCTACCCTACACATGGGAGCGGGATGGGGGGGATGAAAGATGGGGAGAAGAGATAGAGGGCACATAACACGGCACACACATCGTTGGTTACAGTCTGTCACTCTTGTGCGGTACGTGACATCACTGTCACAGCCGCTGGTCCAAGCCCGTATCCTTCATAAACCGAAGTAGTCCCTTCGTCGCCTTCAGCTGCGATGACTTCAGTCGGCGATATGTGAAAATGGTTGCAACTGACAATGGTCTATTGTCAAGGTGCGCTAGAACGGATGCCATGGACTGTCTCTGAACATTATATTCAGGACAGTCGCACAGAATGTGTTCCAGCGTCTCCTCGCAAAGACAGGCATTGCAGAGAGCGTTGTCGGCCATTCCAATGCGAAACGAGTAAGATTTCGTGAAGGCCACCCCTAGCCATAAACGATAAAGCAGGGTGGCCTCACATCGGCGGAGTCCGGTCGGCATACATAGATGCATCAAGGAGGGCAGGTCGTGTTGATGATTGCTGCGGTTGGTCTGGCTGCTGGGTGCGCACCATAGAGAGAGCGTGATCTCCCGTGCAAGCACTTGAAGTCTGCTGGCTGCGTCGGACCGTGAAAGTGGTATGGCCTCTTCCTGTGTGTCTTCAAGAGCTGTCCGAGCGGCTTTATCGGCGTCTTCATTTCCGATGACGCCGCAGTGACTTGGCAGCCACTGAAACGTCACGTGATGTCCTTTCTCATGTGATGTATGAAGTAGGCATCTAATATCGAATACGAGCTGTTCGAATGGCCCGCGACGCAGAGCTGATAGTACAGATTGTAGGGCTGCCTTTGAGTCGCTGAAAATTGACCATTGTCGAGGTGGTTCCCGATTGACAAAACAAAGTGCAGCTCGAAGAGCAGCTAGTTCCGCAGATGTAGAAGTCGTTGGGTGGTCAGTCCTAAAGCTGATGGTAATACCTCTTTCTGGGACGACTACAGCACCGGACGAACACTGGATGTTTGTGGAACCGTCAGTATAGATATGTGCACGGTCTGCGTACCGCTCGTGCAGAAGAAGCAGAGACAGTTGTTTCAGCACAGGCGACGACAGCTCAGACTTTTTCCCGATTCCTGGCACGTTGAGATGGACTGTGGGGCTGACAAGGCACCAAGGGGCCATCGATGGTTTAGATGCAGCGGTGAAGCCCGAGGGAAGTTTGTCGTTGTACTTGACAATAGTTTTGGGAATGATGCTTGGTGCCTGTCTGAAGGTAGTGTTGCAAGGTGGTGATAGGGGGCCCGTGCCAAATGTCTGATATGTGTTCTCAGGGTTTCCACCGTGATGTGAGTCTGCATTGGATGGTCCCGAGCAATCGCAATAGTTGCCTCAGTTGACGTGCATCTCGGCAAACCAAGACAAACTCTCAGTGCTTGAGCTTGCGCTGCTTGCAGAACACGAATATTTGTCTTGCAGGTGTTGTTCAGTACAGGTAGACTGTATATTAAAAAACCGAGAAAGAGAGCTCTGTAGAGTCTCAGCATTGCGTCTACTGACAGCCCCCACGTCTTTCCTGTCAGGTATTTAAACAACTGGGAGGTTGCTGTTAGGCGTCGTTTCATGTAAGCTACGTGCGGGCTCCAACAGAGGTCTCGGTCGATAATTACGCCAAGAAATCTGTAGGTTCTGACATAGGAAATGGTCCGCCCATTGATTGAGATGACATAAGGCGTCATTGGTTTGCGAGTAAACGCCATTAGGGCGCATTTTTCTGGCGATATGCTGAGACCGTGTTCACACAAGTAGCTCGCTGTCAAAGTAGCCGCTCTCTGAAGCCGTGCACGTATCTGAGGACGTGTGACTGCCGAAGTCCAAAGACAGATGTCGTCTGCGTATACTGAAAGTTTGGTGGTAGTTGGCAAGTGTTCAGCAAGCCCAATAAGAGCGAGGTTGAATAGCGTCGGGCTGATAGCACCGCCTTGAGGAACGCCCCTGCTGGTATAGCGTCGCGTAGTTGGCCCATCGTCAGTTAATACATAGAATGATCTGGCAGATAGGTAACTTGCAATCCATAAAAATACTCGACCACCTAAGCCAACCGTCACAAGAGCGTCGAGAATAGCCTCATGTAATACGTTATCGTATGCCCCTTTCACATCTAGGAATAAAGCTGCAGATAAACGTTTACGGGACCTTTCGTGCTGGACATATGAAACGAGATCAACTACATTGTCGATGGAAGAGCGGTCACGTCGGAAGCCAGCCATGGAACTCGGATAGATCTTGTAGTGTTCAAGGTACCATTCCAGGCGGCCAAGGATCATCCGTTCCATTATCTTTCCTACACAGCTGGCCAACGCTATCGGGCGGTAAGAGGTGAGCTCTAGCGGGGATTTGCCCTGCTTCAAGATTGGCACCAGGCGGCGCACTTTCCATTCGTCAGGAACATTGCCCTCCTGCCATGAGGTGTTGTAGAGACTCAATAGTGCTATCCGTGCGGATTCTCCGAGATAGCACAAGGCTCGGTATGATATACCATCTGGACCCGGAGATGATGAGCGCCTGCAGAGAGCTAGTGCCGCCTCGAGCTCCTCCATTGTAAAAGGAAGGTCCATGCGGCAATCTCGGGAATGGGGGACATCATCTCGGGCTGGAGGATCTGGACGTGTCGCTTGGTCTGCCATTCGCGCACAAAAGTCTTCTGCGACATCGATGTCTTGCCGCCCTTGGAAAAGCGCGAGTGCCTTGAATGGAAAACGCTGTTCCGGAAGGCAACGCAGACCTTGCACCGTTTTCCAAATGTGAGACAGCGGCTTGCGGGGGTCGAGTGTTTCGCAAAACGTTGCCCAACGTTCCGACGCTAATCTATTCATTCGACGCTGAATCTTCTTTTGTATCCTCCTGGCTGCCCGAAGGTCATGGATTGATCTTGTACGCCGATATCGACGTTCCGCCCGGCGAAGAAGTGCGCGAAGTCGCTCTAATTCTATGTCGAAGTCGTTTCGCGTGTGAGAGATCGTCAGTATGCGAGTGGCGTTCCGCATCGTATTTTTAATTGTTTGTTCTAACCCAGAGGGTAGGCCCTCGCTGCAGGCATCTTCCATATCAGATTTGAAGTTGGCCCATTGAATCGTCCGAATGGTATTTCGTGGGCCAGATCTAGACGAAAAGCCTTTGATGGTCATATAGGTGGGAATGTGATCACTCCCATGTGTCTCAATATCTGGTAACCACGTCACATATCTGGCGAGAGAGTTGGAGACAAAAGCAAGGTCGAGGCAGCTGCCGTATGTCACGCCTCGAAGAAAGGTGGGGCTACCATCGTTCAAGAGAGTAAGGCCATAGTTGTAGGCGATGCTTGATAATCTTCGTCCTCTTGCATTTGTCTTTGTACTTCCCCATGCTGGATGGTGTGCATTGAAGTCTCCTATGATGACCCATGGGGCGGGGCAAACACTCAAAATATCCGCTAATCGTTTAGTGTCGAAATTGCTGGAAGGCGATATATACACGCCTTGTCGTCGTGGGGCGCAATTGGTTGCGAAACATAGGTGAGTTCACGTCGAACAAAAACGATGATCTTGCTGCATGCACTATTTGTTGATGACATGAAACATTCGTACCCTGACAGTCTGATTGGTTTCGACAAGTTGGGCTCACAATGACGATGAGTGGATACACATTGGTGTACACATACTGACGGAAATCTGAAATTCGTGATTTTAGCCCTCTGGCGTTCCACTGCATGACAGACGCTGCCTTGACTTCTTTTCGGAAGGATGGGGTATGGGTAGCCATCTTTCTAGTTGAGGGATTCAAGCACTGGGCTTAAGGCGTCCAGCACTTTAAGTGCGCTTCGAGCAGACGGTGTCCCCATCTCAACTAAAATCGTTCGGATGGCCTCCATGAGGGAACGTAGCACCGAGATGACTTGATCTGTTTTAGGTGAATCATCAATGGCCGGAGAAGGCTCCGGTGGCGCCGTGACCTTCTGAGGTTCCTTAGCAAGGGAGCGGCGCGGTAGCGTAGGCCATTCCTCTAAAGAAAGTGTCTTATCTGATGCCCTCGTGGAAGTGGTGGGCCCTTTCGCGTCGCGACTAGATGGTTCCGTAGTGGAGCGGGTACTATCGCTTCGCTCATGCGCCTTCTTTGAAGACGTACGACGGTGCCGACGTAGACGCCGACGCCGGACTACTTCGGCTGCCTCCCTGTGGGCCGAATTGTCTCTGGCCATTTGCTTAAGAACCGCGCGCTCCCTCTTGATGCGGGGGCAGTCTTTCGACGTGGCTGCGTGAGGGCCGCTACAGTTGGCGCACTTCAGAACTGTGGCACCGCAGGTCACTTCTGCATGAGGTTCAGCGCAACGGGGACACAGAAGCGAGTTGGGACACACGCCCTTTACGTGTCCTAGCCTGAAGCACTGATGGCATTGAAGCGGCTTCTGGATGAATGGTCGAACTGGATGTCGAAAATGGCCGACTTTAACGTGGGAGGGTATGCAATCCCCCTTGAATATTACTTTTACGCAGCGCGTGTTCCCAAGACGGCGCACTTGCGTAATGATCCTGCCCTCGTTTGCCGGCTTGATGAGGCTAGGTAAATCTTCATTGGGAATGGCAATGTCAATGTCGTAAATTACACCGGCTATCGATGTGTCGTCGATCGGGATGAAGGGGCGCATTTTGATTCCGCCAAGCTCCGTGATTTCTTGAAGTGTTCCAAGCGCACTCGCGTTGTACACGTCTATGGCGAGTATATTCTTGCGTGGGTTTATTCTGATGTCTTTAATTTGATCCGGCACCGCACGTTCCAGAAAAATGGATAGGGCTTGCCTGTTCAGCAACCGTAGGTTGCTTGACGGTTCTTCCGGCATAAAGATGATGACGTGTGGCCAGCGCGCAGGCCTTGACTTCATAGTCGTAGTGCTCGCAGGAGGTGACGGCGCTGTGATGGCGATCTTTCTCTTCGCCCTCTTACTCCGGACGGGTATGAAGCCGTCGTCGGATGAGTCGTCTTCCGACATAGAGTACAGCTCGGTGTTCTCGGTGTCGCTGGGGGAGCCAACTCGCTTCCTTGCGGTTGACAGCCGTGATGACTTCTGGCCAGGCGGGCCTGTGGCATGCTCCGCGTCCATGGTCGCAAGACGGGGAGGTGAGGCACCCCGAAAGGCAAAGAGTTCACCAAAAATGCAGAGAGCACAGAAACAAGCGTTCTGTCAAGAAGACACTTCGTCGTCTTCCCCGCCCCAGTTCCCAAAATGCGTACTAATATTAGGGGGTGACTTTAATTACCCAGGTATCGAGTGGACAACCTCTTCCTTAAAGGAAAATTGCAACAGATCTGAGTGTCTTCATTTTCTACAAACCTTATATTTTCATCACTTAACTCAAGTCGTGCGCGAACTAACTCGGGGTGAACACATACTAGATATCATTTTAACAAATCATCCAGACCTTGCTGCGACACATGTGCTAGAACCATTAAGTGATCACAGTGTGGTGCAATGTTCCTTTTCATTGAAACCTGCCAAGAAATATACAGCGAAAAAATACATTCTCAACTACGCACGCGCCGACACTGGCAGAATGATTGATATGTTAGCCTCATTTACAGCAGACTTTGCAAACAATTTACAAAACAGAACGGTAGATGATAACTGGAGCTTGTTCCGCGATAAACTCGAAGAAGTTGAAACTACATGCATACCAAGAATGACCATCAGCTCAAGGCAGAACGATCCGTGCTTTAACCGCGAAGTGAAGAAGTGTATAAACAAGAAAAAAAAAAGAGCGTTCAGAAAAGCTGCCCGAACAAATGCTCCAGAAGACTGGCAAAATTACAAAACCATAGCGCGCCATACAGAAACTACAATTGTCGAAGCTAAACACAAGTTTTTTTAATTGCACCCTTCCCAATATGATAAAAACTGATCCGAAAAAGTTTTGGCAAGTAGTTAACCCAAAAGCAAATCACACTGCTCCCTTACTACTTTCCGAAAACGGAGCAGTGCTTAACACAAAAGATAGCACTGAGCTATTTAACAAATGCTTCTCTGCACTTTTTACTAACAAACTGCCACTTGATAACACTCAAATACTTGAACAACCATCTACTCGATTCCCTCTTTCATCCATCATAATATCGGAACATGGTGTCTCTCGTGCCATTGACAGGCTTCCTCATAAAACCAGCCCAGGTCCTGACGGTATAAGTGCTAAACTTCTAAAATTAACCTCGCACTACTCTTCAGTTTTGTTATCTCTAATATTTCAGCAATCACTCGATACAGGGTGCCTACCGGAAGATTGGAAATCAGCATTAGTGATACCGGTATTTAAATCTGGTGATACAGCAGACCCTAATAATTACAGACCTATATCACTGACATCTATCTGCTGCAAATTACTGGAACACATTCTATACTCTCACATTAGAGCCTATCTTAAGGATAATAACCTGCTCCTCAATAACCAACATGACTTTCGCCAAAATCGTTCATGTCAGACACAACTTTATGAACTTGTAACAGATATTCACATTTCTTTGCACAGATTGATTAGTACAGACGCCATTTTTATTGACTTTTCTAAAGCTTTCGACCGAGTACCTCATAATCGACTAAAACTGAAAGTTAGAAACTTACAGCTTGACTACAACACGACGCGATGGATTGAGGAGTTCCTAACGAACCGATTTCAAGTAATCAGTCTCAACAACTGCTTTTCTAACCACACTCACGTCACTTCGGGAGTTCCTCAAGGATCCGTCCTTGGGCCACTGTTATTTTTAATATACATAAATGACATCGCAACTAATATTACCTCACAAATACGTCTCTTCGCAGATGACTGCGTCTTGTATAATGAAATAAGCTGCCCTGCCGACATCTTTGTGCTGCAGTCTGATTTAACAAAACTGACTGGTGTGACACATGGCAGATGGAAATTAACATAGCCAAAACTAAACACGCAAAATTTGCTTCGATAACTCGACCTACCTCTGTCCAACATACAATACGCGGTATTACTGTTGACTCAGTATCCTTAATCAAGTACTTGGGTGTCCTGTTTACCTCCAATTTAAGCTGGAATGCTGACATTAAACACATCACCACAAAAGCATGCAAAAAAACTTGGTTACCTGAAGCGTCACTTACACCTTGCTAACACAGATACCAGACTTCGCGCATACAGTTCTCTTATCAGGCCTTCTTTAGAATATGCGTCAATAATTTGGCACCCCCATCACTCTAATCTCACGAACTTACTCGAATCAGTTCAAAATAAAGCTGCGCGGTTCATCTTAACTTCATACTCTCGATATCAAAGTGTGTCCGCCTTAAAGAAATTACTTAATCTCCCTTCACTTGACATGCGCAGGAAATTATCACGGTTGACCTTCTTCCATAGCCTTTAGCACAGCAACATTGCATTCGCTCGAGCCCATATTTTTCCCGCTCCCCACATCTCTCCCCGCACAGACCATGTTCATAAAGTAAAACCTATATTTGCCAGGACTAACGCTTATCAGAATTCGCCTCTAGTTTTATCTATTGCCAAATGGAACTCGCTACCTGCAAACATTGTCTCGCTTACGGAATCATCATCATTTCATGCAGCACTACTAACCTTTTTAGAGTGTGTCAACCTGTCCGAACCCACATTTCCTTGAATATTTACTTAAACAGTGCTTTCAAGTGCTTGGCATTGTATAAAATTCATTCCGTTTCATCTGATATGTATCTGTGTAGGCTGTTTACCTAAATCATTATTCGATTGTATCCTTAAACTTGTGTTCTGATGGGTACTGATTGTTTGTATGTGTGTTTCACTCTACTAAACATTGCATAAACTTCCTTACCATTTTCTTTCTTTCTTTTTTGTTTGCTTCTGCTAGATGTTTTTTATGGTTCCTAATGCCTTCATATGTTTACATTGTACAGATTTCACTCATGCTTGAACTTTTCCATCCCCCCTTATGTAGTGCCCTAACGAGCCCTTAGGGTACTCAAATAAATAAATAAATAAATAAATAAATAAATAAATAAATAAATAAATAAATAAATGTTTTAACACGTTAGCTTTAGAGAGCACGCTCGAAAAAATAAACCCGCTTGTGCCAAATTAGAAAAAAAGATCACCGCTTTTTTTTACTCATTTATTTCAGGAAAAACATCGTTAACTCAAGTTCGGCCAAGTTAGTTTCGTTAATTTGGGTTGATGACAACATTGAATCACATTAGTACCTGCCGGGGAATTGAAATGGAACTTCATAAAATCGGCTTTCTTTAGATCAAGCTTTAACTGTACAGACTTGTGAGCACGTGTGCGCTTTCGAGGCAACATAGGCACGTCAATGGAACGCACGATGAAATAATAATTTCTCTAGTGGAATATCAGCGGGAAACGGTGCCGTTACGTCATTACACAAAATTGCAGTTGCTCGTACTCAGGTGTAAGTTAGCGCACCCGGAAAATTCTGTGCGTGAGTGACGCAGTGCGCTTAACGTTCTCGTCCTTCACATGGGATGAAATTTGCAGCGTTTTAGCCTCTATGGTTTGCTTGACGGGGGGACACTTGCCGATGTGAAGTATGCGATAACTGTTAACAAAAATAGCCGCATCTTCGCAGGGTAACTATTAGATTCGTGCACCGAATTGAGTAGGACAATAATAAATTCGTGCTTTCAAAGTTTCGAGTACTGGCGCAGCACGCATTTCGTCATTCTTTGCAAACATAAGGAGTTGTGTGCATATCTTATACGGTAATCCGGGCTCTTTTATTTTCGCAGAAACCACGTGAGTCGTCGTGTTCAGGGACCAACCAATCAACCTACTGTTTTCAAGCGAGTTGATAGTTCTGCTTCTCCTTACCACAAATAGCATGTCTAGCCACTTGGTGTTTGAGAAGTTAAAGTGATGGATTAAAGTACACAGTTCAGCTTTCTCCTCTCTTCTTGTGGCTCAATGTGGTGGGCTTAGAGTTCTTCTGCATCTACGTGCGCAGTGACGCCATTTACACTATAATGTGCGTGTGCGTTTGAGCATGACAGGCTGTTCTCGCTTTGATAACCAACGTCAGTCTCTGCAGTGTGCCTTGAATAGACTGGATGACAGGCCGTTTACAGAAGATCTTGGGAGAATGGCCTCACAGTTCGTTGGCCTAGAAAGCAGTTCGAGCGCTTTTTCACTACGTGAAGGCAACAGACTTGAGAGCCCGACTATAGACATCCTACACCTAACTTAGTGCATGTGAAAGTGCGGTATAGACTCATGTTTTCTCTCTCTCTCTCTTTCACTCCCCATTCCCCTCCCCACGTGTAGGGCGGCAAACTAGACTCAGTATGGTTAACCACCCTTCCTTTCCTTCTTCCCTTTTCTCTCTCTCTCTCTCCGAGCATGACAACAGCATGTCTGCAATATCATTGCACAAGATTTCTAGCTCGTAGCAAGATGTGCTGAACCTTAGCGCAGTTTAAGTGGGAGGGAAATACATTTTTGTTACAAAGAAAATACTAGGAATTTTTATAAAGATGACCGAGAGTAATATTATACACAACATAGTAAAGATACTTTTTTTCTCTCTCGTTGTGCCAAACGGTATGAATGGCGGTATCTTCAAGTGACACCTATGGCTTGCCGACGCACTGGGATTTGACTTTCGCGCTTGTGTCAACGCTATCCGATCCGCACACTAAAGCATGAAAAAAAAGCCCGGCCTAACGCTTGACGCTAAGTCAAACAAAGGCTTAATTAGCGCATTGCGCTGGGATTAACAAGAAAAGTGCCCCCGAGGCAGCTAGCACCATTTATGGAGGGTGCCGTTGAAGGGCGTCTGCTGCTTTGACTGTTTGTTAGGGCACGCGGGCTTGGAACTTTCTGTAAAGGGAACCACCTTGCAGGTTGCTTTTCCGCGTGCGGTTGGGAACTCTAAACGCGCCTACTGCGAATGTAAATAAAATACAGGATGTATTAACAGTCACCGAGCTGATCACAGCGGGAACAGTGGTGATCCTGCGGGCGACGGCAGGCGGCAGCAGACGAAAATTTCGTACGCCATCGTGCATAGACGTCGAGCCTTTTGGAGCGGCAGTGTATGGAGAGGCATGCTCGAGCGCTTCACTGCGCTTTAAAACAGGCGTTGCAAAAGAAAACAGGCAGTCGGAATGCGCACGAGGAAGAAGAACGCGGGTTCGCTGAATGCAGAGCTTGTAGCGGTGGTAGTATACGTGGCAGCAACAACAGAAAAAGCAGACGGGGAACGCCACGCGAATGGCGGCGCTCGCGTCTCATTTGCGCCGCAGGGACGCGGGAGCTCGTTTTTGAAATGATTAGGCCAACCGACGCCGCGACGCGCGCTGGTTTTTTTTTTGCAGTACAAAGAAAGGAACATGCGAGGCGGCAGCTGCTTCCGAGTTAAGCGGAGTTGAAAAGGTTTGCCTTCGCGAACGGCGCCCCTGACGCACTTGAATTTTGATCACGCAAAGACGGGATATATTGTTAACGCGGTTAACAGGGGCGCCCCCTCTTAAAGCGAGAGCCTTCCTGCGCAACGAGCCGTAGCCGACGTTCCTATACGCCATCGCGAGTGGTTGTGGAAGGCGCGCAGTGCAGTAAAATAGAAAGCGCCTCGTCACCTCCCAACGTGCGTTTACGTGGCCCTATGTTTAGAAATGTGGGCGGAGTCAGCGACCCGCGATGGAATATGAATTTCACGCTCGTGTCAATGCTAGCGGATACTTTTGAGCTTCAATGCATAAAAGAGTGGTTGCTTTAAAAAGTAACTGGAACGTCAATGCATTTCGTCGGAGAATTTGAAAATATCTCGGAACTGGCGCTGTACAGAGAAGGATCCAAATGGATACGCCGGGCGAACTCAGCGGCTATAATTCGTAGACTGAAATATGCGACAGAAAGTAACTTATTAAAAAGTTAATTAGCGTGATTCCATTAATTATTAACCCGCCATGGTTGCTCAGTGGCTATGGTGTTGGGCTGCTGAGCACGAGGTGTTGGGCTGCTGAGCACGGCCACGGCAGCCGCATTTCGATGGGGGCGAAATGCGAAAACACCCGTGTGCTTAGATTTAGATGCACGTTAAAGAACCCCAGGTGGTCAAAATTTCCGGAGTCCTCCACTACGGCATGCCTCATAATCAGAAAGTGGTTTTGGCACGTAAAACCCCAAATATTGTTATTAATTATTCAATCGAACATTTCGATTTCTCGTAGAAGTAATGGCCGCCTCACCGAGTAATTTAGATCAAGGGTTAGAATTGTGCTATCTGCGATAGGCAATCTTTAAAAAAAAATTGGCGCAGCTGAAAAAGGCACCATGTAAATATTTATCTACGCATGCAAATACAAAGAAAGAGGAATAAACAGAGAGAGGTAAGTCAAGTCTTTCGCTTTATAGTGTCCAAGGTCACCCCAGTTCAGTTTTCTCTGTGCTCGCCATAGCATACGTAGCTATCGTTATCTCGAGAAGTATACAGGCGAGGCAAAAAACGACTGTAGCAAGATAATTTGAATAAGGTAGAAAAATGTGTAATATGCGGCGTCTACGTTTCTTTTATTTTTTTTAGCCACCGATTTCCGCGCCAGCGGGAGCAAACGCACCACACATTTGAACTATAACATAAGGTATTGCGAAGCGTTGTACATTCGCCCTGCATTTCTTTCGTAAAACGTCGGGCGCATGTCCTCCAAGTGACCAAGTGACAGTCAACGGGGCAAACGGCCAAGTTCAATATCACGGAGGCAAAGACGTGGCTATGCGCTCGCAACAGGAACTACAAATGCAGGACGCTGCGTGCAGTTGGCTCCCCCTGTAGGCGACCTCCACACTATACAGCTCGTGCTCACATTACGTTGGACTTTCCAGCACATAGTGATCTCATGACATGTCGTACAGTACACTTTGAAAAAAAGAAAGAAAGAAAAAGAACTTCTTTCGAGAGAGTTTCCGAGCTTGAAGAGTTCGATGTCGAACGTGCGAGAGAAATTCAATGATATGAAAGGTGGAGAAGAAGCATGCACACCTCCTGCTCGCACTGGTGCGAAGGGGTGGAGGTGAAAGAAGCAGTATACAGAAGGAGCAAAGAATGATCATGGAAGAATTCATTGAGCTAAGCGAATCGGTGTCCGATGCAGAACCTGCTGCATCGGGCACCGATGCACCCGCACCTGCAGCCTGTTGCAGCTACCGTCATTCTAGTCCTTGAACTCGATGATTACGATGAAAGAGGAATTACTGAAAGAGGAATTAAGTGGACATTACTTGCACGAGAAATCGATACACATATTCAACTAATATGAAAAAAGAAAGGTCACTGACTTACTTCTTCACTAATTAGTTTACGGCATATCTTGTAATTTCCGAATTGTAGCCGGTCAGCTTGCAAGGCATATCCACTTGAAAGCAATTTCCATAGTGACACCAGTTTGGAGATATGCGCCATCAAAGTCGCTGTAAAAATGCACTGTTGTTCCACTTGCTTTCTTTTTTCTGATAAGAACGCTCTTTTATGCATTGAATCACCAAGGTAATTGGGGTGTTCAGGTTTTTCGCCCACAATTCGGGAAATATCTCGAAACTGGTGTCATCCTGAAAAACTGTAACGCACGTTATACGTGCGTTACGGTACTCGATACAGGCTCTACGATACAGTTTCAGTGGCTGATTCCCTTGATCCACAGAAAGCTCTGTTACATATATGGAGAACGGTGCGTGGTCTTCGAACGTCGCCGCAACAACCTCTTCAAATGCCTGGCTCTCTGCCAAGGTTGCTGACAGAACGACTTAGTGGAGGAATTCTGTTCGGAAATTGCTTGTCAACCGCCCTCATTCACAGCACATGATGCCCATGACGTTCCAATCTCACGATAGTCTGGTATGGACAGTCTCTTTTCCATCGAGGAGTTGCAAGCGTCGTTGGCAGCGTGCAACGCTGCCAACGCCGTACCTTTTGTCGTCGCCTAGGCTTGACGGGGTTTCTTGGCAGCCTCGGTCAAACAACGCGGCATGCTTTTGTAGACGTGTACTGCAATTCATGACATGAAAGAGTGGTTGCTGTTGCGTGAAAGTCCATCCGCCTAGTGCCTCTGCTCAAACCAGGCAAATCACCCCAATCACCATCCTTATCATCCCATTGCTCTGGTCAGTTGTCTAGGAAAGGTGATAGAGAGGATAGTGCTACCACGTTAGAGTGGTACCTAGACCATTACGAGATACACCCTGACGCTATGGCAGGCTTCTGACGCGGACGCTCTTCTATAAACAACGTCATCTCGTCTGTTCAACAGGAAAAAAGCCTAAAGAGACTGTCAGCGGCGATGTGCCGGACGTTAAGGGCGCTTATGACAACATAACTCATCGAGCCATCCCGAACGGCCTTGGACGATGTCGGCCTAGCTGGCCTTGTTTTTGATGCGTATTCAGCTATTTGAAGGACAGGTCACTGTTTGTGCAAACAGAGGACAGTGTGTCATCCCAACACTACACCTACCGTGGCGTACTACAAGGTGAAGTCTTGAGCCCCACTCTATTTAGCCTCGTGCTCATCGACCTGGTTAACATCCTTCCGCAATCAGTCCATGTGTCAATGTATGCGGACGATATATGCATTACGTCATCAGAAGGAACGCGCCCCCAGGTGTGCGCCATACTCCAAAAAGCGGCCACACTAACATCAGGTTATCTTCGAGCACGAGGTCTGGAGGTGTCCTCCCAGAAGTGCTCTATGGTCGCTTTCATGCGCAAAGCAATGAGAACGTACGTTGCCAGAATTAATGGACAGCCTATCACCTACGAGACGACGCACCGCTTTGTAGGAGTGATGATAGATCGAGTCCTCTCCTGGAATCCTCATGTCTCCTACCTAAAAAGGAAACTAGTCATGATAACCCATGTCCTCAGATGTCTTGCGGGAGAGTGATGGGGCGCGTCTGTGAGTGCGAAGCTCCAACTCTATAACTTCACTTCACTTCACTTCGCTTTATTACCTTAAAAACCCTATTGGAGGGGTAATACATAAGGGGTGGTTAAAAAAAATAAATATTAGAAACAGGCGTTCAAATTGAGGTATGGATGGCAACATCTTCGGTAAAGGCAGATGGGCTTGTGATGGCTGCGATGGCCTGTGGAAGGCCGTTCCAGTCCCTTGATGCTCGAATAAAGAATGATGCTTGAAAAGTGGTGGCCCGGGCATGTGCGCGTGCGCGTGCAACTTGAAGCGGATGACTGGTGCGATGAGATATGTATGAAGGGGGCGTGATGTGCGGTGGGCGATTTAGGGAGCTGAAAAGGAAATGAATGGAAGAGAGAGAGGGTGGCAATCTGTCGACGGAAAGAAAGCGTTTCCAAGCCAGATTCCGCTTTCATCGATGAAATGCTGATATCGTACGAATATGAAGATTGAATAAACCTAGTAGCACGATATTGCACAGCCTCGAGTGCATTTATGATATAAATCTGATGCGGGTTTCAGATGGGAGATGCATACTCACTCACCCAGGAACGCACTGTTCCTGGGTCTCCTATGCTATAGCTTACCTGTACTGGGTGGGACCGGTAAGACCAACGTCAGTCTGTGCAAGCTCTAGCTTTGCAAATATGTCTTGGCCTTCCCCGGTGTGCACCCACGGTTGGAACAATAGCCATCGCTCATCACCACCCCATCAATACGTACGTTCAAGTCGACGCTTTAAGGATGCACATCAGGCGCTTTGCCCGACTTCCTGCCGCCAGACCTCATTTACCGTTTAGCAGGATTATTTTCGCCAACCATGCAACTTTACCGTCAAACCTGCCGCCTGCAGATGCACCATCTACCATCTCTACCCCTGTGGTGCCTCCATCCACTCCAAGCCATTCTTATCATTTCCGACACAAAAAAGAGAACGGAGATGTCATTTTTTGCTCTCAAACAAACCGAGCTTTCATCTCTACATGAGAAGCACAGAGAACGCATCCACATATACACGGACGGTTATGTCTCCTCCAAAAGTTCAACTAGCGCAGTGGTAATTCTCGCAAAATCTGTCACCATCCCATTCAGGACGCCTCACATCATCAACGGCTGCAGAACTCGCAGCTGTCCGTGCTGCTCTGGAGTTTACAGGTCACAAATCATCACCTTCATGGTCCATCTTTTCTGAGGCGAAGGCAGCTCTCCAGTGTCTGCTGCCTCTTTCAACCACGCAAAGAACGTGCAATTAGTCGCAGACATCCGACTACTTCACTATCACGCAATCGACAAGGGGCGCATCATCTACCAGTGGATAGCGGGTCACAGCGGATCGGCGGGCAATCACAATGCGGATGACGCTGCCCGAACAACCCAGGATGGTGCTTATATTATACCAAACGACTGTGGAGAACGGATGCAGCCGCAGCGCTTTGCTCCCTCGCACGCGAGCTTACGCAGTCTCCGTGGAACACCGGTGAATTGACGAACGCACGTCTTCACAGATTGGATCCACGCTTGGAACTACGTCTTCCACCAGGGTTACCACGAGCAGAAGCAACACTTCTGTGCCGCCTATGGCTCTGCGTGGCATTCACGAACTCCTAGTCCTTCCGCATTGGAATTGCACACAGCCCTGCTTGCGACACCTGCGGCTGCGAGGAGACAGCACCTCCACGGTGACTGTCCCCGTCACAATGTGCAAAGAAAAGTGCTCGCGACAGCGCTCGAAAAACTGGACAATCCCTCCTTCACGGAAGAAAAAGTTCTAGGACACTGGTCCAGACGGGTTTCTGCACTCGAGGCTTTAAGTACTCTGCTCAAATTATTAAGGGCTTGTGAATTGTGCGACTGTCTTTGAATGCTGTAGTGCGTAGAATTGCGTTGTTGTATGCATTTTCTCACTTTTTTCTTCTTTCACCTTTTATTCTCTTTAGTCCTTTCCCCAGAGAAGGGTAGCCAGCCTGTACTTACACTGGCTAACGTCCCTGTCTTTCTTCCCCTTTTGTTATCTGTATTTCGAGCCCTTGTAGCGCAACGCATCTGCGACGTGAAGCCTCCTCGCGTCGACAACAAAAAGCTAAAAGCCGACAATATTGCTTTACTTTAACATTTCCACTGTGCGAATCTATGAAAAGCAGATTGTAGCTCGCATCTGGTGCGCAAGGAAGCGTGACTGTGTTTTCATCTGAGCAGACGACCTTCTCGTCGCGTTTACAAGCCTTCTGCTCAAGAGAGAGAGTGAAGTGTAATGAGCACCAGCAGTTCAGTCGGCTGGGCCTAGGCCTCCCACGATGGGACGTCGAGGTCTTGCCTCTTCGCCGCTTCGTAGGCCTGCTGGGACGCCCAGAGTTGGTCGTCGAGATGGGAGCTGCACAGGGCGGCGTGCCATCTCGACGAGAGGGTCACGGGATTAAGGTCTGGGTATTGATGTTTGCACTCCCGTAGCATGTGAGGCAGTGTTGCTGATTCAGTTTTACAGACCTTGCACGTCTGGCTCGGGTCGATGTCGGGGTATATAGTGTGATAGCGTGTGAGGGAGGGGTATGTATTCGTCTGTAACAGGCGAAGGGTGGTTGCCTGTGCCCTGTTTAACTTGCGGTGAGGGGTGGGGAAGGTTCTTCTTGCGAGGTAAAATGACTTCACAAGGTCGTTGTATCTTGTAAGGCGGTCGCGTCCTGCGGGTGCACCTGCACGTCTCCGGCACGGTTGACTAGGCCTCGTGCTACGGAGTGTGTAACCTCGTTGAGGTTGGTGAGGTGCAGGTGGACAACGCCGGCGTGTGCTGGGATCCAGACGAGGGTGATTTGATTTTCAGGCGAATGCGGGGCTTGTCGTAAGATACGGAGTGATTGCTGAGCAATACGACCTTTGATGTAGTTGTTGATTGCTGCGCGAGAATCGCTCAGTATGGTGTGACAGGCTGGGTCAAGAGTGGCCAGGGCGATGGCCACTTCCTCGGCCGTCTCGGCATTTTTGGTAAAGATGCTGGCAGCATGTCGGAGCAAGCCGCCTGCCGTGGTAACCGCCGCAAAGCGCCGTCCATCTTGGTACTCAGCTGCGTCGACGAAGGTGACGCTCGCGGTGTTGGCATAAGCTTTGATGAGGGAGGTAGCTCGTGCCTTCCTGCGTTATTTGTTGTAGTCTGGGTGCATGTTTTTCGGAATAGGGTCGGCGTGTATCCATTGCTGAATGTCGCGTGGTATTGGGTGTCTCCATGTTGACGGTGGTAGGTGATATTAAGCTTGTTTAGAATGCTTCGGCCCGTTTCCGTTAGGGTAAGCCGCTCTAGTTGGGATCGACGTTGGGCTTCAATTAACTCGTCTAGCGTGTTGTGGATACCTAATTGTAGTAGAAGTTCCGTGCTGGTGTGGTTGGGTAGTCCTAAGGCCTGCTTATAAGCTCCTCTGATGATGATGTCCAGTTTAGTCTTTTCAGCTTTGTACCAGTTGAGAAAGGGCGCAACGTAAGTAATGTGACAGACGATAAAAGATTGGACAAGGCGGATGAGGCTTCCTTCCTTCATACCCCCTCGCCTTTTGGTAACTCGTTTCAGCAGTCTGGATGTATTAGCGGTCGGTCGAAGGATCTTGGAGAGAGCCGTAGAGCTAGCTCCGTTGGCTTCTGTGGTCATACCAAGAACGCGGATGCTAGAGACCACGGGTATAGGTCCGCGATCCCTCAGGTTGAGCTCTATTTCCTCGTATTGGCGTTTATTCGTGGAGCCCCGCGGGGGGCGTCCACGGAGTGTGGGGCGGTATGCAAGAAGTTCCGATTTTTCAGGGGAACAGCGGAGTCCCGTGCCTTCAAGATAATTTTCTACGACGTCAATGGCGTCTTGTAGGGCAGTTTCGATTTGGCCGTCTCTGCCCTTTGCAGCCCAGATTGTAATGTCGTCGGCGTATATGGTGTGTTCAATGCCATCGAGTTTTTGTAGTTCTTGTGGTAATCCGTGCTTAACCAGATTAAAAAGCATTGGGGAAATAACAGAGCCTTGCGGTGTGCCCGTGCTGCCGAGGGAGAGTTCCTCCGATCGAATGTCTCCGACCGACAGGAAGGCCTTCCGATTGGATAGAAAGTCTTTTACGTAGTAGAAAGTGCGTTCTCCAAGGTTGAGCAAGGAGATGCGTTCGAGGATAGTGGAGTGCCTTATGTTATCGAAGGCGCGCTCGATGTCGAGGCCCATGATCACCTTCGTGTGACGGGATTTGCCATCTAGGATTTGATGCTGAAGTTGGAGCATAGCGTCTTGGGTGGAAAGATGCTGTCTAAAGCCAATTATCGAGTGGGGGTAGGCACATGTGTCTTCGAGGTGAGTGTTTACACGGGTTAGGAGTGCGTGCTCCATACCTTGCCTACACATGAAGTTAGCGATATAGGCCGGAGATTGGCGAGGCTAGATGGCTTACCGGGTTTGAGGGTGAGAATTACTTTGGCAGTTTTTCACGTCGGGGGAATGGATCCCTGGCGCCAGCAGTTGTTGATGTATTCGGTGAGTTGTTGCACCGAGGGGTCATCTAGATTTCTTAGTGTTTTATTCGTAACACCATCTGGGCCTGGACCGAACGGCTGTTCAGCTTATGCAGGGCAGCACGAATCTCTGCCACGCTGAAATCTTCACCAAGGGCAGGGTTGGAAGTCCCTGTGTATGGCCCGTGAGGTTGAGTGGGCCCAGATGGGATGTACTTTTGGCATAAGCTATTTTTAACGTGGCCCTGGCCATGCGTCTTGCTTTCTGTGAATAGAAGCTTGGTGAGGCGATCTTGTTGATATGAGCGGGTGGTGGTGCTATCAATCAAATGTTTGAGGATTTTCCACGAGCGGGGGTGGTGGAGTTGTCCATCTAGAGAGTGACAGAGCTCTGTCCATTGCTGTTGGCTTAGAACGGGGCAGTGTGCTTCAATTTCCTTGTTGAGAAGTGCGACCTTCCGTCTGAGTCTTCTATTGAGCCGTTGTCCCTTCCATCTAGAGAGGATGGATGATTTGGCCTCGATAAGGGGGGCGAGTCTACTGTCCATGCGCTCAGTCGGGGCATCTGTCGTGATAATGCGGGTGGCCGATTTAGTATCAGACAGTAGATCGCATGACCATGATTCTGCTCAAGCAAAAATTTTTTTTTGGACAGCAAGGTAACCTGCATACTTGTTGAATTTGGCGCCGTTTTCACGAATGTCGCTCTTTTGTCGGCTTCGTCAGAACTGGAAGGAGACATAAGATGGCCATTGTCCGGTTAGCCGCCTATTCCGCCGTCTACAGCGAGTACTAGAACACAGGCCGTATATGTCAGCATTAATTCCTTAAGAGACGCTCCGCTCTTGAGGACTTTGTGCGTGTCCGAGGAACAAAAATGAGCGTGCTGGTGGGGCGAAGAACGAGCAGCAGCGAAAAACAAACGGTTGCAATAATGACAACAGAAAAGATGTGTGGGTGCGACATTGTACGTAGAACCCTGGTGGCAACGCTATTGTGGATTCCGTTATTTCGGATGCACCTCGAGCCGCAACCTTTGTTGAGCGCTATCAGTCACTGCTTTCTAATTTTACCGCCAGATTATGTTTGATTCACGACGTTCGACTGTGTCTTTGTTCCTAATTGCGAAAGACGCACTGCGCTGAGATATGGCACCGCATCGTTGTTTCCGATTCTCTTCATGCTGTACGCGATTGCTTGCAAGCACTATAGAAGTGGCGTGAATCGTGTAGCCACTTGCAAGCAAACCGTAATTGTGTTCATTAGCACGGGTGATACTGTGCTTCAGAAAAGATACGCACGAGAGAAGAATGGAAACAAGTGCGACTATTTGAGCAGGCGTACACAAAGTTCTCGTGCGCTCGCGTTTTAGCGAGCACGCAAAAGACGCTAGAGAACTTTCCCGAAAAGAAAAAAGAAAAGCGAGTGATTGAAATTGCATCTGGAAACGCAAGTCGGAGAAAATTGCCACATATCTCACGAAGCGCCCTGTGCCGGCATTCGTCTTCTGTCTTGATTTTGTACGGAGAAATAAAAGAAAAAGAACTAAAATGAATTCGCCGATCAAAGCAGAGTGCACTCTTCAGAAAATGAATCAATTCTGTTGGTGTTTTCGCGCTGTTCGAGAGATTCCTGTCTCTCTCTCTCTCTCTTTCTAAGGCGAAAAATCACGCTGTCTTGTCTCGAATCGGGGCGGCCAATGCATTTTCTTTTGTCCCTCGGACGGCTTCGGCCATTTGCCTCCCAAGTGGCCGTTGTTGAGGGTGTTTGAGAGCGACCACTGTTTTCGATTAAGAATAACGGTTAGTACTGGCTTGTAAGCGCCATGCGCAACCCGCTTCCGCGGGTGCGTTACGCGCATTCGATTAAAACAAATCGCCGTCGAGAACTGGTTGAATAAAACATCAAACAAAACCAAAACAAAAATAAAAGTAGCAGGGGCTAATCAATACGGCGCAGCATCAAAACAAAAACGCCTTTGCTGTGCTTCACCTTGCTTGGGAAGGTGGACGGCGAGCCATAAGTAACCGGAGACGTATGTAGATGCCACTGGGCGCCTGCCGCGGCTCGCGTACGCTGTTAATCAAGAAGAATAAGAAGAAAAAAAAGAAAAGAAAGCCGCGAACAAACGGATAAAAACAAAGCGGTTGATTGCGGATTCTGCTGTAATATATAAAGAAGGAAGCAAGGCAAGGTTTGATGCTAAGGGAGCAGCAAGAGCGGACGAGTGAGGAGACAGGGGAGGTAATAAGGAAAGCAAATTACAAGCGGTATACAGGACGACACGTGCGTTGTTGCAACGAATAGGCTCCGCGTGCGTATAATCTTAAAGTAAACGAAATAAAATTACTGAGAGAGAGAGAAAGAAAAGAAATAAGACAGCCTGCAGGCGTATAGCTGCATGGCAGTAAACGAGAGGGAGAGAAAATGAGAAATCAGACAGCTTACAAATGGCGGCCGCTTAGCCAGCGAACTTCAATTACGGGGGGAGCCCGCCGCACGTCGTGTACCCTAAAGCGCGGGTGTTCGAGAGCGCGGTCGAGGCTCTCCGCTGTTGAATTTGCCGCCCCTATGCTTCTAACCACAACGACGGCGTCCAGTGTGCTTACATGACCCTGTAGTGGACTGACAGAAAGATGGCTGCTTTGATTAGGCGCCGAAGAACACGGAGTCTGAACCCCCTACGGAGAAAAGGAAATTCATATAGAAAAGCGCGGATTTCATATATAAGAGTTATTTATTCCATGCAGGTAACTGCTATGTCACATAGCTAAGGAGATGGGGAAAAAGCCACTGTATCGCAGCTTGGCAAAGCTACCGAGACCTGAAAGCGCGCGCGCGCGCACACACACACACACACACACACACACACACACACACACACACATATATATATATATATATATATATATATATATATATATATATATATAGACAGTGGCATGCAGACAGAGGATTGACTCGACAAGTGTATAGCAAAACAGTGCTTTCAGCTGTAATAATAATAACAGACTGAAGTCTAAAACTAAACATAACTCCAACAACTCCCACAGGTAAAGTCTTGCCGAATATCTGTCCTTGAGGGAATTTTTATAGCGTTGATTCTCTCTCTAGTTACGTCAGTGCACCGTCGCGAATTTCAGCGCGTTTTCTGGTATTTGAGCGGTTGTGACGCAGCGCACGTTCTCGAAACTTGTCAAATACAGACGTCTTGCCCCGGCTAAGGTTTCAAGCGCACCAGCATGGCCGTTCTCCAGAAAACTAGTGCGCCTTTCAATCCCTGGCCTCCGCAAGCAATTGAGAATGCCATCGTGTGGTGTGTCGATGGGATGTGCCCACACTCCCCTACCATGTGGCAGAGGCTAGTGGGCGCAGAGTAGAAGGGCAGTGGGAGAGAGAGAGAGAGAGAGAAAAAAAAATTATTTGCACCATCGAGGTCGTTGCTCTTGAGGTCGAGTGGGTGGTGTCCTCATTCCAGGATTCCGCAGGCCATGGCTGCTCGACGTACTTGCTGGACGAGAGCTTCTTGTCTGTCTTGAGGCCCGTCGGGCAGCGTAACCGTCCGGCAGTGGGAGGCCCAGCTGACAAGCACGATCACTGAAGACCAGCATTGTGTGGTGAACAGCGCCGAGTTACCGGCTCAGGCCCACGGCATCCTGGACTAGACTCGCCGCCCACGTCGGACGACTCCACCGTCGGCTCATTTTTACAAATGAAGTTTATTCCTCCTCCATCGTGTAGTGTAAAACAACTGGCGCTATCACACGTCTATGAAGCATATGCCTCTGCAGCACGTGTTTACACAAACGGGCCGACGCCCTCAGTGGCGTCCGCGGCTGCTTTCGTTGTGTCAGCCTTGTCGATTCGTCGAAATGTAAAATCGACCACAAGCCAATGTCCGCAGCTTCGGAGATTACTACCATTCGCGAAGCATTTCGTTACATCTCTCAGGAACCGCCTAAAACATAGACTGTGTTCTACGATTCTAAACCTGGATTACAGATTGTTGACTCGGTGCTTAGACGAGGACCTTACATGTGACTTGCTCACGAAGTCGTAGAAGTTTACGCGTCAGTTTTGAGAAATGGCCACCGTATAATATAACAGTGGGTTCCTGGAAACTGTGGTGTTGACGGAGCTGAGCCAGACGACGCAGAGGAGAGGTTGGTTCTTCGCTATTTTGATTCAATTTGAGTCACATTTATAGGGGCCTTTGCTGACGCTGCGCTAACGGATATCACGCGCGTCACTAAGAGAACTCGCTCACTTGATCCCGAGCTTCCGCTCAGGGTACCATGTAACATCCAAAGGACCCACGCAAGCCTTCTACACAGACTGAGGCCTGGAGTGGCCTTTACACAACAACATCGCCCTCTTATATGCCACGTGGACAGAGCGGACTGTGAGAACCGCGCCGTGCGGGATATATATATATATATATATATATATATATATATATATATATAGACCGTGTGTTTTGTGCGTGCCCGCTGTACTTGCGAGAAAGACAATCAATGGACGAATATTTGGCAAGCAGCACTAACCGGCCACTTTCTAAAAGCCTGCTTTTGGGCCCATGCCCAAAGCAATGTTCCTTGTGTCATGTCATGAACGCCATCGTGTATTTCTTGAGCGATGCCGAGCTGGATATAAGATTTTTATAAGAGTCTCGGTTATGTTTTAATTCTTTAGTTCATTCCTTTCTCTTTTAATATCTCGATCGTCGTCTTTGTTTTCTAAATCTTTTCCCATTGTTCCGCCTTTGCCCTTTCCCCAACACTTAGTAGCTGGCTAGAACATAGCAGTTCAGGCGAACCTTTTAGCTCTTCCACCGTAATAGATCTCTCTCTCTTTTTCAGCTAATTTAGGATGCAACGTAGTGCTTGTTCGACGATTAAAAAAAAACAAGAAAGGAACTTCTATCGGCCCTATCGAATGTAGTCAAAATACGTGACTCCGCGGAGAGCTGGCACCAAAACTTCAAGGCGGCGTCGCCTCCGCTGTTCCGTCTTCAAGCCTCCTTTACGATGCAAGTTTCTTGTTTCGTTTCTCCTTTTTTTTGAGGCGATATAGGCAGGAGGTATTGTAAAAGGGTAATTTACTTGCAGACCTGAACTTAAATTTTCTCATTAGTGTCCCTTTAGTATTCCCGGTAATAATATTGCCGAGTTGCCATAACAATGAAACAAAATATGCTGGCCACAGCTTTTCCTTTCTTTTTCGTTCATTATTGTTTTCCCAAACACGGCTTTCCCCAATTTTAATGATAGGCGAAAGGAGATACGGACGATCTGTTAAGGCTTCAGCATACATCACTGTAGAAGCTATAATTTCAACGAAAGCGCCGAACAAAACAGGAATCAACACTATTCGCAAATTGCGTTGTACGGTACGTAAATATACGCACGCGTAGCGGACAAGGTTTCTTTCTCTTTTCTTCTAGACATTGCGAACGCTTGAACGCCACTTGTTTGTCTGCCAGTAAAAGGGAGCCGGAATAAGGAAAAAATAAAGCAGCAACCCATGCCGCGTAGCCAGATTGATACCCACATTATCTCGAGCAAGTGCGAGATCTCGGGCTCGCGTTCACACCACAACCGCTGCACCGTACCACCACGCACACCGCTACAAAGCTCCTGTACGTTTTTTTTCTTTTCCTTTTTTTATCGCTCCACGTCTTTCAGTGAATAAGTGCCTCTATTAAAGCCGTAAGTGTGCTCGTGTCGATTTTTCTTCTTGAAGGAAGATAAGGGCGCTTTCTTCGTTTTTCCTTTTCGTCGGTCTCTTCGTTGAGAGTCGTCGTTTTATTTGAAATAGAGGTTTCATTACCTCTTTTTAATTGCAAACGTACATGCAACCACGGTCTATGACCCTTCGGCCTTCTTATTTATCACGTCACAGACCCGCCCAGCAACGCAACGGCAGTGCGCGGACAGACAGCGCTACAGGAGGCTTTATTTTTTCTGCGCCAGGAGCTTCTGACATTACTCGATGCCGACACGTAGGCCCATGCATGGTCCAGTCGAACGCAAAGCCGTTCCTGTCATTGCAAAGGAGGTGGGTTAACGAATGAAGTACGAAAATTAGGGTTGCGCCGCACAAGCTTGTTATCCGCCCATACATCTACGTTTGTGTATACGCAGGGGGACGGCACTTCTGCTGCCAAGCATTCTTCAACCACGGCGACGGAAAAAAATTATTTGATTTTCTTTTGAGCTCGAGGCAAAGTTAACGAAAAGAAATGGTGGCCAGTTAACGCGGCACTCCACAGTGGTTACGCATTGGGTAGGCCACCTGCCTCGGTTGCAGGAGGTGCGTGGTTCGAACCCCACCGCCTGACTTCGTAAAACGGGCACTAGCATCCCTCGAGCACATCCCTCAAGTTTTTAAGAGGAGCGCCCCTTGAAAAGGGTTTCGCACGGACCGCTGCGCTTGCTTTGAAAGAACATAAGCAAAAGTCCACAACTTTTAAATGGACAACTAACTACATGATGGGAAACGAATCATCAGCTATAAAGACACAGGGATGGCGTACATAGTCATGCATCGGGCTCTTGGCTGTTTTGGAACGAAAGAAAATAAAGTAATTCGAAGCGTTGAGTGTGTCGGTGCCCGAATGTAAGAACCATGTTACTGGCACTGGAATCTTATACTTCGGAGGGAGGAATTTGTAAGAAATTGACATAAATTCTTCAATATTACGAAGAGATTATGCAGCGAACGTACGGTATCAGTGAAACGGCATGCGGAGAGATTTCAGCGCGTGTAAAACATGACATTCAGACCAGGGTCGGGAGTGCCTAACCTGGAGTGGTTTGAGAGAGATCTTTTCCACACCCTCGACTGCCGAGTGTGATACCAAGAGAGGAAAGAGGTGCGACAAACTGTTCCGGGGCGGCCCGCATTGCCTACGATCGCGACAGAAGGGAGGCTCGAGATAGAAGGTGCGGTGGCGGTTTGTCGTCTTCCTCCTCACTTTTTTTCCTCCCGTATTTCGGGAGCAGACGTGCGCAGGAATGAGAGAGGGCGAGCGAAAGAAGGACGAAGGGGACATCCGCTGTCCATCCCCCCAGCCCCCAGGGCGCGGGGCGGCAGACCCGCGGCGCCTTAATCCCGCACTTGATATGCAAATGATGGGGAGACTTTCCTTCTCCCATCTTCCCTCCGCGGAGAATGCACGCGCGCGCTTCCGTACGGGATGCAGCGTCCCCGTGGGGATCTTCCCGCCGCGACCCGGGGTCTGCGCGACGTTCCCGGTCGACCTAGGTACCCGCTGCGCGTGCCTGTGCGTCGACTCGGCGGTAATCTGTCCTTAATCTCCCTCGTCCGTGGTTTTGATCTCTGTCTGCTCCTTTCCCACCCTCCCCTTCGGCACAGCCCTCTCTGCGGCTGTGTATGCCCCGCTTCTGCCGAAGTTCTTCGTTGAATTTCGGGCAGGGAACCTGAAGGCGAGAGGGAAACGGCGCGCGCCGAGTTCGCTCCGATGTGGTGCCGCCGAGCTAATCGGGAAAAAAAGAAAGAAAGAAAGAAAAAGGATGATCCTCGCGGCTAGACTCGGGGTGATCGCCGCGCGCGCTTGATCTGTTATGATGCCTCGCGTCCTGCTGCCTCGGGCTGCTGTCGGGCTGGCGACAGGTTAGGGATGCAAATCGCGGGATGTCCCTGAAGCCCGGGAGATCGGGACGCACTGCGCACGCCGCCCACTCAGACCCTGCAGGGATCTTCTACTCCCCGTGCAACCTGTGTGCCGGTGGTGCAATAGAGCCCGCTGCTCGCGTTCGGCGGACGGCTGATGAACCCCCCCCCCTTTCCCACCGACGAGGCAGCCGCCCTGTTCGAGTTCATTGAAGCCTGCGTGTCAGAGTTGTTTAGCGTCATCCAAACTTCACTGTCCCGAACCTGCGGGGGGGAGGGGACAGAACAGCGCGATTATACACGAAAAGGCGCGATGCAACGAGGCACGAAGTACGATAGTCTCGAAGGCTTGGAAGTCTTTGTTTTACGTCTGCATGACATTTGAATTCCGCGGTGGAGTGTAAGTATTCTTGTCGTTTGGGCTTAGAAGTCTATTCACATCGTGGGGGGTTTCGAGGTGTAATATAGAGCAGCACGTAAGAATGAGGTGCGACACTGGTGTCGTCAGGAGTGCAGGAAGACAACCAAGCTCTGCACGCTGACGTGTGAGGAAACTTGAACCTCCGTGCCGATTTCGAAGCACCGCTTACGTGTTCCTCGGCTGTGATGACAGCCCCAATGTTGGCGATACTGCTTGAAGACAGCAGAGGTCGAGAGATCGTGGGGTCTTAAGATTTGTTTACGCGTGAGAAAAACCGTCCGAGTGAGTAGTGTGCAATGTCGAGTTAAGGATTGTTAAATAGAAGGTGCACATAGTCAATCGCTACCTATTTTTGCGGAACACTACATCACGCTAAGGTCTAACCTGAAAGATGACGCACGAGGAGACAGGAAGCGAATAGGGGTGCAAGGAACTCCAACAAACTTTGCATGCCCACAAAAGGGGTATCGACACGAAGGGAAAAGTGGTAATCAAAGCGTCTTCCGAGGCAACTCGAAGTCGATGAAAGCTATTATCCATGGGTTTGTCATGGCATACGAATGGGATTAGGTGATGCGAAGGGGTTCGTTACATTGCAAGGTTCTTAGCGCTGTCATTAACTCTGCGAAGCGAAGTCTTTGTATAGATTCTGCGTACCTTTAACGCAACCCGTTAAAAGCGTTTCATAAACTAGGAGATCGAGATTGTCGATAAGATGTCGATAGCAAGATAATGCGTGTGTAGCCATTAAATGAAGGCAATTTCACGGGGTTTCGGGTGTAATATAGCGCTAATGATGATAGCTTCAACAAGAGAAGCTACGAAATTAACGTCTGAAGTATTCTGGGTGCTAATTCACAAAGCTTCTCGACCCGAATTTATAGAAAGCTTCTCAAGCTAAAGTTATTCGGAAGAAAATATTTCAACCAATCATGATGCTTCACATATTATTAGCGAATCTGGTTGGCCAATGGCAGAGACTATATTATGAAAGAAATGCTTTGTGGATTAGGTCCCTCGTTCGTAAGTGCCTTCTTCCACTGACCGGTCGCCTTCTCTAATTATATGTCCAGCATCAGGATTGGCTGCAATTTTATCTTACGAACGGTTCTAGCGTAAGGATTTTTTACGAGTACGGGCCACGGTTCCTTTTTGACCATCTTGATCGCACGGGCCACCCGGCCACCTTGCGGTGTTGGTCTAGCACGGTCATGGTTACAGCAATGGCCAAAAGCAATAAACAAACGTTTTCGGTAATGGGCTGCTGACGAAGACAGACTCACCTTTCGAGACACCCGTACCGTTGTCAAGGTCCACGTTCGATCAGTGGTGGTTTCCTGTCTCGTATACTTTCCCACCGGCACTCCACTTGGTGACCCTAAATTCCTAGTCAAGGGTCTGCGCCCCCAAGTTCGAACCGCGATGCCGCTAGTATACCGACGCGATATAGGCCCTATGCTCGTACTTGGACTCTGTGCGCGAGTTACAGGTTTCTGCCAACTGCACACGACACGCACGATCGACCCTCTCCCGCCAAACAACCGGCGACAACGAAACGTGTCTGAACGACCAGTCACAAACTTTGTTCCAGAAAAAAAGAAAGCCATCAAGCAGAGCGGCAACCAAAAATACCAGAAGTACGCGCGACCAAGGCCCACTCACGTCGCAGTGGGCAGCCGCTTTTTTCCTCCTTCGAAACTTTTCGTTGCGCGCCGAGCTCGACCGAATCCTTCCCATTTAATTGTAAATGCAGGCTTCTCTGCTGGCGCTGCTCGTACAACCGTTCCGAGGCCAGCACCCCGTTCGGGGCCGTCAGCTGGCGCGGACAGCAGCGGCGGAGAAGCCGCACGCGCGGACCTCGTCGTTTTGACGTGAACGCGGACCCGCGCTGGCCACCGCTCTTCTCCCTCCCCTCGGAGAAGGCTTGGGGGGAGAGGGGGCGGGGGACGGGTTGCTCGGGCGAGCGTTTCCACGATCCGCACTCGGTGTGCGAGACCCCCCCTTTTTTTTTAGCTGTCTTAAACTATTTCATTTGATACGTGACAGACTGCATCGAAGGGGCAAGCCAAGCCGAACAAGCTTGGGCACCGGTTCCGCGCCGATTCTAGAACGTGTTCTTCCCTGTATCCCTTCTTTCCCTAGTCCAGAATTCCTCGCTTTGTTCCGCCATCTATTTATTTTCTGGCTGGGGCCTTTTTATGATGCGCGCTGCCCGAGAGTCGCCGGGTGGTACGGAAACTTGTGGAACGGCACTGTGACGAGTCCGGCAAACGACGGGGCAATTTAGTACGAAGAGATGTCGAGTTGTTCCGAAGCAATTAACGGAGCGGCGAGCTGGAAAATTACGGCAAAACGAAGAAAAAAAAAAGCAAATAATAGACGCGGCTGACGCTACATTTGCAACTCGCGCGTGCGGTGCCGTTTTGCGAAACCAACGGCGATGTGACTGACAATCTGTTGCAGTGCTTTGAGTTTGAAAAGGAACGTTCGACTTTCTGTGACCGACCGCGAAGGCGCATGGCGACGCCACGGTATGTCCTGGCCATTCGAGTGTTTTAGAAGTGCCAGTGAGAACTCGGGAGAGAGGTGTGCTGGCTTCCTCTGAAATTTCTCAGTGCTGTCGTATTTTCCCGGCGTATTACTGCGTTTTCCTTCATCGCACTGCTTTGCAACGCTGAGTGGTATGGAGCTGATACGACGGTCAACGAATTCGGGTGGATTTCACTATCGCGAACTGTTTGAAACCCGGGTCCTGACAGGGCAGCTGTAATTTGTTATTTCTGGCCTCGGCCGTACGTCCCGCGGCACCCCATTATTCGTGAAGCGCTGCCTTCATTCCGGAGTTCATTGCCAATGCGTGTTTAAGCCATCGTGGTCTAAGTACCTCGCCCGGAGGGAGTTATTGTCGGCAACCATTTGAGAGGTGATTGATTCGCCTGTCATGCAAGAACAATTTTTCATATTACGTCGCGTCCTCTTGCGGGTTCATTGAAGTTCAAGCATGCAGTGTTTCTTCACACCGCCAAAGGTGAAAGCCAGCTCGTACTTATAAACTGGGTCACAAGAAGGAAACGAAACCCCTTCCAGCGCCTCCCTCCCCCCCCAAAAAAAGCATGCGTATTGATAATTTCATATAATTTTACTCAACCAAACCCAGGAAAGGTTTTGTCGTAGCAGAACCAGCTATTGTCCCGTAGCCGGACCAAATCTTGTTCTAAATTTTGGGGTTTTACGTGCCAAAACCACGTTCTGATTATGAGGCACGCCGTAGTAGGAGGACTCCGGAAATTTGGACCCCCTGGAGTTGTTTAATGTGCACCTAAATCTAAGTACACGGGTGTTTTCGCATTTTGCCCCCATCGAAATGCTGCCGCCTTGGCCTGGATTCGATCCCGTGACCTCGTGCTTAGCAGCCCAATAGCACAGCCACTAAGCAACCGCGGCGGGTCAAAATCTTGTTCCAACGGAAAAGTTGGGACAATAGCTGGTAGTGAGCAGCACTGGGCAACGATGATGCCGAATTACGAGAGAGGGCAGGAGCTCGGCAGTGATTACAAGTATTCAGGAAAGCAAAACTTCGCGAACCAGAATGAGTGTGCGACTGCGTGGTTATCTAGAATCCGAAGAAAACGCGATTAGGGTCCTCTTGTTTGGTTGCTGTTCGTTCGTTACTGTTCTGCAGCTGCATACAGAAATGTATACGCAATGTGGGACTGGGTTCAGGCGCTGACCAAAGCGGGAACAAGATCAGAGGCGAATGCAAAAAGGACAGCTATTCGTCCTAAATATGACTAAAGTAGAGCGCCTCATGCAGCTCCATCTGAGAATCCTGGCCTTTCGCGGAACGCATTTTGTGAGGTTACGCGTGTTCAACCATGTTGAATCGCATTAGCAGTTTCTGCCAAGGCTCTCCCTGAGGCACGGCATCCAGTAATACGAAGTGCTGAGTCAAATGTCGTCTCTTTTTTTTTTTTACAAGTTCTTGCTTCTATGCAGTTGAATTTTCAAGTAGCTTAAAACACACGAAAGGTAAGAATTGCGTTACTCCCACATACCAGCAGGGGATTGCAAATGTGAGGCTGAAATCTGCAAGCTTTCCCACTGCGAGAACGTTTATTACTGGCCAGCAGCCACTGGTGGTAAGTTTAATTTGCTATGTCGGATTGCAAGCCCCCACACCCACATAGAACCACCCACATAGAGCATATCACCACCCATAGAGCTGTATATCCGCGTGACAGTTCGTAGCCTGGGCTCGTCCGTTCGTGTGCCTTGCTTTGCCGCAAGTTACTTATTGCGACAAAAACGCTCAGTAGCGACAAGAACGAGGCAAAAGTAGAAGCAGTGAATAAAGAAGAAAACTGACAAAGGAAGGTCCCGCGCCAAGCACTTCTGTCCGATTCAGTCAGAAACAAAATTTCATCGGCGCCCTTTCAATCCAAAGCTACAACAGGCCGGGGCGTCGACAGGCGAGTCCGTGCCGCGCCCGCGACACGAGCTTGTCAGCGCCAGACGCGCGCGGGCTGCTGCTGCTCCTCGTCGTCTTCTCTGCGGAGATGGTTGCCGCGACCGGGAGAGGAGGGGGAGAGAGAGGAGACGCGCGCCTCTGGGCGAGTTCGTCCGCACTGCTTCTTGTTTCTCCTCGGAGCGGCGGCTTACGGCCTCCCAGCGTGCCTCCCGTCACCGGCGTGCGCCTCCCAGCGGGCGAGGACGCGACGTCCCGCGGCGACGGCAACTTGTTGTCGGGGCGCCGGAGCGTGCGCTTCCTGTCGCGTGCACACGGACAGCGTGTGTGACCACTGGGGCGGACACGTGCGACCACCCAGAGAGGGGAGGAGGGGCTCCTCGTCACCGTCGTGTGCCTTCTTCCTCTTCTTCTGAAACTGCGCTGAGTAGTTCGAAAAGAAGCGGCACTATGGCCGCCTGAGACCCGAACTCGGCTATGGGACGTACTCGCTGTTCAAGCTGCTTTTTTATTGACTATTGGCACGCGAGGAACGTGAAAAAAATGCTTTTAAATTTATATACCGTGGTTCCACGTCGAAAGCTCCGTCCCTATGTACGTGGAAGAAGTAGCCATGTCCTCATGCTGTTTGCTATGGTAAAAAGCCGGCAGATCCCACGCCCAGTGAGAATCTATGTTATGCGAAGCAGTGTGCGGGGAGCCTACGAAGTTGACGAAACGACCACGGCAGCACCAAGACGTAGGAGGCTGTTTCATGACATACATGACACGCGTGTCACAACATTCATGTAATCACCAATCATTTATGTTCGTCGTACACTCTTGTTACACTACGCCAATTTTGGGGAAATGACTTGTACTCAATGCATGCATTAAAGAAATGACAAATTAATGGAAATGACAGTGGATGAAAAAACAACTTGCCGCAGGTGGGGAACGATCCCACGTCTTCGCATTAAGCGTGCGATGCTCTACCGATTGAGCTACCGCGCCGCCGTTTCCGCGGCGCCGTTTCTTGGGTGTTGTTGGCTCCTTATGATTGATAAATGCAGGGCCCCTCGGTTAACGCCCTTTCTTCTCGTTTATGCCAATTTTGATGCATACCAAGATGTAGGCGGCTGTTTAATGACCTACATGACACGCACGTCATAACCTATCATTTATGTTCGTCATGCACTCTTGTCATACTATGCCAATTATGGTACGTACCAAGTTAACAAAACGACCATGAGAGCACCAAGATGTAGGCGGCTAGATAGATAGATACTGTCAAAGTGGCAAATGTTCGACAAAAATGCTTCCCATTTAAAACAGCATTTCATTGGATAAACGAAGACATGAAGATGGAACTACAATGGATGGATGAAGATGGAACTCATTGCCATGTTGCTGCTGCAAGCTGGATTTTCACGTAATCTCAAAGCATTCGAAACACGCTTCAAGGTTGCTTTCCGCCGTCTGTGACAAGCATAGGTGGGCAAATGCCTTCCCTTTCTTTTTTGTTTACCTCCCTTGCCCTCACGACGTAAGTACCGTCCTCACCTCACCTTCACTCTAGCGTTGAAAAAATTGACCGCCCTCTCTCCCCGTCGTCATCATCTATAAAAAGTTATCCGCCCTCACACTCACGCTGAAAAGACTACCATCCTTCTCACCATTCATTTTCTATAATTTTGAATGAACCATTTGCTCGACCCAAGAGCTTAGTTGACAAAACTGATTGTCTAGTGCCCTTCCCGTTGTCATAGCCTGTCACACTGCTTTGCTTTTAGGCGCTTGATCATAGGCCGGCAAAGTAAACGGAGCTAACTCAGACTCACCCACAAGTTATATTTTTTGCTCAGAGCTCACTCGGACTCAGGCTCACCGATATACTACTAAGCCGGGATTACTCAGATTCATAAGAACTATGCTCAGACAGACACGCTCGGATTCAAAGTCGCAATCTATACTCATTTGGGCTCCCTGCTGCTGAGACTCACGAAAATTCTACTCAGCCGGTGTCACTCGGACTCAGGCTCACCAGAATTATACTCGGCCGGCAGTGGCGTAGCCGGAAATTTCGTACGGGGGGAGGGGGGGGGGGTACTCACGTTGCAGCTTGGCCTTCTTAAGAGGAAACTTTAGCTCGGGTGCTCCTATCTACGTAAATACATGTAGACGGTGAATTAATTTTTCTCGGCAACCACTGAACCAAATTTGACGAGGTTTGTTGTCTTTAAACGAAAAACTTAAGCTCTACTGACTTCGGGTTTCGAATTTATCATTTAGTTGGCAATAGATATTAGAAATTGGCAGAAATCGAAAATTTCCGGAAAACGAAACTATTATGTTCGAACCACTGTAACTCAACAATGAAAAATAATATCGCAATTATGTGACTTGCATCTAATAGTACATCTACAGCGGACAAAATTGATATGTTACTAATGAATCTAAAAAAAGTTTAGTATTGTCGACATACGGCTTTTGCAGAACCCTTGTACACCACGTAACCAAATCACGCAAGGTACAAATAGACACACCAAATTTGTCCACTTCGATTCTTATAATAGATGCCGTTTCAACAATCGTGATATTTCTTTTTGATGCAGAGCTATAAGTTTGTAAACGTCGTGCTTCTGTTTCTTTTTTCGCACTTTCGAATTTTTCAAAATCTTTAAACCTTTCGAATATTAAAAAAAAATTCAGGCCCTAAATCGAAATTACGTTTCCAACAGATACTTTCTCTCTCAACTGCAACAAATTTCATTAAAAGCGATCCAGGGGTTATCTCAGAAAAGCATTTCTACGTTTTACATGTATTTCAATAGGCCGCGTCGGAGTTGGGCCCGAGTTAAAGCTTCCTCTTAAATAATTTGTCGAGGGATCAAATACATTATTAACTGCATTGTATTGAAAAGAACGCTGGAAACGAATTCTTGAACGCTATGCACTGTGAAAACAAGTAATATATGCATTTTTTAAAGAAATACATATACTCGTATGTGCCAAATATTGTGCCCAATATAGCTGATATAAATGCTTCCATGTCTTTGTCTATTTAATAAGTAAAGAAAATATCACACGATCTTTAGAACTATATCAGTTCGAAACCATGCAAACCAGTGCGTGCCACTGATATGAAAAATGTAAAGGCCATGAAATTAACAAGTTGAGGACAAATATGTTAACGAAGCTTTGTCATTCAAGAACCTTGTTTACATTCTTGCACATATGCGACGGCCAGTGAAAAATCTCAATGACACTTTCATTTATTCCAGTGTATTATGCAGGAGCAGCTGACACCGGTCGTGTATCGGGAGTAGTTGCACCGAAATTATTGTCCCAACAGAGAGCACGTATATAAAGCAGGAGTTCTGCAAAATATACGAGGGCAAGTCGAATGAAAGTGAGGCAATGCGAATATATGAAAAACGGGGTACTTTATTTAACAGTAGTCTCCATAAGCATTCCGACATTTGTCCCATTTACTAACGAGTCTGGTGATTCCCGTCTCATAAAACTGCTTGGATTGCTGCTTCAAAAAATCTGCAATTCACTCTTTCACGTCATCGTCCGACAGGAATCTGTTTCCGTTGAGCTGTTTTTTCATTTGTCCCAAAACGTGGAAGTCGCAAGCGACAGGTCTCAGCTGTATGGCGGATGTTGCAGAGTATTGAAGGCAACCAAAGAGTTGATAGGATAGCTCGCGAGCATACAAACCGAGCGGACCTAAACAGAGATCCTGAGGATTTCATGACAGTGATCCCAACGTACTCTGACATACTAAATTACCATAGAGGGACGAGGATCAGATATCCCCCGCCCCACAATACACTCACTCAACAACAGGCAGTTTACTGGCGAAAGCTGCAGACAGGAACTTTCCGAAATTTACATATACTATGCAAAATGTTCCCAAGTCTATACAGGGACACATGCCCGTGGTGTAGTGCAATACCCACACTTTATCACATCACATGGGAGTGCAATACGAATAAGGCATTCCACAAAATAGAAAATCCGAGTGCGGAGCAGTGGGAGAGCGTGCTCTCCAGCGGCGACCCTAGCCTCCAACGGAGGCTGGTGGATCATGCCCGACGAGCAGCCACGCTCAGTGGTGCCCTGGAATAGGGGCGCCAACCATGCAGGCCGGAGATCGTCATCAACCAATAGAAGATCAAGACATCCGGCCCGACCGCTGAATTACTCTTTCTAGAGTAATAAAGTTTACTTCCTCCTCCTGCTCCTTCCCACTTGAACTTTACCAGTTTTGTAATAAACACATCAGCCACGTGGGGACGGGCATTGTCGTGGAGTGAGTGAAAACTTTATTGCAAATGTCCGGCGATTTGGGCGGGGTGGGGCCATAAACACCCCAGCCTAGGTGACGGCGTCGAGTCCTTGGACTCGGGCGGCTTCCTCGGCGTGCCGGACGGCCCACAGTTGATCGGCGAGGTCGTGGCTGAGCAGGGCCGCCTCCCCACGCGCCCCTCGGTTCGAGACTGCCATTTCTACTCCGTTCGTCGGGCATTCCTGCTGCTCGCTACCGGTGCATTCCCACAGCATGTGCGACAGCGTCGCTCTGGTTCCACACGCTTTACAGTCGTCGGACGGATAAATGTCGGGGTAGCAGAGGTGAAGGATCGCCGGGTTCGGATATGTGTGTGTCTGCAATTGCCTCTAGGCAACCGCCTGTTTCTTGTTTAGTTTGGCGTGCTGTGGTGGGTATTTACATCTGTTCAATCTGTAGTGTTGCGTGATGTCTCTGAAAGTGACCATGCGATGCCCCCACGTCCACTCCCGCATCGCTCTCGCGGTGGGCGAGACGTCGGGATTGCCGGCGGGCGCCGCGGCTCGGCATGTAAATCCCCGAGCCGTGGCGTGGGCCGTCTCGTAGCCCGGGAGCGGAGGGTCCGTGTGGGCGGGGGTCCATACCAGGAAACGGTCGCTTTTACGGCAAATATTGCCCTGTTGAATTTGGATAATGCGGGCCGCTTCCCGGGAGATCCGGCAGCTAACGTAGTTGCGTATCGCTGCCTGCGAGTCGCTTATTATCACCTCGGCGTCCGTGGTGGCTACCGCGAGGGCTGTCGCTGCTTCCTCGGCCGCCTCCGTCTCTTCCGTGCGTATCGTCGCGCTCGCGACGCAAGTTCCGCTGTTTTCCTTGATTGCGACTGCGAAACCACGTCGCCGCTCGTAACGGGCCGCATCTACGTAAAGAGCTTCTTTGTTGCTGCCGTATTTCTTTTGCAAGTCTCGCGCGCGCCTGTTGCGCCGGCCAACGTGATGCGTCGGGTGCATGTTCTTGGGCAACAGCGAAACGGCGATACGCTCGAGAATCGGTGTGGGTATCGCAACCTTTTCGCCCTGCTGCGTGTGGTAGCTGATACCCAGCGTCTCGAGGATGTGTCGTCCGGTTCTGCTTTTTGCCAAACGCTCGTACTGCGCGACGTTGTGCGCTTCTATTATCTCGTCTAAGGTATTGTGCAAACCCAGATCGAGAAATTTATCCGTGCTGGTATTGATCGGCAATACTATGGCACGTTTGTACGCCTTGCGGATTGTCTAGTTTCGTTCGTTCGGCCACCTGCCACTTGAGGTAGGAGGCGGCGTACTTTATGTGACTAATTACGAACGCCTGTACCAGGCGGATCGTATTGCTTTCTTTCATTCCACTATGTCTGTTCGTGATACGTCTCAGTAACCGGATCGTTTCATCGACCGCACGCTCTAGTCTGCGTACGGTTTCGCCGTTGTGGCCGTTGGCCGACAGGTGCAAGCCCAGTACCCTAATGTTGTGAATATGCGGGATAACGATGCCGTCCGATGTGCGCACTCTAATTTCTCTATCTGCGCGCTCAGCTGCGGAATCGGAGTTCTTGGGTTTGCGGCCCCTGCGCGTGGGTCTGTAAAGCAGGAGCTCGTGGAACAATTAAAAATTAAGTTATGGGGTTTTACTTGCCAAAACCAGTTTCTGATTGAGGCACGCCGTAGTGGAGGACTCCGGAAATTTCGGCCACCTGGGGTTCTTTAACATGCACTTAAATCTAAGTACACCGGTATTTTCGCATTTCGCTCACAATGAAATGCGGCCGCCGTGGCCGGGATTCGATTCAGCGACCTCGTGCTCAGAAGCCCAACACCACAGTCAATTTTCCACGTCGTTTGTTCTTGACTGCGGCACGCAGCCGATCCGGCGTTTCACATTATCGGAAACGATTGACAGCCTCTCCGACTTTAACAAATTCCATCAGTAATGGCCCCTGACGATCGAAAAAAAGAAAGTCAACAACACCTTTCCGGCGGAACTGACGGCCTATGCTTTCTTTGGGGGTGGTGAATTCGAAAGTTTCCGTTGCAAGCTTTGCCGTCGTGTTTCAGGCTCGTAGTAGTGTCACCATGGTTCGTTCTCGATGACAATTGCAGACAAAAGGTCGTCACCCTCATTGTGATACCAGATCAGATGAGTCAAGGCAGCGCAGAACCTTCTTCTGGTGGTGGTTCAAGAGCTTGGGGATACATTGCGCACACAAGAGCCGATAACTGAGATGTTCATGAATTATGGTGTGAACTGAACCATGACTGATGTTCACACGCTCTGCCAATTCATCTATTCTTATCCTCCGTTCTTGTCTCATCAGCGCATCAACCTTTGCAATTTTGTTGGGGGTGATTCCACGGTGACTTTGGCCCGGTCTTGGATCGTCCTTGCAACTTTCACGTCCTTCTTTCAACCGTTTGCTGCAACGCTTCACAGTGGGCAGATGAGATGCAATGTTCAACGTACACGGCAGTCATACGGCGACTAATTTCTTTTTTGGGAAACACCTTCAGCTGTCGAAAACCTCACGGCACTACGCTGCTTAACTTCTGAAGCGTCGATTACGTCACGCAACCATGTTCAACCCAGTGTATGAGAGCATTAAAGAACACTAACCCTCACACCTGCGTGTTACTTTTGTAAATGCGAGGTGCCTGTGTGCTACGCGCATGCCTCGCAGATAATGAACCGAACTCACCCTCGTTCATTAGCAATTCGAAGATACAATGAAATATACAAATCCTTCATAAAGGGCCAACAAAGTGTCACTGGAAAGAAAGTTCACTGCACGTATACACAAAACCTTGCAACAAGATATTTAAATATACGTATAAGTCTTCAATAAATTTACGTATCTAAGAAAAAGTCACTGTATATGATGCGTCAAATAAGGCAAATAAACATGTTGCCCAATCAGATTCACAGAATCCTAGATCCCACCCCCATTCCATCCCCTCCCCCCGATGTATCGCTCGCGATGGAAGGCGGCGCGCTTGCTCCCGCTTTTCTCTTTTGAGCACACAAGAGCGCTATAACGTAACACTATTCCAAACTTTTCTATTCAAATTCTGCTATCAGCCCTCCACGATTGGTCAAAAACTTTTTTCGACCACACCCACTTCACCTGTCTGTCACGCGACGTCACAAAACCGCACAAACTCACCGCGTCAAAGTGACGTGTACGCGATAAACATGCATTAATATGCCGAACAAAACTGAATTCTCTTCGGAATAGGCGCAGCCTCCCCCGTTCCGAAAGGAATAAAAGATGGCTGCCGCTGATCGCTGAGACGCTGGCTACTCGCACCTGCCCGAGAGCATGGGTGTATTTGCGTATAATAAAACTTCTTGCGTGGCCGTGTAACGTTTTCGAGCACTTTCGGCACGTTTACCCCCTCATTCTGCCAACTCTTCTTTGCTGAGGGTCAGTTTTAGCGTCATTCTTAAGCTTCCGTTGCATGCCGCCGTGATTTTCGACCAGCCACCACAAGCTAAGTAAGGGAAAGCCGACCAATCGCAGACGCCGGCACCACCCTTTATACCCGGTTATCGATTTTCAGTGCACTGGCTCTGCCCCAGTGAATCCACCTCCACTTGAGCGTTCTCCTCGCCTCTTGTCCGCCAATTAGATACGACAAGCCGCTCAGTGTAGGCAATGTTATTCGTTTTTCAAGCAAACAAAAGTGACCTCCTATGAACGAGGAGAGCGTTTGATTGGTCTGTTCAGACAACCCTGCGGGTGACCGCCCGGTGCTTGCGTCGGTGGTTACGCAAATTTGACGTCAGGAGATTGGAATAGAAACATATTGGAATAGTTTTACGTTATAGGGCCCCTGAGTACCGAAAGAGTACCAGATTCGTACCGTAAGTGTTGTACCATAAGTAACACCATTGTACTACAGTCATTGCAACCACTGCGCCATAATCATTGTAGCATTAATCTACGCCCACTTATTCGGCCTAACAGCGCTCTATTGTCTACGAAGCTCTTTAAGTCTATTGTCTACGAAGCCACCATCATCGGCTCACCCATTCCACCCGTCCCCCTATTCTTTCACTTGCACATACAGCATGCGGTGCGCGGTCCCGACGTTATCGCCCTTAGACTTCATACGAAACATGAGGGCGACGGCGACAGCAGGAATGCGCCTGGAGTGTTCATATAATTGCTATCGGAATAATGTAATAATAGTATCCGGCAACTGAAGCGTGCCGTGGCCGATTACTTTCCGCAAAAGAAGAAGTAACAAACTGTCAGCACGTGACAATTCGCTGCGCCGCAACAATGTTTTTTTTTTTCATTTGTGGGGCGAGGGCACCGAAATGAAAAAAAAAAAAACGCGAAGGAGAATATGTTCGCCACAATCCAATGCCTACTTTGGGCACCTAATGCGGCTACCGAATGAATATCGTACAAAACGTGAGACGCTTGGTCCACCGTGAACCATACGCATAGTGCTCGGTGTCCTACACCGGCGAGACATGACTTTCCGGAGATGTTGCGCTCAAGCGAACGCGGTGCAATCCGTCGAGTCTTCACAGTGATGGCGTTGAGCGACCACTGTTTATTTCGTCTGCTAGCCAGAAGGCCAGAGAAAACCAAACGCGCACCGAAGTGCGCCGCGCGGTGGTCGGGGCAACACGAGAAAAACGCATGCGCTCTGGCTGGTCCTGGCAGCCTGCGGGTAGGGCAGCGAGTACAAAATAGATTTAAGAGGCTCAATGTGTCCTCACGAATAAAAGTCAAAGTAGAAAAAATAAATAACGTAGTTACCCTGGCTGGCTTTAGTGTCTTGACATGGATGCTATGGCGAGGTGAAAAAAAAAATGTTGATGCTTTTTGTGCGACATGACGGCACACATTAACCACCACAACGCTTCGTCTCATCGGATCTCGCTACGTGTTTTGTCAACTTGTCTGACAGTCTGTTGATTTGGCTTGTCTCGTTGTATGTTCCGATCTAAGACTTTAGAAAAGTCAATGCACCTTTGGCGTCAAATGTTTATAACAACATTAAACCTACAAACTTTCGCACTTGAATATCTGAAGCACAACTTTGGAAATGTCAGTGCACGTTTCGCATAAAAGTTTATGAGAACTTTATGCCCATAAGGTTTCGGAATTTAAATCCATGCGCTCCGTAGATTCCGCGGCGAGCCCGTTCGCCATCAAAACTCCTTTGGAAATGTGTGCTCGGGTGGGGCTCCTTGCGTTATGTGACTCTCGGGGCATGGGCGTTGCCGCGAAATCCAGCCCGAGTTCGCCATGCTCGCGGTGAAATGTCTTTTCGAGCGTGAAAAAGACATTCAAGACAAAATCCAGAATAATTTCCGGCGCCGGGGGTTCTTTGGTCGACGGTGCATGGACAGCACGTAAAAATTTCGGGATGTCGGCCGGGATAAATCGGACTCAAACTCAGCACTGTTCTATACTCATCCGGCTTTACTCGGACTCACTCAATCAGACCCAGAAAGGAATTCTTGGCCTACGTCTCAAGAACTCAGACATTCTCTTGAATTGAGCATATCAATGACAAAAATACATTCATACCAGACTAATATATAGGAAGTGCAAAGGGATTACAAACGCTAATAATTTAGAGAAGAGTATGCATGAGAGTCGTTAATAAGCAAGGAACCTAATAGCCGCAGAAGCCGCAATACACATTTCTAGATGGGGAATTTCTTTATGCTTTGCCATATTGTCATAACCTGATTTTTTTTGTCATATAATCAAGTGTAACCAACCTTCTGCTTATTGTGGTCTTCTTTAATTGGTGACCTCTGCGAAAAGTTGTTGATCGCTTGTATCCGGTCGTTAAGTCGTGGTCAGAATCGCACATGCCGTAAACTCATAATTTCGTTTTAGGGCTAACGGTAGAGCCACACATGCCCTTTCTGCGTTCGCGCAGATTGTATACCACATGTGCAGAGCAAGTTAATGTGCCCTTGCATGAGTGAAACGTTTGTTGCTTTACAACACACGGCTATTTATTTCCCCGCCACTACAGCATTTAACTACCCCGTTAATTGATAGCCGCGTGCCCGTTACATATTACGGAATAGGTAACAATCTATCACATGCAAGAAACAAATTTTATCTTAGCGGCAACGTTGCTGACGTTATTTCACGGCGCAAGACGCCCTCGTGTGTATGTTCATGAGCATGCAACTTTTTATGTGAGAATAGACTTGGAAAGCAGCTGGCAAAACCTGCAACAGTCAACTATTTGCCATCGTAACCAATCACCATAATTGCGCCATCGTCATTGTCGTCACTGGCAAATCATGATCATCATCACTTCGGCCCCGAGGCATATTTAGCTCCGCGCCCTAAAATTTATTAATTGGACACTGCCCCGTATAGCATTTCTGATGCTACAAAACGCTATTGCAGATGTTGATAGCTCGCAACACCGACGACTAATTGGTTACAGTACCCATAATATTAATAAAGAAACAATCGCTGCTGTTTCCTAGAAACGCACTCTCCAAGGCGAGAAGTAAAAGTGAACATTTCTGCATAATTCGCCTTGATGTAGATGGCGTTCGGGCTGGCGTTAAGAGAAGTATAGCTGAGCTGTGCTTCATTGACGCTTTAAAGAAGCCGTATCCACACGTAATGAGCCAACGCCCTAGGAGAGAATCCTGCCTATTAACTGACACGCTGCATACTAAACACTTGCTAACTTCCGTAAGTATACTTGCGGATTTGCTCAGGAGTGAGCCCACACCAGAGCAGTCTTCTCGTCGAATACCTAAAACAGAAGCCGAAAAACGGCGCTATCCCACACACTCACGCACTGTCGCATGATTTGAAGATAATTGTGCAGCGAGTAATGGGGGGGGGGGGGAGGGGGGCTGTTGTACTTCTTTTACAGCTGATACGCTTTCTAAACGTTGTAAGTCCACGTCACAAGAGAGTGGCGGAATGCACGTAAATAATAAAATTGCGTTTGTTCGATGTGTTGCGAACCTTGCGTATCGCGTCTATTGAGCGCTGTGGAAAAGTGTGTGCGTTGCTTGAATCGGTAGATGTTGGAATACTATATCATCTGAGCACGGTCGCAACGTAGAGAAATACAAACAAGGCAACTTGGCTCATCTTCGAGCAGGGTGCGGGCGCGTTGGATTGTTTGAAAACAACAACAACAACAACGATGACGACGACGACGACGACAACAACAACGATGTGTTGTTTTAATAGCCTAGGAATGGACGGCAAGAGAAATTCTCGTAGCATATTTGATTGACAGACTTGGTGAGCAGTGTGGGAGCACCCGTTGTATCTTTCTTCTTAGCGAGGAAAAGACAACTCTGCGTATGCTGTGAACTGCTCTCTTAGTGCTGCATTTACTGTAAATGTTCTTCTGGCAAGAAAAAAAAAAAGAAGAAAGGAAGAGCCGTCGCATGTCAGTGTTGTGTATGGATACCCTATGTCACATGCCTCGATTTACGCGCTATTATTGGCTGGTCACTTGTATGTAGAGCAATGACTAGGAACATTGCTTTTCTTTTCTTTTCTTGATAAGTATATACACTGCGGCTGGCTAGTCCTCTTTATTTCTTTTGTTTTTGTTCGCTATATTTAACCGCGGAGAGGCGGCAATCGGTTCGAATATTTGCTGCTGTATAATCGAGTTGCGATACGTAACGAACGTATACAAAAGTATACATCACTCCCACATGAGTAGAACCTCGCTTTGCGTCAACTAGAACTCAAGCACCTCACCGGCAGGAGAATATTTTGCAATATTTGCTTTGTAATCTTGATAGCCGGAGGCCTCTGCCAACTCGAATCTCTAACAAAGAAAGAAGAATGTAAAAGGAATTGAACAAAAGGCATGGATCGCTGCAGGAAACGAGAACTGACGAGCGCACGTTGAAGGCGCGCTGTGCGGGGCGAGCGCTCTCGTATACACGCATAACACGCGGTGCCGCTGTAGAGCCGCCGCAGATGACGCGTCCCCAGGGAGGCTCGTTCAAGCCGCCGCCTCGCGTCCACCTCTTGGTGTGCGACGTGGGGCCTCGGGTCCTCTGGGACGTCGCCATAACCGCCGACTGCCGAGTGCGTTTCATTACGATCGCGTGAAACGCACGCACGTGCACCGTTCCCGTCGCGCACCCCGCGCACGCCGTCGCGTGCACTGCTGTCGCCGCAAGTTGGGAGCAGCACGAGCGAAGCGAAGAGGGCGGCACACGAATGCAGTCTTGCGGTGCACCAGTGTGGTGGTCTCGCAGCGGAAAAAGAAAAAAGAGAACGAACCGCGGGCGCATTCTCAGCTCTATGCTGCAGCCCCTGTTTTACCGCTGTACAGGCAATGCCCATGCAATACCTCGTTTTTCGAGGCTAGCACCTCAAACTATTTAGCGCGATATAGAGCAAGAGGGCTGAAAAATAAGCGATGGTTACTATCGCTCGCTTCGGTTTCTTTCTTTTTTTGCCTAATTTATTTGCGCATTACTTATGACATTCAGTTCAGCCTTGTGTTGTTTGTTGTAATGTGCTCCAATATTCATTTCTTGTGTTTTAGAAGTATGGAATAAGATAGGAAAATTTCTTGCGGATGAACGCAGTGCTTATGATTTCCAACATTTCTTGGATCAGTATTTCCGAGGGCGTACATAGTTATCTTGAGGTGGGGGTTCTTTGTGCATGCATGTTGTATGTTTGCTTTTGTTTTGCTATTCCTGTCCGAACCCTCGGCAAAGGTTTGCCACTATTAAGAATTTTAAAAAATCAAACAAACAAACAAACAAAAAATTACCGACGATTACGTTACTTCCTAATGCGAAATTTCAGCGCAGCAAATAAGCTGTTTCACCTTTTGGATAGATTGAGGCAAAGAAATCGAGCAACACATGTATGCGCTATCACATAATTTTTTTTTATTTTTCACACGTATTCCTTTAACAAAGACTCCACTAACAGTTCTTGACAGTCATGAAGGAAGCTTTGTGGTCGGAGAAATAGACTGATATATGTTCGACTTGGTACACCAATGCTTGATTCTCAAAGACGAGATCTATACAAGTGCCTCGCGAGGTTGTCACAGCCGTGGGGGAAGCAGAGGCTAAGCGCCGCCGCCGAGAAGACCCTGCCGTTCGCGCCGCCGAAGCGGAGGCTCATCGCCGCCGTCGAGAGCAACCAGCAGTAAGCGAGGCTGAAGCAGAAGCTCATCGCCGCCGCCGAGAAGACCCTGCAGTTCGCGCCGCCGAAGCGGAGGCTCATCGCCGCCGTCGAGAGCAACCAGCGGAGGGGGGCGGCGTGTACACCCAGCGGCAAACGATGGGGGCAGAAGCGCGCGCAGCAAGCGGACAACACGATAAAGGGAGGAGGGAAGAGATAGCAGCGACTGACTGATGCCGCTGACGGCGATAGTGAGTCAACCCCAGCTATCCGCCACACAAGAACAGGGGGGGGGGACCCTTTCCTCCTCTTTCTGCATGGCGGCGACGGTGTTCTATGCAGTCACGTTATCTTGACTCTCTAGCGGCGTCAGCGGCATCCAGCGGTATCAGTCGGTCGCTGCTAGCGCTGGGGGGATGAAAGGGGGGCGGAGCTGGTTACGAGGCCGACGACGACGCCGACGACGACGCGAAACCCAGGAACGGACGCCAAAGAGCTGCGCTCTAAAACAGTAACACTCTAATTATTGTCATTTGTCTGCGAACATCCCTAACCGGAAATTCTACAATGACGACTCCGACGTTTCTTACGGGTTCGCCGGTTTAGTGTGTACAAGACCTCCTGTCTCAGTCTTGTGGCGTATCATAGGCATCGTATGCGTGGCACGAAGCAGGTGCGACGACGCCGTGCCGCAAATAAGTGGGAGACACGTTGAGTGCCGTTCACGCTATGGAGAGACGCGCAACGAAGTGACATCCCGGCGGAGGGAGGAATTCCTTTTCCTCGATGATCCCATGTAGGGCGTACGCCTTTGCTACCTCTGTATAATAAAATACGAGCACTTAAAGAGCTTCCTAGACAATAGAGCGCTGTTAGGCCGAATAAGTGGGCGTAGCTTAATGCTACAATGATTATGGCACAACGGTTGCAATGACTGTAGTACAATGGTGTTACTTAAGGTACAACACTTACGGTACGAATCTGGTACTCTTTCGGTACTCAGCTTACGTTAATCCTAGTTTCGCGCGCTGTAGGTTTCGTTAACAGCGGTTATGCCGAACCTCATCGGAGCGAATACTTGTTGCTTGTCCGAAATATGACTGTGAAAGGCAAGCATTGATCTCTTCGTTAGCGCGAATTAACAACAGACCGTTGAATGAAAACGTGTTACTGTTACATATGCGCAAACGTATCAACGAAGCAAGCCTTCAATTAAGGCTCTCTTAAATGAGCGGAATCCCAGATTGAAGGCTATGTATGGCCCTTCGTACACGAACGTGTATATAATCGCCTTCTGCTGCTTATCCTCGCCATCCCTCCTGATGCCCCTCTTTTTCCCTCTTCCCTTTTCCTGTGAGCAGGGTGCCTAAAGAAAAGACTATTACCTTATGCCTACCTTTCTGAGTTTGTTCAATAAATTCTCTCCTCTCTCTCTCTCTCTCTCCATCTCTCACCCCATAGAACAGCTTATGTTTGTTGTCATGTTTTCAATGCTGTTCACTATATCGTCTAGTATTTGTATAGTTACTCTTGAAGGTATCATATTTTACATAGACGCGCTGTGGTTGCTCAGTGGCTATGGTATTAGGCTGCTGAGCACAAGGTCGCGGGATCGAATCCCGGCCACGGCGGCCGCATTTCGATGGGGGCGAAATGCGAAAACACCCGGGGACTTAGATTTAGGTGCACGTTAAAGAACCCCAGGGGGTCGAAATTTCCGGAGTCATCCACTACGGCGTGCCTCATAATCAGAAAGTGGCTTTGGCATGTAAAACCCCATAATTTAATTATATTATATTACGTATATTGTATATATATGCTATGAATTGCCGTTTTTTTACTGTTCTCTCTCTTTTTTTAAATTCTCACTGAGTTGTTGTGCTTACGGGTAGCTGGCGCTCTAGCTGTCAGGCATTTATTTGCCTTTTCGCCAGTGTCCACGGAAAATCTGCACATGATTGTCCGAAATTAACAAACTTCAAACATGTATGGGGCGGCCAAAGGTCGCCCTTTGGTTGCGGGGCTACAACAAATGCCTATACACTAGTGAATCAATACGCGCTTGAGGATGCAGTCCGAGCGTCCAGTCAAGCTACACGAGTTTGATTTCTCCGTCGCACGCCGTATCGGTCGCTTCCTCAACTAACACCGTCTTCTGACTTTTGTAAGCCGGAACGAAACAACGAAATCTCCCGATCTTGTACTTCCTCTAAGTCCTCTCCTTTTCCCACGCAAGGGTTTCATAGTAAAAAATCATTGTTCTTCCATGAATTTGAAGAGGACGAGGAGCAGCCAAGTTCGTAGCTTCCGGTTGACTTAGATTTCTAGCGACATTTGCGCTGCCCGGCTAACCACGTGTCTTCAACGCTTAGCGGTCAGCGAATGTAAAACCTAGAGGGCCACGAACACCATCCAGTGTCAAAAGAGCATCCCAAAATGAACACGGGAGATCGGTAGCATGTACTTGTAATATTCATGCTGCACACGTGTCATGTCACAGGGTAAATTTTCAAATTAAGGGTCACAGAAAATTGAGTTAGACATGCTTCACCAGCAAGCCTTTATGCACATAAAAAATGAAAGCAGCCGTATTAATTGTCCGGTAGATGATCGTGGAATGCATTACAGACAATGACAACGAAGAGTAATGCCTTAGATAGTACTGTTATCCAGCTAACTAAAGGCCCAAGTGCGCACGCTTATATTGACTAAGGTCTATTTCTATTAATTTACGTTCTGGAAAAAGAAAATTTATGGCAAGTATATGCTGCCTCTGCATGGGTTTGTGATGGCCGTTGCAGTGCGATTTAGTGTGTAACCACTGGCTACCTCTGTAACAAAAATGTTGCGGAAAGCGCCGTTACCAAAGTTGCGCGTTACTGCACGGAAGCACAGGCACGTACAAGGTACCGACATCACGCGCTCTTGGAGCCACGTAACGCTATCCACTACAGGCTCGGGGACCGCGAACGGCGCGCGCGGCGCGGGCGGGCTCGCCAAGCATGCGCGTACAAATATACGCGGTGCCTCCCCTGCATCGCTCGTGCAGTAGAGGCGGCACCAGACTGAGGGGACCCAGGAGAGGCATTCGTGTCATCTCGAATCACGAGCACGGCGGTGGTTCGACGGCGGGTGGCAGGGAAGGATGGCGGTCTGCTGAGGGAGGGAGGGAGAGATGGGGGCAGTGGGTTGTTCGAGCTCGGTCTTCAACCACACTCGCGGGGATACCGGCTGCTCGGTGCGAGCCGGGCTCCCCTCTCTACATGCGCCAGCCAGCACGCACGCGTGCGTTCCGTTCGTAACCGCGGTTGCCCGCGTATTAGGTGCGCGCGTTCTGCTGCGCGCTCGATGGGGAGACGAAAGCAAAAAAAGTTGTCCCTCGACATCGCTGCTGGCTGCCAGATGCAGCTGCCGGGGCAACCCGCTTGTTCGCGGACACATCTTCTGTTTCCTCTTTCTTGCACCGATCCTGAACTGCCGCCTACGGGCGCTGCAATTCTGCGCCAGCCTATACGGCCCGAAATTGCGGTTCTGACCGGCCGGTCACGACTGCAACGTCTTTGTGGCCTGAACTTTCTACTATAGCCTCCAGTGGCAGCGCGCCTCATTCGCTGTTTGAAGCAAGGAAAACCACGACTCCGAACCATCACTTGATGAAATGTTACGTATAGAGTTGCCAATTTCGAGGCTTTACTTCATTGGGTGAATGAAGTGTCCCTTCGATAGCTTCAGGCTGAGGTGGCCTTCACGCCTCCTGCCACCTGAAGCACTGTGGTTTAGCACTTACTTACTCTCCCAATACTCTGGTGTGTCCCCGCGTCCGCAACTGTACGCGCAATCTGTTGTCACTGTGTGGGCACAAATGCTACAAGAGAAATAGATGGATACAGATAGAGCAGCCTGAACACTACAGCGCGGTTACTCATAGGCAGTCAGTTTTACAAGATGCTTCCGTATTTATGGAGTAATCAGCCCTATACGGTTTTATCTAACGACAGTACATGCGCTGTGGTAACTGGTGCGTTAAAAAAAATTGGCAGTGGCTTAGCTCGGCTATGCCAGGATATACGTAGCGAAAACTAAGGCATAGCATGGTCAGCTTTGGTTAATCTTCATTGCAAGTCCAGGTTAGTCTGGTTGTCTAGCAATGTTGCGGCGTTTAGCCAGTCGTTCGGCGCGCTGTTCGTCTGTTTCCCGGGCGATTCGTTTCCTCTTCATCTCGTTCCGATGTCGATTCCAGGCCTCCTCCTGCTTATCAGAATTGTCGCCGTCCATACTGCCGCCTCAACTGTGGTTGCAGCGCACACGAGCTCTCCTTTTCAATCCCCCGACATGTCATCAGGCATGCGACGCAGCTGGCGAAGCGAGCGGAGGCGAACGCAACGACGAGGAACGCGGTGTGACTTCATGTGCCTCCTCGGAGCACGGCCACGGCGAAATCGCAAGTACGCGGCCAGTAAAGCTTTCGCTTTAAAATAAAAAGGTTCTTCTTTCTGTTTCGAGCCGCATTCGCTGGCTGGCCGACGAAACAATCCTTTAGTTTAGCTACGACAGCAAACTGCACTTCACTGCGACTACACAGACGCTAAACAAACGCGCTGTCTCTGTCGATGCTCTCGGCTGACGTGTGCTTCTTGTTACAGTCCGGTGCTTCGCAGGGCTGCCCTTGCAGATTGATGTGCTTCGCGTCCCCCGCTGCGTCGTCGACGCCTCGCTTGCACGCAGGGCAGCCACGCGAACGGCTGCGCAGACAAGCGAATGAACAGATAGAAACATATACGCAAACACGGGGGCCTCGGCGCGGGAGAGCAGCACGGAAGAGAATGGCGAAACACGGGAAAGGAAAGGGGGGGCTTGGCTGGGCTGGCGTGTTGAGTCACTTGAACCCCGCGGTGCTTACAAGGGCCATCAAGTTTACAGGTTGGGACAGCGGCAGGGGGTGATTAGGGCGCCCGAACGTCGCTCACGGTGGGTCGCGCCGAGAGCCCTGCGTGGAGTCGAGTTGGGGACTCGACTCGATGTTTGCCGGCGAGAAGTAGCCGCACGATTTTGGCCGAAATGGTTGTGGGCGAATGCATCCGTTCGCGCGGTGCTCGCTTTTATCTCGCACAACTGTTAATGTGAAGTTTTCTTTGAGAAACCTCCCGCGCTTAGCTGACCGTGGCTGCCGCTGCTCTTGCTGGTGGCTGGGTGTGACTGCTGCTGTCTTGCAAGATAGCTCACACACAGTACAGCCCCGCGTGACACTGAGTGGAATTATTGGCCATATAGCGGGGTAAAAAAATTGCCACGTTGTACTACATGCAGATTAAGAAGTTTGCAGGGACAACATGGCCACAATTGGCACATGACCGGGGTGGTTGGAGAAGTATGGGAGAGGCCTTTGCCCTGCAGGGAGCGTAGGCAGGCTGATGATTATGATGATGATTATGATGATGATGATAATGATGATGATTACATGCAGGATTTTGCGGTAATGACAAAGCTATAATGTTCTCATGTAGATGAGCGGAGGAGCACGCTCATCATCATATTCTGTAAGTAAGCGTACTCTTACATGGCCTCCGAGGCCTCGTAACGCAGCAACGCAGCTAGGATGTGAACTTTCCCAACGCAGTTGCAATCGAGGTATGTGCGCAGAATGCCAGCCTGCGTGAGCGCTTATACTGGCACGAGGAGAACGTTTCTTGCATTGCAAATTGTGTGTGTGTTTGGGCAGAGGGTGCCGAATAGATCGCACATAGGACAGCACTCGTATAACGAATGGGTTTATCCTACATGCAGAATCCATATCGAGTACCCACACCTAAATACAATTTGACTGGAGCTAAATTCTCATTTATCAGAAACACCGTTCGTAATATCTGTTAGGCTGAATAGCTAACTCTGGCGGCATTGTTTCACAGGTCCACGAAATGTGGAAAAGCGTCGGTCTACTTCCACACCACGGCCATCTAGTTTGCTATTGTATAGGGATATTGTGGGGAATTTTAAGAGTTGCGGATAAACATCGGTTTGGATTTTTCTGAGGCTTGCGGACTCTTCCCCGTTTAAGAATTTGTGCGGGGAGGCATATTTTTGGCGTTTCAAACGCTACTGTTCTCTACAGAACTCCGCAGGCACCTGGGCGGAGCGAGAGCAATCTGCATCTCTAGAACGTTCGTCACGAGCACGGTGTGTTGTACTTACACCGTGGTCGCGAGGTACGCGCGACTCTAGAGAAAGGATCAGGCGCTTAGGGCGGAGCTAACGCAATATGCGTCTCTAGAACGTTCGTCACTGGGAATGTGCATCCCTATAGAAATCATCAGGCGCCTGGCATGGGGCGAGCGCAATCTGAATCTGTAGAACGATAATCGCCGAGTCTCTACATAGAACAGCAGCTGCCTGGGACGGAGCGAGTGTAATCAGTATCTCTAGAGCGTTCTGGGAGCAACCTGAGGCAAGGTTGCCCGGCCTTTGGTACAAGCAGCATGTCAAGAGGCCCATTGCTTCCATGGTTAATTATGCATTTCCATGGACTTTCTTTCGGGGCTTTTCATTTCATTCGGGCAGAACTCATGTACGATGAATACCCAGAGCATGTCTTATTTCATTTTACTGGCTGTATTACTGGCTGCTTTGCGAACGAGACCAGATACACGACAAAAGACTAGTGTTGCGTTTCGCCTGCGACACGTGGTTTTGCCGGCGCGACTGCGGCGGGGCGGCAGACATTTTGGCCCGATCGTCGTCGCCACAACACTCATCGCCAGGTGTTTCCAGGCGCGACTGCGGCGATGCGACCGCCTAGGGATCATCCTCGCATTCCAGTCATTGTGCCCGAAACAGGCGATGCCAAAGCAGGGATCTCCTTCCAGTCATTGTGCCCGAAACAGGCGATGCCAAAGCAGGGATCTCGTTCCAGTCATTATGCCCGAAACAGGCGATGCCAAAGCAGGGACCATCCTCTCATTACAGTCATTGTGTCCGACCGGCAGCGCCACGACAGGGTGCAACGAGATCGTGCTCGACATGGTGCTACGGCATCGCTACGACAGTGTGCGTCACCATTAGCCCATTGTACATTCACGTGCTCGTCTTTTGAGGGGTTCCTTCTTGCCCTCAACTGCGAGAGTATAAAAACAGCTGCCCCCGGACGCCAAAAGGGAGGGCTCCGATTTCTTCTGTTGAGTGAAGTGCTCTCCCGTCTCTCTACTACGGTCAAACCTGACCGCCAACTCTTTGCGATGTTAAAATAAACAAGTTGTTTCGTTGTTACCAGTCGACTCATGCTTTGCCGGGACCTTCGGATGCTTCCAGTTGTACCCCAGGCCGCCAGGCCAACGCTACCCTTGGGGCTTGCGACCCAGGTACAACCACGGGCGTCAGCGCCGAGTTCCCAACAGATCGTACCAGCAGTCCGATCCCAAACATCTGGTTGCCAGCGGTGAGATCGCCTCCGACTTCAAACAACTGTCTGCCAGCGGTGAGATCGCGACAACGGAGGCCAGCAGCGAAGAGATGCAGTTGACGGTATGCTGAGCAGCTCAACGACGATCCGGGAGCAGTGCAACGAGCCCTGTGTGACGACTGGTTGCCTGCAGCGGAACGACTGCGCGGAATTCCTGCCTGCGAGGTTTGGTGAGTGCGGGACTTTCTTCTTCTGAGCTTTGCCAGGCTTTTGTTAGTGTCAGAAACAGAGCTGGTAATTGTGGTTGTCGTTGCTGCCGGGTTAGTTTGCGGCAAGACAATAGTAAGCAGTAGAGAAAGCAGCATTCAGAGCAGCCATGGATTTGAAGTCGTTGCGCAAACCGAAATTGTTGGAGCTTGCAAGAGAGTTGGGTCTGGATGTCTCAGACAAACTAAGAAAACCTGAACTGCTAAAGGCTATTCTTGAGTTAGAGGCTGAGGATGACGAGCTGTCGGAATGCCTTGAGACTATTGAGGAGAGGTCAAAAAGACAGGAGCGCGAACTTAAAGAACAGAAAGAAAAAGAAGAGCGTGAACGTAAAGAACAGAAAGAGCGAGAGCAACAAGAGCGTGACCGTCAACACGCTTTGGAAATGAAGCGTCTTGAGGTAGAGATGGAACGCGCTCGTAATGGAAGTCAGGCACACGGTGCAGGAGAACGCGTATTGTTCAAAATGACGGACCTGATGCGGCCGTTTAAGCTTGGAGAGGACATTGGTTTGTTCCTGGTTAACTTTGAGCGAACGTGCGAGAAGCAGGGGTTCTCTCGGGAAACGTGGCCACAGCGCTTGCTCACTTTGTTACCCGGCGAGGCGGCCGACGTAGTCGCTCGCTTGGATAGAGAAGAGGCAGAGGATTTCGACAAAGTAAAATCGAGTCTGCTAAAAAAGTACCGGCTGTCTGCGGAGGCGTTCCGTCGGAAGTTTCGGGAAAATGAGAAAGGCAAGAATGAGTCACATACAGAGTTTGCGTATAGGCTTAGGTCAAACATGCAGGAGTGGCTCAAAGAAGAAAAAGCGTTTGGTGACCACGATAAAGTTCTGCAGTGCTTCGGGCTAGAACAGTTTTATAGTCGGTTACCGGAGAACGTGCGATACTGGGTCTTGGATAGGCCAGACGTGAGTACGGTGGCTAAAGCCGCTGAGCTAGCCGAGGAGTTTGTGACGCGTCGAGCTCGCGGAGCTAAGGACGGTCAAAAGGGTGAATTTGGCTCCCAGTTTGAGAGGCCAAGGTTCACGCCCATGAGATTAAAGGGGGACACGCGTAGTGCGGATGCGAGCGAAAGCAGTCCGACCAAACGTAAAGAGACGGCGGCAGCCAAACGCAGAAAGCGGTTCGAGATGAGGCGAGCGCGCTTGTGTTATACGTGCCAGAAGCCGGGTCACTTTTCGGCGCAGTGTCCGGAAACAACACCAAAAGTTGTGTTTTTTTCAATAGGCAGCACTGACGAGAACATGAAGCTTCTCGAGCCTTACATGCGAGACCTCCTCGTGAACGGGAAAGAGTGCCGAGTGCTTCGCGATTCCGCAGCTACGATGGATGTAGTTCACCCATCTTACGTAGAACCCCATATGTTCACGGGCGAGTGCGCGTGGATCAAGCAAGCCGTGGAAGCTCATAGCGTGTGTCTGCCAGTAGCAAAGGTGCTTATTGAAGGACCTTTCGGAGCGCTTGAGACAGAGGCGGCAGTGTCATCTATGCTGCCACCCCAGTACCCGTACCTATTTTCAAACAGGTCCGATCACCTCCTGCGCGAGAAGGGGCTTTTGTTTGGTGAAGCTAGTGTTCAGGCCTTAACCAGATCGAAGGTTCGGGAGCTCGCTGCAAAGGCGGTAGTTGCGGGGCCGACGTTATCAAACAACGAAAAAGGGTCAGAGGCGCAGCAAGCTGATATTCAGAGCACGCCCGAACTGAATAAACTAGAGTCTGTAACGTTAAAGGCGCCAGATACTGGAGAGGAAACGCCCGACGCGGGAAAGTTAGAAGAGCTATCTACTGATTTGCTCATCGCGCCTACGTCAGACGGACTTGATAGGTTGCTAAAAGTCAGCCGGACGGCTTTGATAGCCGAGCAAAAAAAGGATGGCAGCCTGGAAAACGTGCGCTGCAATGTCAAAGAAGGTATCGCCAGGAAAACTGCGCGTTTTGTGGAAAGGGGTGGAGTCCTGTACCGGAAGTATCTAGACCGCAGAGGAGTGGAGTTCGATCAGCTGGTCGTGCCTCAATGCTATCGTCAGGATCTGTTGCGCTTGTCACATGGGGGTTCGTGGTCCGGACACCTAGGAGTTAAGAAAACTAAGGACCGTCTCTTGCAAGAGTACTATTGGCCAGGGTGTTTTCGGGACGCAGACCATTTCGTGAGGACATGTGACACTTGTCAGCGGGTGGGCAAACCAGGGGACAAATCGAGGGCGCCGTTGAAATTGGTACCTATCATTACGGAGCCTTTTAGACGGCTCGTTATTGATACTGTGGGACCTCTGCCGGTAACAGCCACGGGGTACAGACACATTTTGACTGTGATCTGCCCAGCGACAAAGTTCCCTGAAGCAGTGCCGCTTAAAGAACTCAGCTCAGTTGAGATAGTCAATGCACTACTGTCCATATTTGCGCGAGTTGGTTTTCCTGCGGAAATCCAATCAGATCAGGGCACAGTGTTTACTAGCGCTTTGACGACAACTTTTCTCGAAAGGTGTGGGGTAAAGCTGCTACACAGCTCAGTGTACCACCCACAGTCGAATTCCGTTGAGAAGCTCCACTCCGTCATGAAGCGCGTGTTGAGAGCGTTGTGTTTTGAACATCGAACTGACTGGGAGCTGTGTCTGCCTGGGGTGATGTTTGCTTTAAGGACCGCGCCGCATGCGGCTACGGGGTTTTCGCCAGCTGAACTGGTGTACGGTCGCTCGCTTCGATCTCCGTTTCGCATGCTTCGAGAATCATGGGAAGGTAGGGGCGACGACCCAGTCGTGGTGGAGTACGTACTTAAGCTCCTCGAACGCTTAAGAAGGGCACAGGAGTTGTCAGGTGAAGCAATGACAAAGGCCCAGCAGAGGGCCAAGGTTTATTATGATCGGACAGCCAGGGCCCGTCGTTTTGAGGTTGGCGATGAGGTCATGATATTGCGCACATCGCTAAACAACAAACTAGACGTGCAGTGGGAGGGCCCAGCACGAATTGTTCAGAAACTGTCGGACGTTAACTACGTGGTAAGTCTGCCAGGAAAGCGGAAAGCACAGCAAGTTTACCACTGTAATCTGCTCAAACCTTATAGACAAAGGGAAGCAGTGGTGTGCATGATGGTAAACGTTCCTGAAGAGCTTCCGGTCGAGCTTCCAGGACTAGGCTCAGTGACGAACAGGGAAGACACCGGTCAAGTCATTAGTGACCTTATCAGTAAAGCACCGCTGTCGCCCGAGCAGAAAACCGAACTACACCAGCTATTACAAGAGTTTCAAGGTCTGTTCTCTGAGAGGCCTGGTAGGACTTCTGTACTTACTCATGATATAGAACTTACCTCCCCAGAGCCAGTACGATCCAAGGCGTATCGGGTGTCACCCCGCCAGAGCGATATTATGGAGGCTGAGGTAAAGAAAATGCTACAGCTCGGTGTTATTGAGGCAGGTGAGAGTGATTATACCTCCCCTTTGATTTTAGTTGAGGTACCGGGCAAGGAACCTCGTCCTTGCGTCGACTACCGCAGGCTTAATTCCATCACTAAGGATCAAATTTATCCGATCCCTAACATCGAGGAGCGCCTTGAGAAAGTTAGTAGCGCTCAGTTTATTTCCACCCTAGATCTTGTCAGGGGTTATTGGCAGGTTCCACTTACAGAAGAGGCTAGTAGGTATGCGGCGTTCATTTCACCAATGGGAACATTCCGTCCTAAAGTGTTGAGTTTTGGTTTGAAGAACGCGCCATACTGTTTTTCAAGTCTCATGGATAAAGTGTTGCGGGGACAGCAAGAATTCGCTTTACCGTATCTAGACGACGTAGCGATATTCTCCGCATCCTGGTCTGAGCATATGACACACTTGCGGGCAGTGCTAACCCGCCTGCGCGAAGCGGGCTTGACAGTCAAGGCTCCTAAGTGCCAGATAGCACAGGCCGAGGTTGTCTACCTCGGTCACGTGATTGGTCAGGGTCGTCGCCGCCCCTCTGAAATAAAAGTGGCCGCTGTGCGAGACTTTCCGCAACCGCGCACAAAGACCGATATTCGGTCGTTCTTAGGTGTCGCCGGCTACTATCAGAGGTACATCCCTAGGTACTCTGATATCGCGGCTCCCCTGACGGATGCTCTAAGAAAGACAGAGCCTCAAACAGTCGTCTGGGACGAGACAAAGGAAAGAGCTTTTAGCGCCCTAAAGAGTGCCCTAACAAGCCAGCCTGTGCTACGATCGCCAGACTATACAAAAGGGTTCATTGTTCAGTGCGATGCTAGTGAGCGAGGCATGGGCGTTGTACTGTGCCAACGGGAAAATGGAGAAGTAGAACACCCCGTCCTGTATGCTAGTCGTAAGCTGACCAGTCGTGAGCAGGCGTATAGCGCCACCGAGAAAGAGTGTGCGTGTCTCGTGTGGGCCGTTCAGAAATTGTCATGCTATCTAGCCGGCTCGAGGTTTATCATTGAGACGGATCACTGCCCTCTCCAATGGCTGCAGACCATCTCTCCCAAAAATGGCCGCCTCCTGCGCTGGAGCCTCGCTTTACAACAATATTCCTTTGAGGTGCGTTACAAAAAGGGGAGTCTCAACGGTAACGCCGATGGCTTAAGTCGAAGCCCCTAACGTAGGAATCAGCCTCAAAATTGTTTGTTACTGATGTTTTTCTTCCTGAGGCAGGATTTTTTTTTAACATATTGCTTTTGTTTAGTGTTTCAAAGTGATGATATGCTTTCTAGTGCAATTTTTCAATTTGTGGACGCGTTCTGAGTGATGCTAGACTACTGTAAGGAACTAGGCAGTGGTATAAAAAGGGGAAAGAGCCTGGCAGGGCTTAGTGAGGGTTGTGCCGTGCTTGCTGACTGAGCGGTTGAGTTTCAGCGTAGTTCTAACGCTTGCCGGGAACGAGAACAAAAATGTGAACTCTCCCGAAGTCACTTTGCAGTGTCCCGTGCGAACCTGAACAAGAGAACGAGGCCTTCTCTGTGCGCTGCGCTCAAGAAACGTCGAGGGACGCCCGACTTCGGTTATGAGCATCATCGAGCGACATCCCTCCGGACAGCGGATGCAGTCCCCTGTCCATCGGGATCTCCTTCCCCCGGCGGGGCGGTCTGTTGCGTTTCGCCTGCGACACGTGGTTTTGCCGGCGCGACTGCGGCGGGGCGGCAGACATTTTGGCCCGATCGTCGTCGCCACAACACTCATCGCCAGGTGTTTCCAGGCGCGACTGCGGCGATGCGACCGCCTAGGGATCATCCTCGCATTCCAGTCATTGTGCCCGAAACAGGCGATGCCAAAGCAGGGATCTCCTTCCAGTCATTGTGCCCGAAACAGGCGATGCCAAAGCAGGGATCTCGTTCCAGTCATTATGCCCGAAACAGGCGATGCCAAAGCAGGGACCATCCTCTCATTACAGTCATTGTGTCCGACCGGCAGCGCCACGACAGGGTGCAACGAGATCGTGCTCGACATGGTGCTACGGCATCGCTACGACAGTGTGCGTCACCATTAGCCCATTGTACATTCACGTGCTCGTCTTTTGAGGGGTTCCTTCTTGCCCTCAACTGCGAGAGTATAAAAACAGCTGCCCCCGGACGCCAAAAGGGAGGGCTCCGATTTCTTCTGTTGAGTGAAGTGCTCTCCCGTCTCTCTACTACGGTCAAACCTGACCGCCAACTCTTTGCGATGTTAAAATAAACAAGTTGTTTCGTTGTTACCAGTCGACTCATGCTTTGCCGGGACCTTCGGATGCTTCCAGTTGTACCCCAGGCCGCCAGGCCAACGCTACCCTTGGGGCTTGCGACCCAGGTACAACCACGGGCGTCAGCGCCGAGTTCCCAACAGATCGTACCAGCAGTCCGATCCCAAACACTAGGTGGACTCACACAAGAATGCTTCAAAACTAAAATTAATCGGATCTCTCACACTGCGAGAATTAATATTATGCAAAACATTTCTTATTCAGCTGGCTGTCTACATCGTTTGGCGTTCCCCGAAGTGTTACCTTGTGGTGCAACAATTGTGAGTTGTGTGTGTGTGATAACTTTATTTGGAATCCGGCGATTGGGAGGCCCGGGCCTGGGGCCGCCTAGATGGCCACTGGGAGCTGCTGCTCCCGTGCGGCTTCCTTGGCTCGCTGGACGGCCCAAAGTTGGTCTTGGAGTTCTGAGCTGAGCAGCACGGCCGACCACCGCGCCCGTAGATTTTCTGGGGAGACTGCCATTTTATTTTGGTATATTTCACAACCCCACAACATGTGTTGAAGGGTGGCTCTAACAGACTTGCATAGCTTGCACATATCGCTCTCGTATATATCGGGGTAGAAAGTTTTTAGTTGCACGGGACTCGTATAAGTTTCTGTTCGTAGTCGTCTCCAAGTAACGGACTCAGCTCTGTTCAGTTTAGTGTGAGGCGGTGGTAATACCCGCCTCCGATTTTGATAGAATTTGGTAATATCACTAAATCTTGTTAATACATCTTTTTCTCTCCAGATTTCCTCCTCCGCGTTGTCCTGACCGATGGAAGTCACTCTTTGCTCAGCTCGGCGAGTAAGACCTCGAGCTTCGCGGTGTGCTACCTCGTTGAGGTTGACTGCGGGAATGTCTGGAGTCGTATGCGCTGGGAACCAGATCAACTGCCTGCCGTTCTTCTCTGCATTGGAGAACTTTGCTTCATTGACTCTGATGATGTGCCATGCCTCAGGAGAGATCCTACCTTTTGCATAATTTCTAATGGCCGCTTGAGAATCGCTAATGATGTACTGAGCATTCGTGGAGACCAATGCTAGTGCAATGGCTACCTCCTCTGCGGTCTCGGAATGTTTGGTATTAACTGATACGCTTGTAAGGGGTTTTTGGGTGTGATCTACGATTACTGCTACATAGCTATTTCTGTCTGGGTATTCAGCGGCGTCTACGAAGGTTGCTCTGTCGTCTGACCCAAAGCTTCGGATAATTTTCTCTGCTCTACTCTTGCGTCTGCCGTCGTTGTAACCTGGATGCATGTTCTTGGGTATATTTGGTACTAGGAGTTTGTCACGAATTTCTCTCGTTATCGTGCTCTTTTCTCCGTATAGATTGTGATAATTCATTCCTAGTTTGCTTAGTATATGCCGTCTCGTTTTGGTTTTGGTTAGTCACTCTGCTTGAGATGTTTGTTGTGCTTCTATGAGTTCGTCCGGTGTGTTGTGGAGTCCTAACTTTAGCAAGAGATCCGTGCTCGTACTGATGGGAACCCCTAGCGCTAGTTTGTATGCTTTTTTTATCATGTTGTTAATTTTACGCTTTTCAGCTGCAAACCAATTGTTGAAGGCTGCTATGTATGTGATCTGACTGATTACGAATGATTGTATCAGCCGTATGAGAATTTCTTCCTTCATACCTTGGTGCTTGTTAGTAATTCGTTTGATTAATCTCATGGTGTTTGTTACCTTTGAGTCTAACTTCTTTACGGTTTCCCTATTTGTGCCTTTGTTCTCGATTACCAGACCCAGCACTTTGAGCTGGGTGACTATTGGGATATTCCGCCCGTTCTTGGTGTGTAGCTTGATTTCCTCATGAGCCTTGTTTCTGTCGTATCCTTTGGGAGGCCTGCCTCTAAGTGTGGGGCGGTACAATAGAAGTTCAGATTTCTCTGCAGAGCATGTGAGGCCTGTTCCTATGAGGTGTTCTTCTACTGTGTTAATTGCTGTCTGGAGTCGTTGTTCCATTGATCCGTCGCTGCCATCACAGGTCCAGATAGTAATATCGTCCGCGTAGATTGTGTGATTCAGGGACTCTATGTGATTTAATTTTTCGGGGAGTCCCATCAAGACGAGCTTAAACAGCATCGGTGAGATGACAGCGCCTTGCGGCGTGCCGGCCCCCCCTATGTCGATCTCGGGCGACTTGAGCCCTCCGACGGAGATGACTGCTTTCCTATCTGATAGGAAGCTCTTGATGTAGTTATACGTCCGTTGCCCTAGTCCTATTCGTTCGATGTTTTCCAATATGGTTGCGTGGTTGGCATTATCGAAAACTTCTTTAAGATCAAGGCCCAAGAAGGCTCTTGTCGAGCGCGTGTTATAATCGATTATATGATGCTTAAGTTGGAGCATCGCATCTTGTGTCGAAAGATTTTTGCGAAATCCTATCATTGTATCTGGGTATATGGTATTATCCTCTAAGAAGTTGTCTACTCTGTTTAAAATTACATGTTCCATTGATTTTCCGACGCAGGATGTTAGGGAGATTGGTCTGAGGTTGTCTATCTCAAGCTTCTTACCAGGTTTTGGAATAAGCGTTATCGTCGCTTTCTTCCATTGAGCTGGCACTTCTCCCTTTACCCAACACTCGTTTATGTATTCTGTTAGTTTGGCTATCGATTCATCATCCAGGTTCCTGAGAGTCTTGTTGGTTATACCGTCCGGGCCTGGGGCGGATTTGGTGTTTAACTTTTGTAGGGCCGCGCGGATTTCTGCCTCCGTGAGTTCCTCGTCTAATTTTGCGTTTGTATTCCCGTTGTAGCTAGGATAGATGCAAGGGGGTGCGTGTTTTAAGTATTTCTGCTGTGATTCATTGAGAAATTCCTCTTCTGTACCCTCATATGCGTGTATTAACTTATTAATGGCTTGCATGTGATTTTTCTTGTTATTGTCATGGTCAAGCAGGAACCTGAGCATGTGCCAGGTTTTGCCGGGGCTTAATTGTCCGTCCATGGAATTACATATCTCGTCCCATTGTTGTTTGGTCAATTGCTTAGCATGTTCTTCTATTTTTTTTTAGGAGTGCTATGCGCTTTCTTAACTTTCTGTTATGCTTCTGACCGCTAAGTCTATTCTGAAGCGACTGCTTAGCTTCCCACATGTGGAGAAGTCTGGTGTCGCATTTATCCAAGTTAGATTCAGGTGGTGCTATTTTTGTGGCAGCTTTGACGTCATCACTGAGCTCCTTAGTCCATTGTTCTATGTCTGCGATTGATCGTTGATGTGTCTTCTCTCGCGTTCTACGAAATAGTTCCCAGTCTACTAATTTGATCTGTCGTTCCTTGGGTCTATTCGGCCCTTCTCTGACGTGTAACTCCAATATGCGGTGGTCACTGCCCAAATCTTCCAGTGTGTTGTGCCACGTCGCCTTTTCAATATTCTTGGTAAAGGTTAGGTCTGGGGTTGTGTCCCTGTTTAGCGCCGTGCCTACTCTGGTTGGAGTGGCAGGGTCTGTGACAAGCGTGAGGCCTAATTCTTGCGAGTCGTTCCATAAGTCCCTTCCTTTTGCTCTGGTATATAAGTATCCCCACGTGGTGTGTGGGGCATTAAAGTCTCCTCCTATAACTACCGGATTTTCTCCAGCAAGTCTGAGTGTTTTCTGGAATAGGTTCTTGAATTTGTGTTTATGTAGCATGGGGTTACTATAAATGTTGAGAATAAATAAGCTACGTCCTGTCTTTTTTTGTGGGATGAGTTCCAATACAATATTGTCAATGTGTGTTATGCCTGTGTTGTGCTGCATGCAAGTTATGTTTCTTTTTACCAGCGTAGTTAATGCCCTGGTGTCCCCTTCGGCATAGCCAAAAGATCTGTATCCTGCTAGCTTTGCAATCCCGTGTGTTTCCTGCAGAATTATGACGTCCGGTGTATTCTTGTCTTTCAAATACTACTGCAAAACTGACTTTTTGTTTTCGTAACTTCTGCAATTCCACTGCCATATCCTGAACCCTTCTTTAGCGCGCCTCATTTCGGGTGCGACCATGGGAGGGAGACGGGAGGTTGGAGAGAAGCTGATCTTATATAATTAGGTGGTTGTGAAGTGGGTAAGGATTGTGGCGCTCCTGACGCAACAGAGGGGAGTCCATTACCTGGTGACTGGTATGCCTCTAGGATGTCTAATCTACTCATAATTGCTGCTATTGCCTTAGCCATTTCATTCATCATTTCGTCCCGTTTTTCATTTGATTTTGTATTTCTGCTAGGCTCTTTTGAATATCGGCTAATGCTTTATCTACCACTGCGTTATCTTGTTTATCACTGATGGCTTGGGCCTTGCGTTTGAGTGGAGGGGGCTCATCCCCTTCGTCCATCTTATTGTCCGGGATTTCAAATGGCTCTTTCGTGCTCGCGTGTGGAGCGGAAGTTACCGGATTTATTTGGTTTTTTCCTTCCTTGAGAATTTTGATTTCATCGCTCATACGTGCTAGCAAAATCCTCAACTGCGCGTTCTCGTGTTTTAGTTGCTTGATCTCGTTATTAATGGCAGTCTCCCCACCAGCCCCCGGGCGCACGCCGTCAACCACGTCTGCCCAGCTCACCGTGTTAGTCTGGTTTGCTGAAGAGGATGGCCTAGTTCTGCACCTGGATCTGGATCGTGTCCCCGGTGTCCTGGAGCCGGACCGGGATAAGGATCTGGTGGTGGATGGAGACCTTGTTCTCGATCTGGAGCGTCGTTCCCTGGAGTTTAGGAGGCCAGGCGTTCCGCGAGACTCTGCTCTGTCTTCTCTTGAGATAGCGTCTTCATGTTCTTCTTGTCGTTCTCGTTGCAGTCTGTGCCATTGTCTCTGTTTAACGATGAAGGGCTTTTTGAATTTGGCTTTGCACGTCTTGTATGCGGTCGGATGGTCCTCGCCGCATAACTGACATTTAGGTTGGCACCTGTGGTCTTTATCTGGGTTTGATGTTCCACATCCTGCACAAATCTTGTTGTCAGGGTTGGGACATACATCTCCTCTGTGTCCAAGTCTGTTGCATTGGTGACAGAAGTCCACTTGTTTCCTGTACAGGGAGCAAGGGAGTAGCGCTGCCCTGTATCGGACGTACGTGGGCACTTTGTGTCCTTCAAAGAGCGCAATCACTGTGGTAGTATTACTGAGTCTCTTTACTGCTATCGCCATTGGGTTTTTACTCGTAACCACCGCTGCTGTGATGTCTCTTGGGCCCTCGTCGAGTGGGATTCCTCTGATGACTCCTTTGGCCGTCATGTCAGGCGCTGTCTCGTAAGCATTGGTCTCGTAAAACTTGTCTTGAATCTTGATACGTGCTACTTCCTGATATTTGTTTGCACGCTCTTGATCCGAGGTACTGACGATGAGGATATTTTGATAATTGTTGGGGCAGACAATGTCCTCCTCCCTTTCGTCTCGAGGAATACCTGCCGCATCTTGTACCGCAGCTGTGAGGGGAACTATACCGTGCTCGGATAATTTGAGTCCTCCACGCGGTCTGATCACAATCTTGTAATCCCCGCTTGGCAAATGTGGCATTCTGCTTGCCTTGCGTATGTGCTCTAGCCTGTCTTTCCGTGGGTTATTGTTGCGCTTGTCGAGCCGCGTCGGCGACAAGGTGCTCTCGCGATGTTGGGAGGTTCGCCGGTCTGATCTTCTGTGTCTGACCTCCTTCCATCCCTTGCTTGTATCCATTTCTTCCTGGGATATGCTGCGCCCCTCTACGGTGACTTCCATCATTGAGAAAATGATCGGCAATTGTTGAGGAAGCCGGCTCCGGCGCGTGGCCTCGCGGCTCTCCCGCCACGAGGTCCGGCCAAAATATTGTCGTAGAGGCTTGAAAAATGGGAATCCCACCTAGTTTTCGGTATCCACTTGTTCCTGGGAACGAGCTGCGTCCGTTGGCGTGCAATAGCGGGTGGCTTTTTGGCGATTTGTGCTAGAAGAACATTCGTGGAATACGGAGCCGACGTGATGTGCATCTGCTCCCTCCGGCTTCTTCACAATTGTGAGTTGTGGCCCGGAGTTTGTCTGACGACAAAGGAAAGTCAACAAGGCGACGATGGCGACAACCGTGGCTTGAGAGAGAGAGCGACATAGACAAAAGGGAAGCAAAGACAGATGTTAGCCAGTATAAGTACTGGCTAGGGGCCCTGGGCTCGGGAAAAGACATATAAGGTGAAAGGAGAAAGAATTAAACAAATAAAGTGTGAAAAAAATCACACAATAACAAGATGCTACGCGTTACAACTTTCAAAGTCGGTTGAACAATGGAGCAGAGTCCTCAAGGCATTGAGTGCCGAAATTCGACTGGACAAGTATCCTAGAACTTTTTATTCTGTGAAGGCGCGATCATACAGTTTCTCAAGCGTGGCAGCAATCACTTTTCTTGCTACATTGTAACGGAGACAGTCACCGAGGAGGTGCTCGATCGTCTCCTCGCAGCCGCATATGTTGGAAAGGGTTGTCGGCCATTCCAGTGCGGAAGTAATAGATGTTCGTGAATGCCACGCCGAGCCACAGGCGACACAGAAGTGTTGCTTCCGCTCATGGCAACCCTGGTGAAAGACAAAGTTGCAGACGTGGATACAATTTGTGGAGACGTGCGTTGTTGAATTCACTGGTGTTCACGAAAATGGCCTGGAGTGGATGAATTGGAACGGTAGAAATTTTCCTGTTGCCGGCGTGAAGTTCGACAGTAAATTTTGATGGTTGGCGGTGATCATCCTGCTAAACGCTGATCAAGGTCGAGCGACAGTAAGGGATGCGAGATGATGCGATGGAAGTGGGGCGAAATGCCTGATGTGCTCCCTTAAAGCGTCGGCTTGAACATGCGTATTAATGGGGTGGTCATGCGCGATGGCCGTTGTTGTTGCCGCAGATGTACAGCTGGGAAGGCCAAGACATTCGTAAAGCTTGAGCTTGCACAGACTGGAGGGCACGGCGGTTGGTCTTACCTGTCCCACCCAGTACAAGTAAGCTATAGGGTAGCAGACCCAGGAACAGTGCGTTATAGAGCTGGAGCATCACCCTCACAGACGCACCCCATGACTTGCGCGCAAGAAATCAGAGGACATAGGTTACCATAGTTAGCTTCCTTTTTAGGTGGGAGACATGAGAAAACGGTGCGTCTTCTCGTAGGTGAAAGGCTGTCCATTAATTCTGACAACGTACGGTCTCATTGCTTTGAACGTGAAAGCGACGATAGAGCACTTCTCAGAGGAGCCCTAGAGACCACGTGCTCGAAGATAACCTGATGTCAGTGTGACCGCTTCTTGGAGTCTGGTGCGAATCTGGGGACGCGTCACTTCTGATGACCAAATCCATATATTGTCTGCATAGGTCGTGATGGACGGATTGGTGAAGGGAATGAACCAGGTCGATGAGTACGAGGTTAAGCAGAGTGGGGCTCAAGACTCCACTTGCGGCACGCCATGGTAGGTGTAGTGTTGTGATGACACACCGTCTTCTGTTTGCACAAAGAATGACCTATCCTTCATTAGCAGAATGTCCATCGAAAAACAAGGCCAGCTAGGCCAACGTCACCCAAGGCGCCTAGGATCGCTCAATGAGTTATATTGTCATAAGCTCCTTTAACGTCCAGTAACGTTGCCGCTGACAGTCTCCTAAGATTCTTTTGTTGCTGAACAGACAATCCAAGATCTATGACGTTGTCTATAGGAAGCGTGTCGTAGCGTCAGGGTGTATCTCATGATGTTCTAGATACCACTCTAGACCTGCCAGCACCATCCTCTCCATCACCCTTCCTAGACAACTGGCCAGAGCAAGGGGACGATAAGACGCCACGTCTTGGGTTGACTTGCCTGGTTTGAGCAGAGGCACAACGTGGTACAAGGTGCCACAAGGCGGTAGGAGCCACTCCTTCACACCATGAATTGTTGTACACGTGAAGCAGAGCATGCCGGGCTGTTTGACCGAGGATTCCAAGTGCTGCGTATGTCACCCCGTCAAGCCCAGACGATGAGGAAAGTCTGGACACTGCCAATGCCGCTTGCAACTCCTCGATGAAAAACAAATTGTCCCTACGAGAATCCAGTGAGATTGGAACGTCATGGCGATCATGTGCAGTGAATGAGGGTGGTTGACCAGCAATTTTAGAATAAACGTAGTCCGCTACGTCGTTCTCTCGGCAACCCAGGCTGAGAGCCGGGCATTTGAAGGGGTAGCGTTGTTGAGGCGACGTTCGAAGACCGCGCACCGTTCTCATATATGTGACAGGAGTTTATGTGGATCGAGGGAATCACAGAAGGTCTTCCACCTTAGCGATTGTAGTAAGTTGATACGACGTTGGATCTTCGGTATGCATCTCACCTCCCTTAAGTCGCAGATGGACTTGGTGGCCTGTACCTTCGTTTCGCGTGATGCCGAATTGCTCGAAGTCGCTTCAGTCCTGCTTCAAATTAAAAAATAAAATAAAAATAGGCATAAAAACACTTGTATATTTTTTAGCAGCGTTGCTAATTATCTCCTCTATGTTTCCTTGTAAACACTGCTGAGTGTTTCGACAGTTCTCCGCCATCAGGAACGTATATTTCGGCCAGTTGATGCGTTGTTGAACTGTGGTAGTTTGCGATTTCGATATTAACATATGTTAGAACGTGGTCCTTACCATGCGTTTCATTGCCCGTAAACGATTTTACACTGGCACTGAGGCATCTTGAAATAAACGTTAAGTGCAGGCAGCTGCTGCATGTCAATCCACGCAGAAAAGCCGTTCCAGGTTGCAGAGTTCATGGTCCGACGCGAAGGATAGCACACGCCTTCCTCGACAATCCATCTTTAAGCTTCCCCATTGAGGAAGATGCGCATTGAAATCGCCGGTTATAATCCATGGTCGAGGTGTCGCTGCTAAAAGGGCACTTAGTCTTGCGTAGTCAAATCGACTCGAAGGTGAAATATAGGCACCCACGAGCGTGAGTGCGACGTATTTGCATTTCAAAGTCGAGCATACGTACTGATTGTGGTCGTCAGGTGTCACTGGGTGTAACACATAATTGAAATTGCATCTGACGCAAACGATGGCATTGCTGCGGTCGCTACAAGTGGCAGACATGAAAGCTTCATATCGTGATAGGCGGATGGTGCTCTCAATGTTTTGCTCACAAGTCACGGATGAATGAAATTTTTTAATTAAAATGAAAGGCACGAAAGTCCGAAATGCGGAATTTAGGGCCTGGGGCATTCCACTGGAAGTTATGTGTAATGAAGGTGATTAAGTTTATGGGATATTTTCATGAAAACAATCTTTTCAAAATTAATAGACCTTTCCCATTGATCACACCAACGAACAACTCTTGGAAGTGCCTCGCTCAAATGAATTTGATCTTGCTGGCTTTCGACTTGCGAATAAAGGATGCAGTCATCTGCATATAACTTAGCGTTTACAGGCATGTCTTGTATTATATCATTTACAAGTAAAAGAAACAAAAGGGGCCTGAGCACGGAGCCCTGAGGGACACCAGAGTCAACTGGTACTGTGTAAGGACAGTGATTACTAAAGGAAATATACTGTTTTCGATTTGAGAGATAAGCAGAAATCCAATTTACAAGCTGAGAGTTTTTAAACATTATATCTAATTTAAGAAGTAGTAGCTTTAGCGAAATCCATAAAAATTGCATCAATCTGTTTTCCGGAATCTATAGCTTGAACGAAATCATTTACGGTAGTTACTAATTAAGTGCAAGTAGAAAACCCTTTCCTGAATCCATGATGAGAAGCTGACAAAATAATATACTTATCTAGAGATTCCTAAGTGTGCTTATGTAGTGTATGTTCGAAAATTTTATGTGAACCGAAATTAAAGAGATTGGACGATGATTAGAAACGCAATGCGCGTTTCCACTCTTATGAAGGGGCTTGACTCTGGCAGTTACCCAGCCACCCGGAACTCGGCTCTCATTCAAAGATTTAGAGAATAGAATCGTCAGATACTTTGAAACCCACTCTGCATAACATTTTAGGAACCCATTCGTAACTCCATCCGGCCCAGGATATCTTTTTTACATTAAGTTGCATAAGTAATGAAAAAAAAAACCTGCTCACTAATCGTGATGTCAGATGTAGGTGGACACAATATATCAAAACGCTCAAGGACTACGTTACGCTTAGTGAACACTGATTTAAAATGAGCATTGAAAACATTACAAGTAACAAAACAGTCGCTAGTTTCTACACCGTTAATTTAAATAACATCACTGTTCACAGTACTCCAGAACCTCTCAGGAGACGACGATGTGAAGTTGGAACGCTGCTCCCCGAAATAGCTTTCCTTGTCAGCTGATACATTTGTCTTGACTTGAGAAGAAAGGTGCGTTATTCGCTGCTGGAGATCATCTACGTCATTAAAATTGCGTGCTTTATTTTTAAACCTTTTTTGGTGGTCTTTGAAATTGGTACGTCTCCCGAGAAATCCAGAGGTTCGCTCCTTTCGATTTCTTTACAATGCATGCAACAAATCTTTCTATGTACTCATTTAATAATAATAATAATAATAATAATAATAATAATAATAATAATAATAATAATAATAATAATAATAATAATAATAATAATAATAATAATAATAATAATAATAATAATCCTCATCATCAGCCCATTTTATGTCCAATGTAGGACGAAGCCTCTCACTGCGGTCTCCAATTACCCCTGTCCTGTGTCAAGCGATTCCAACTAGCGCCCGCGAATTTCCTAATTTCATCGCCCCACGTAGTCTTCTGCTATCCTCGACAGCGCTTCCCTTCTCTTGGTACCCGTTCTGTAACCCTAATCGTCCAACGGTTATCTAACCTGCGCATTACATGACCTGCCCAGCTCCATTATTTTTTTTCTCCTAATGTCAATAAGAATATCGGCTATAGCCGTCTTCTCTCTGATCCAAGCCGCTCTCTTTCTGACGTCCTTACAACTATTCAATAAACCATGAATGTCCGCAGTACTACTTGAAAAATAATCGTATTCAAATGAAAGCAAGTGTAATATTGAAGTATCATCCGCACGTGAAAAGTTAGGGAACGAGACCATCTTTGAATTTTTATTTAAAACAACATCAGAAAGGCTTAGTATCGCGCCTGATGATCAGATATTCCGAGGAGAACATCACAGCTAGCTTGAGCAGCAACTGCCCGACTTATGAAAAAAAAAGATATAGTATTGAACGAGAGTTTTCCTGAATTCCGGTGAATTCCTTGACAATTTGCAATAAATCAAAAGAAAAGGCGATATCGATCGTTTTTTCACCGATTTTGTCGTGAGGCTGTTTCAGAGAAAAAGAGAGCCAATTAATATGCCGCAAGTCAGAATCTCCGGCCAAAGAACCTGATCTCCAGGCTTTACATGTGCAGCAAGATAGTTACTTACTTCGTCAAGAACATCAGTGGAAGTGGTGGGAAGCCCATAAATAGCCCCGATGACATACCTCGTCTTTCCATAGTAATCTTTGCAAAATATACATTCAACGTTAAGTATGTCCAGTATTTTTAATATCTGTAGCGATTGTCTAAAAAGAATCGCCAGTTCACCACCTCTACTACCACAGTCATTCCTGTACTCGCGGTAGCCCCGCGGAACAAATTCACTCTCATGTATTTCATCATGCAACCAAGTGTCTGTTATGAGAGTAATATGAGGAATATAGGCTAACAAGATCCCTTCCAATTCAGCAGTTTTACTAATCACACTCCTACAGTTTATATTTAAAATTTGCAGTGATTCAGGGCTGGGCTTGTTCCGTCATTTTTCAGTCGTCCTTAGTTTAGCACGTGCATTTTTCGTTTCATCCAATCCAAAAAAGTTGCCTTCCACTCTCAGTCGATTGTAAAAAAACTTTTACTTTACCGACATTCTCTCTCTCTTTTTCAGAACTTTTCCAAAGCTTCTTGCGTGTTTCACGAACCCTGAATGAAAAATCTTCACATATTGACAATGCAGAGCCCTTTAATTTGTAGGAAACCTTTAAGATGGACATCGTCTCACAATAATCAATGAACTTAAGGATAACGGGTCTGTCTTTGTTATCAATTACCTTGCCAAGCCTGTCACACCTCTCAACAGCGGTCGTTGTTATACTTAATTTAATTTCTAGAATTTCTTTGACACTTTCTTGTAGCATCTGAGGAGTTTCCTTGTTTGGCTCTTGCAACCCGTAAATGATCAAGTTATTTCTGCGGCTATGATTTTCAAAATCATCTACTATTTCCTCGAGGGATGCTAATTGGAATTGCATTTGAGTCATTACTGCCTCCATTTCTTTTACTCGCTTAAGCAGCAGGCTAACTTTATTAATCTGACGCTCAATGGAATCAACACGTTCGGTTAGTGTACTGAATTTCTCTACGATGTCTCTCTTATTGGCCTGTATGTCCTCAATAGCTGCTTTCATTGCTTTCACTTATTTAGGGACAAGTGCAGAGGAGCAGTCATGGTGCTTCTCAAGACCGGGCAGTGCCGGATTCAGGGCATCCAGTATTTGAAGCGCACCTCGAGCCGCCGGAGTGCGTATGGCAGTCATTAGTATTCGGAGCGTGTTCATAAGGGCTGTTATCATTGTGACAACTTGCTTGTCGTCGTCTTGGCTGCTGTCTGAAGGTGACGCATGATTGGGCGAGCATGTTACATGTTGCGGTTCCGCTAGTTGGTCTAGCCGTGGAAACGGTGGCCACTCCTCGCATGAAGCAATGATATTGGAGACTTTCTGCTTAAAATCCTCGCTGCTTGTATTGCTAGTCGTCTGTGGAAGTGCGTGGACTGTCGGTGGACACGGTGCATCTTTAGCAATATCAGCGGTTTTCCTAGAAGATCTCCAGCGACGTGAACGCCGACGCCGCACCTTAGCGGCCGCCTCCCTGTGCGACGAACCATCCATGACTATTTGCCTCAAGACTTTTACCTCTTTTTTCACATTTGGGCAGTTCTTCGCAGATGCATCGTGAGAGCCTTAACAATTGGCGCACTTTTGGTTTTGTGCAAGACAGTCGTCGGAGCTGTGTGACCCAGAGCATCGTAAACACACGGCAGCATTTGTGCAAACCGCACCAACGTGTCCTATCCTTTTACACTTTCAGCACTGAAGTGGCTTTGGCAGAAAAGGCCGCGCTACTTGTCGGAAGTGACCGACCTTGACGTGTGATGGTAGGCTGTCTCCTCTAAAAGTTAGTCTCACGCAGTGCGAATTCCCTAGGCGACGGGCTTGCAATATGGCAATTACCTCTATCGCCGGCTTGATAAATATATGCAAGTCAGCATCGCTTATGGAATCGTCTACGTTATACAAAACACAGAGAGTCATGATGGTCTTGTTTATAGGAGCATACGTTGATGTTATCCGGCACCTTGACGTTGCTCAATACGTCTAGCGCGCTTCCGTTTGTGACGTCCAATGCGGGAATGTTCTTACGGGCATTGATTCTTACATCTTTGATCTGACCCGGAACTAAGTCCTCGAGCAACACAGATGTATTTTGGTGGTTGAGCCAGCTTAGATTGTCGCTAGCAGCTACAGGCACAAATGAAATTGTGTGGTCCGATCACATTCGCGTCGGGATCACAGTTCCCTTACTTGTAGAAGGAGATGTCCTGAGGAGTCTTTGCTTTTGTGCTCTGCTGCGCGCACGAAATTACTGTCATCCGAAGTCTCATAACTTGTCGCTCAGTAGATCACGGTGTCCTCGTTGTCGGCAAGGCAGCCTGAAATTCGTAGGAACAGTAAAGCAGCGTTCTACACAAGACACACCTTATCATCATCTCCCCTTGACTGACAACCTTATTGTGTTCCGCGGATGAATTTTCAGAACCTGTTTGCTTATGACCAGGGCCGATGTCGAAGTCGCACTGTCACATAACGCCTCAAGCGCCAGCCACCCACAAGGAAAATGTGGTTCTTTTCTTTCCTTTCCTTTATTTTTCCTTTGGCTTATCCAAGGCGAATTCGGTGCTCAATTTATTATGGAATTTTCTATGTTTTCGCACGTGGGAAGGATATTCGCTAACCGTCTAGAAGCTCTAGCTTTAATGTGGATAGGTGTGTGCTATAGATTTATTGCCTCAGGCCAAGCATTGCATCTGTGGTCTAATGGGTAAGGCATCCGGCTCTTGCGTTGGAGACCCTGGTTCAAATTCCATGAATGGACATTCACCTTTTATTGAACAGACGTAATCTGGTGTACAGGAAAGAGAAAACGAGTGACGGGTCCAGGGGACACAACTGCACGTAATGCCACCTGCTGCGTCGCCGAAGCTGGTCCGACTACCGACTACGACGAAAAAAAAAGAAAAACCCCGGAAAATATAGCTAAAGAATGGTTTGCATTAAAACATAAGCACGCACGCGCGCACACACACGCACACGTGCACACGCGCACACGCACACACGCACACACATACACACGCACACACGCACAGAGAGGCAGAGAGAGAACGGCGACAGACAGGTTGTATTTAGAAACAGCAGCCCTAATAGCAGTCCCAAAGCCCAAGGTCTTAACTCTTCTACTGCAACTCCTAAAGCCGACCCAGTACTCGTTCTCTTATAATGTTTACAACTTGTTTTGTGGGAAGTTTATGCTTTCCTTTATGCCGGAATACCCGCGATGCACTTCGTCGTACGGAGACCCGCTTCACAGCCAAGAGCAGGGTGCACGAATCGCAGGGCAAAGCCGCGTTATGGACCGACGACGCCGAGGAGTAAAACAGGCCCGGGCAGCGCCATGGAAAGCTTCAGCGCGAGCCGCCGTTCCGTGACTCCCGCGTATATACGCGCCGAATCATGAGCCTGCAGGAAAGCAAGATAGCGGGAGCGCCCACCGCAGACACGCCATAAAAACACCGCGCGCTAGCAGCATGAGGAGGATGCTGGCCTTTGTCGACACGCAGGTCTCCGGGCTTAGACGCAGCCGCATTCTGTGCCACTTAAATCTGTGCAGCGTTGCGCAAGCCACGAGGGGCGCCGGGGCTCTCGTTAGGCAGCGTAGAAAACGTGTGCCCAGTTCCGCTTGTACTTAGGTCGCTCTGTTTGAGCAGGCACGGAGCTGGACTAGTTGCTTGAAATTTAGTGGGGACGTAATAGAGCGCATTCGTGACAAATCATGCAGAAAAGCTTGCAGCACACTGGCCATGGGCTACAAGCTAATCTCAACCAGAGCATGCCTTATGAAAAGTAGATTCCCTCCCACCCAGTGTAATATCGTCAATTAGAGCGGATACGTTCCTGTTAACTCGCACAGTCAGTATCCTGAAGCACTTGAGGGAAGTATCGTACGATCAAAATGTTTCTAAATGTTTACAACGTGCGCTAACAGCAGCTCAGCGTCCTCCGCTTCAGTCGCGCTGAGCAGAGGACTCTAAAGGAGCAACGTCGTACACTCGTGCGCACTCAACATCTCCAGAATGCTGAGGCGAGACGGCAGCTCCGAAGCACCGCTAATGCTGCACGCTTTTCAGGAGACGAAGCTTGCACGTTCGCCGGTGGTCAGGCCGTTGGCACTTTACGACTGGCCCCCGCGCAACCAACGGGGGATGCACAGGCCGAGGGTCGAGTTCGGGTGCGGCCGCTTTGCCACGCGGGAGTTGTTTATAAGGGAGCGAGCAGCAGGCCTGATCCCTTTTTCGGGAAGGGTCTCTCGCGGGATATCCTCCCGCAGATGATCCCGTTGGCGGTGGCGCCGGTCCGAAGCCGCGTGGCATAAAAGAGAACGACTGGCACGTAGCAGGAAACGCTCGCATCGGCCGGATGCCTGCCTTCCTCTTCTTGTCGCGAGAGGCTGTGCGCCCGTGTCTAACACGATCATTTGCAGCTGGCGAAGACGAGCGAAAACCAGTCTGTTTTGGGGTACAGTGCTGAGGCTAGGCGCTCCTGCATGTGGCACTGTTCGTGAACTCACCCTATAACGCCTAAAATTTGGAGGCCTCGCTGCCACTATGCAAGTAAATTATGTTTGCGTGGAGCGCAAAAAAAAAAACACACACACACACACACACAAATTAGCTCAATCCAGTGATTGCTCCAGTTCTGTCTTAAATGGTTTGCTGATGCAGCAGCAGGCTTTCACAGAGGGTACCACCGTTTTCTCCAGAAGCCGCAACACGTGAAACTGCTGTCATACAAAACCCTCACCAGACCTAAACTTGGGCATGCCAGTGCGGTCTAGAACCCGCACCAAATACACCTAAAAATGCACTCGAATCTGCTCAAAACCGCGCCATTCGCTTCGTGCATTCTTCATATTCGTATAACACCAGCGTGTCATCCCTGAAGACAAACTCCGGTCTCGAAAGCCTCGAAGCTCGCCGCCGCATCGCGAGCCTCTGTTTGCTCCACATGTTTTACCCTAGCGCTCTAAATCACACGCCTTACATTTCTCATCCGACCCGCATACCTCACAGCACTGCACATCCGTTTCAGATTGCCCGGCCTCTTTCTCGAACTACGACTTTTTCGGGTTCCTTCTTTCCCCGTACTGCTGTAGACTGTGACGCCCTCCCCGCCTCCCAGCCTACCCAACAACTTCTATGCGACGCACAATATGTTTTCATCCTCCACTACGCTCTCCCAAATGCGCGCACTGACGCCGCCACTCTCGGCGTCTACGTGGCACTCACGTACCCGCATAAACTGCAAACCTGTGACGCTGGGCATTTGGCAAAAATAAAAAATAAACAAATAAATAAGTAATGCCGATCTCACGCGCAATGGGAATCGATGTACGCGAGCCTTTCTGTGATGATTGCTTTGACGATAAGTAACGGTGATGTTGACGGCAAAAGCTAAATTTCTTCAACGTTTAGTCTAAAACGAGAGTGGTGCGTTCATGTTAAACGTTACCTTGCGTCACCACTGCTGTTTGTTTGCGTAGTTCACAGAACGTACAGGGAGAGATGATTGCCTGAGACGTTATTGTGAGCCATATTTCATAACATCCGAGAGGGCTGAGCATTGTCATTGCCTCACACGGCACATCGCGTTGTGGCAGAAGTATTAAAGTTGAATTGCATTATGGCGCTGTACGTGCCAAAACCACAGTCGGAATATGAGGCATGCCGTAGTGGCGCACTCCGGATTAATTTTGACACCGTGATGTTCTTTAACGTGTCCCAAAATTTAAGTTCACGTGCGTTTTCTATTTCGCCCCCGTGGAAATGCAATGCCGCCGTCGGGATCATATCCGCCACCTGTAGCAATGCCATAGCTGCAAAGCTACCGCGGCGGGCACAGAAGTGTTGATTTGACGGTCGACCGCTTCCGTAGTTTCTCCTGGACCCTGCAGTACGCTTTAATTAATGCGACTTTGCTTCTACACGCCCTGTGTAATTTGACAGCTTGACATATTTGCGTGGTGTTTATTCCTTAGAAATTGCAGAAACGTAATGTACCGTACCTTGAATTTAAAGGGACACTAAAACGGAGCAATAAATCAGTTTAGACTAAAGAAAGATTGTTTGAGGACCCTGCAGGCAGTCATTTCAAAATAATAGTTTGATTATTAGATGAGAAAATGAAGGTCCGAGTATCAGTATTTTAATTTTGCGCCGAGACCCCAGCGCCGGTACGTCAGCATGACGTCAGGGATTGCCAAGTAGGTTTTCGCATTTGGGGGGCCGCGTTGGCTGAGTAACGGTTCCCGAAACTTGCCATGTTTAATATCTGGTTCCTTTAGAACACAATGTAGTCAGTCTCTACAGCTATATAATTATGTAGGCCCTAAAGGATGCCATCAAAATTCAAGACGTCACAGCGACCAGGTGCGGGAACTTCAAGAAGGAGCGACCCGTATTTCGTTCTTGCGCTTTTGCTGGCTTACCAATCGCCTAATCGTTGTACGAGTTGGGTTTTTGGTTTTGTAGAAAGGTAATTTACTGATGCAGAAGAAATGATTTTTCCCTTTAGTGTCCCTTTTAACTTATCCAGCTTCCCCGCAATCGCTGTCGTATAGTAGCAGGGTTTCCTTGCCTTCTCACGTCAACTCCGCCCCTCCCCTGTCTCTTCTCGTCTCCTCTGGACTTGCGTGTTAGTAGAAAGGGAAGGCGTGCAGTTTCTGCAATGCTTTTGAAGGACATCACGGATAATTACAGCTGTCAAGAGGCTAATGTGGCGACGCCCAGGAGTTCCAGAGGGCATTGGGCACATTCGACGCAGTGGGGTCGAAACGAGCTTCTCGCGTCTGCTTTCCTCTTTGACTCGCTCCTGGCTCCCCCCCCTCCCCCCGACGCGGTGTGCAAGGAGAAGAAGGCGAAGCGGCGGCGGCGGCAGCGAGAAAGTCAAAGGAAGCGGCAAAGAAAGCTTCGCTTTAATAAATAAATAAATAAATAAATAAATAAATAAATAAATAAATAAACCAACAATTCTGCGCAACAGCGCCACGCTCGGCTGTCTGACTTGTGGCAGCACATTGCCGCAGTCCAGGCTCCAGCAGCGCAGGTTGGCCAGGTGTTGTTTTCAATGTGGCGAGGGTTAAGCATAGAGTGAGGAGGCTCAATGCCTGAAAGAAGCACCTTGGATTGTCTTGGACAGACCGGGACAAAACTTCAGGATGCCTAATGATGACTTTACGATCACGAAGACAGCATGCTGATGACAGCGTAGCGGTAGGGGCGGGCCCCGGAGAAATGCGCAACATACTACAATCGCAGTAATACAAGCGTACTGCGGACCTATACTAATATATCGGGCAGAAACTTGGAATGTAACAAGGAAGGTTGAGCAAAAGCTAAGGACTGCACAACGTACGACGGAACGAAAAAAATAGTCGGCGTAGTGCTCAGAGACGTGAAGACAGCGGTGCGGATTAGACAGCAGACAGTCACAGTTGATATTCTAGATGCGATCAAAAGAAATAAATGGAGTTGGAAAGGATATGTAAAGCGCAGGACAGATAACCAATGGTTTATTAGAGTTACCAAACCGGTGCCGAGACGATGGAAGAAAAGGAAATGAAGTCGAGGACGGAAGAGAATTAGGTGGTGTGATGCAATGAAAAATATTGCTGGCATAGGATTGTGTCAGCTGCCGCGCGACATCTCGGTAATTGGAGATTGCTGAGAGAGGCCCAGTGCTTCGGTGAAAAAAGTCTGATTGAAAGCGCTAACATGAAGGGGGCCGAACTTTAGGTTCCTTGCGCATCACGGACAAGCTCGACAAACTTCTGCGAGATAGTTATTGGCAGGCAAATAATAATAATAATGATAATAATAATAATAATAATAATAATAATAATAATAATAATAATAATAATAATAATAATAATAATAATAATAATAATAATAATAATAATAATGCCGTGTCTGCCTAGAAACTTGTTAGTGCTAGCAATCACGTTGCAAGCAGGACAAGTGCGGCACCCTACAATACGGCCGGTGCTTTCCAAGTAATTTTCGCTTTTACCTTTTCGCTCGCTTTCATTCAGCTGTGATTATCACTACGAACGCTCTAGAAGTACTCGCTAGAAAACGTCTCACCAATCACATGTACGCTCGGCAACTTTATAAGTCCGCAAGAGTTATATACACGCATACAGAACGCCCTGACTCTGTGGTGTGTTTCCTTCTCAGATCAAGTGAATGAAGTGGGCTCACTTTTTATTTTGTGTAATGAAAAACACTGATAACTACGGGGACGCACTGGAGTTATTCTTAAAAGAACAGAAACAGAAAAAAAAGTTGGGGGAGTTGTTGGATTCAACATGAAGCCGAGGGAACGGCAAGCCACGGGAACTATGGGAATGCCTGTCGGCCGAGACGTATAAGCATCTCTGGCTTCCGCGTTGTTGTTTTTTTTTATCCTTCTGTCCGCGCGTTATTAATGCGCCCGCAATCCCCGACCTCTCGCGGACTTAGGCGGCAGCCATGCGAAGCCGCACAAATAAAAAGAGAAAGAAAGAAAGAGAAAGGGGGAAAGAAGGAAGAGCAATGCCTGCAACAACAGTCGTAGCCGCGGCGACGTTGCTGCTGCAGACGACGCAGCTTTGGCTCAAGACGTGATGATGAGTGTTCAGAGATTTCAACGTCATAGGGAAGCGCGCTAGCTTGCAGACGACGTCTGCTGTCTTAGGGCTTTCATTTTCCACACAGCGGCAAACAGCGGCTAGATCGCCTCCTCGTAGCGTCCGTCTCTCGTCCTTTTCTTTCTCTTCTCTCTTTTTTATGCGTCTCGTCCATGTATACATCTCCCGCATCTGCTTCCTCTCCTCCCCAACGAACGCCCTCATCCTTCGTGTAGCTATGCTCCAGAGAACGGCGGCGGTGGTGTGGAAGCCGTCATGAGTAAAAGAGTGGGAGAGCGAGAAGGCAGGGAAGGACGGAGTCGCGGGCTTTATTTTTTTATTTATTTTCCCTTCTTCCCGCGCGTAATCTGCGCGTCGTCCCCTTTTGGGGATAAGGCCGTCCCTCAACACTGCGCGCAGTCGGCGACCGTCCCGAGTCCTTGATTCCTCCTTGCTTTTACGGCTTCTCAGGAGAACACAAAATGTATACCCGATGGCACGGAGGGAGGTAAAGAAAAAAAAATTGGGAAAAGCACGAAGGCGGAGAAACGACTCTTTCCCAAAGTCAGCGTGGTTGAGATGATGTAGGGACGTGTTTATAACAAGAAATCGCCAAAAAATAAAGAAAATAAAGAGCAGGCCGGCATCTGCCGGTACGCACGGCCAAGTCCGCACTACAGCAGCACGGGATCAGGACACAGAAACAAAAGAACAAAAAAAAAACGATTCGCGAGTAACGGTGGCTTCGCGGTCGGCAGAAAACGGCCCTGTCGTAAGGATTGCGGTATTCAAGTATACGCAGATGGTTCGCGTTGAAGTTGAACACCAGCGAGGCGAATGAATTTTCAGAAACTCAGGTACGGCTCTAAGCGGTAAAAAAAAAAAAGGGGGGGGGGGACAAGGAAGAAAACGAAATCCCTGGCAAATTACGAGCACGAGAGGTACGGAAAAGTTAGAAGCGCGGTGAACATTGGGATGGGGAAGCGGTCCTTGCGTTTGCCTCTTATCTCGGTATGTTCTTGAGAGAGAGATTAATTTCTCTTCTTAACTTTTTTTCTTAGTGTACGTACTAGGGATTCTGCTTCGTGGACTCGCTTCCTGACCAACCTGTCCATTTGTTACACGTCCTCATTTTGTATCTGCATCAGATATATATTAAAAGTAGGGAGAGCGGAGAAAGCCAAGCATCTGAGAGCCCTCGAAAGAGAAAATAGAAGCAAAATAAAGAAGGCAACTCAAGGAAACAATCGAAAAGGGAGAAGCGCAGATGATGGTAAAAGAAGGAAACGGTAGCGTGGCGCGTCAAAAAGAATGCGCGCTGGCTCCGACCTGCATTTGTCATGTCTCTGCTAGAGCGCTAGCCGTCTCGTTATTTTTTGCGCTCTCTCGTAGGGAGCGGGATTACACCCTGAGAGCATCGGCCGCACGACCGGCAGGATCGCGGGCCGGAATCGCCGCTCTCTTCGCTTAAACATCTACAGTTGCGTGCACCAGTGTCCATGGTGTACGGAACAGCGCGTACAAGGCTGTTGAGAGCGAGCGAATGTTTGGTGACTGCTCCTGCTTCGCGATCGCGTCACATCATCTCGGTGAGAGCTCTAGTGATGCTCCCAATCACTTTACTCCATGCCACAAAATCGAAGGAAAAGAAAAACAGCAAGCGGCGTCACAGGCTTCTTCACTCTATCACGCGTTCTAATTGTCTCAACGGATGGACAGTGTACTTTTCTAAACAACGTGCATCACGCCTTCGCACAGACTTCCTGCGCCTTCGACCACTTTCTGCTCGCCTATTACTGGTTTCGACACGTTCTCCGCAACGTTCGGAATGTTCCTGGGTTCACTTGTCGGCCTCGGCAGCCGCACTGTGGTGCCGGACGGAATGCAAGAAAAAGAAAGAGAGAGAAAAAATGATAAAAGAAAGGTAGGGAGGTTAACCAGGACTGAGCCCGGTTGGCTACCCTACACTGGGGAAAGGGAAAGGGGGACGGAAAGATTAAAAGAAGAGAAAGTCCACTGGAGATATCAGTCCATTCGTGTACTGGTGCATTGGGTGCACGCTACGGAACTCCCGCTAGTCAAGGATTTATCCGGAAGTCTTCACTACGGCAGATTTTTTACTCCACAGCAGATTTCTGACTTTATACGCTAGAGTCTTCTTTGCTTTGAAAGACACTTAAAACGAAACGTGGGCTGCGTCCGAAACCCTAGTGATTTGATACTGCAGAACACAACTAAACAGCCCCATTGAAGATTTAGACATAGAAAGAGCCCGCAGGTTAGGTCGCTTCAATAGTAACAGAAATAGGCCTATAATTGTTAAATTCGCGCATCTTAAAGTAAAAGAGCCCCTGTTGTGCGCTAAAAAATTCAATGAACTGAATACTGGATCTGGGAAGCCTATTCTGTTAACACACTAACTGATATACGGCACCTAGTTCAGTTTGCTAAAGCACAACAGAGACCTTTCAAACTGCGGCACGACAAATTATTTATTGGAAATACAACTTACACATACAACCATAGTTCTGATAAGGTAGTAGCTCGATCACCGAGTTCCTAGCATCCGACCGTCCCAGTAATCTTCCCAGTAATCGTCCCAATACCAGTCCCAACAACTACCTTTGATTTCTTTACACCATTATCCGCAGTATTCTTTTCATACTTGATGCCCTCCAAAGCCTGCTCAGTACAATGTCCTCAAACATCGCTATTCTTACTGAAACTTGGCTCAACCCATCCATTAAAAATGCGGAAATTCTTTCACATTCCCCAATTTTTTCTATATTTCGACGTGACGGAACCCACAAAAATAGTGGTGTCGTACTGATATGTGCACACGAAAGTCTTCAGTGTGCTGAAATAACAGTAACGAGGCCCTTAGAAATTGTCTTCGTGATAAGGAAAACTTACCGCCCAGCCGTTGTTATCGGTACATGCTATCGTTCACCCGACGCATACCGCTCTTTCGTAGCTGACATCCATGGTGTACTTCACTAGGTAACAGGGCTTTATCCCCAATCAACTATCATGCTGTTCGGCGATTTCAACTTCCCTGCCATCAATTCGTCCAACATAGCTGAAACGCCCTAAAAAAGCACCGTTGAAAGCAATTTCATTAACAGATGTCTTACGTTTGGCTTAATACAAATCGTCAGTAAACCCACGCGGTTCAATGATAAGTCTTCTAACATATTAGACCTTATCCTCACTTCGCACTCCGATAATGTTTCGCCGCTAACGCATTTACCCCGCCTGAGCGATCATCCGTGCTACATACCTCAATTCCAATGTGTTATCCTTGCCTTCACTGAAACTAGAAAAACTATTACGATTTACGACAAAGGTAACTATACTGATATGAATATTAAACTCGCAGAATTTATTAGCTCGTTCTTTACCGGTTTCTCAGAACGTTTTGCTGAAACTAACTGGCTACTTTTCAAAAATAATGTACATGAACTGATAAAAGCTTACATACCTACTATCACTGTAACCGAGAAGCACTCATCATCGTGGTTCAACACGGCATTAAAGCGACTCAACAATAAAAAGGAAAGGCTTTACCGTGCTTCTAGGCATTGTGACTCTGAGTGCGCATAGCATAAATACTACCCCGCTGAAGAAACCTACTATCTCTCTCTAGTCAAATAAAACGCTCTTTTTTTCGACTTCCTTACCGAATATTCTGCGCAATAACTGACAATTCTGGAATATTATAAAACCAAAGCGTTCCCAACCACTTGCACTCTGTTACGAGCAAAATAAGTTTATTCCTGATCATGAAATCGCCGTAGTGCTTAATCATTTATTCTCTTCTGTATTGATTAATGAACCCAAAGGTGAACTCCTTGAATTCCCATGTTTAAATTGCCATGCCCTGCCCGCAATCACCTTTAGTTCTGATGGCATCAGAAAATGTACTGATTCCTTGAAGCTGTCATCTTCACCTGGCATTGATGGTATTAATTCCAAAGTCTTAAAAAATACTAAATATGTTACTAGCGAGATTTTATGTTATATTTTGCAGCAGTCTTTGTCATCAGGAGTGGTGCCGGATGACTGGAAGGAGGGTAAGGTTATACAAGTCCTCAAAAATGGTCCATCATTGTGTAGTAGTTATGACCTAATTTCTCTAACCAGCGTCTGTTAGAAATGAATGGAACATGTACTTTACTCTCACATTGATACATTCCTAACGTCTGTGAATTTCTTGCACCCTAACCAACATGGCTTACCCAAAGTTCTATCTTGTGATTGCCAATCAGCTCCAGTTATATATGACATAAACTCTAACCTTCATCATACATCCCAGTTGATGCCTCTTTCTAGATTTGAAAAGCTGTTTGACAATGTTAGGCATCGACGGCTTCTCCTAAAACTTTCTCGAATGCACCTTAATTCTCTTGTTATAGACTGGATACGTAATTTCTTGACTAACAGACAACAATTTGTGTATGCTAACAAGCACTCATTTTCTAAAAGAAACCGTTCTTTCCGGAGTACCCCAAGGCACAGTCCTCGGACCCCTTCTCTTCCTTATACCTATTAATTATTTATCCGCTAAACTTTCTTCTAACATTCGCCTTTTTGCTGAAGATTGTGTCATATATCGCCCAATCCTTACCAGTACCGAGAACAGCGCATTGGAAGAGGATGTTGACGAAGTTACGACTTGATGCAAGATGTGGCTAATGTCACTGAACACTACGAGGACTTTACTAGTGCCTTTTCATCTGCAGAAGTATCACCATACTCCGAAGTACGTTCTCTGCAACCCGGAAATATCATATGTTGCACTGAATTTCTTCACATAATATCGGCGATGCCTTTTTGCTCTCTGGTCCACGCGGCTCTCTTCCTGTCTTTTAATGTTACGCCTATTATTCTTCGTTCCATCGCTCTTCGAGCGGTCCTTAACTTGTTTTCGAGCTTCTTCGTCAGTCTCCAAGTATCTGCCCCATATGTTAGCCCCGGTAGAATGCGCTGATTGTACACCTTTCGTTTAAGTGATAATGGTAAGCTCCCATTAAGGATTTGAATACATCTGCCATATGCGCTCCAACCCAATTTGATTCTTCTGTAAATTTCCTTCTCATGATCAGGATCTCCTGTGAGTTTTTGACCTAGGTAAACGTATTCCTTTGCAGACTCAAGAGGCCGACTGGCGATCCTGAATTTTTGTTCTCTTGACAGGCTATTGATCAATATCTTTGTTTTCTACATATTAAACTTCAAACCCACTCTTACACTCTCTCTGTTAAGGTCAGCAATGATTTGTTGTAACTCGTCGCCAGTGTTGCTGAACAGGACAATGTCATCTGCAAAGCGACGGTTGCTGAGATATTCGCCGTCGATTCTTACTCCTAAACCTTCGCAGTTTAATAGCTTGAATACTTCTTCCAATAACGCTGTGAATAGTATTGGAGAGATTGTGCCTCCTTGTCTGACCCCGTTCTTTATAAGTATCTTCCTACTTTTCTTGTAGAGAATCAGGGTAGCTGTGGAATCTCCGTAGATATTTTCCAGCAAATTTACGTAATCCTCCTCTACCCCTTGATTACGTAATGAATCTATGACTGCTGGTATCTCGACTGAATCAAATTCCTTTTCGGAATCTATGAAAGCCAGATAGAGTTGCTGATTGTGCTCTGCGGATTTCTTGATTGCCTGATTAGTAACATGGCTGCACTCATTGTAGAGAACCCCTTCCGGAAGCCAGCCTGTTCGCTTGGTTGACTGAACTCCAGTGTTGCGCTTATTCTATTGGAGATTATCTTGCTGAATATTTTATATAATATTGGAAGTAATCTATTGGGCCTATACTTTTTTCAATTCTTTGTCTCCCTTTTTGTGGATTAGTATAATGTTGGCATTCTTCCAGTTCTCCGGGACCCTAGAAGTGGATAGACAATTGGTGTAAAGGGCCGCTAGTTTTTCGAGCATTATCTACTCCAGCTTTGATTAAATCGACTGGCAGTCCATCTTCTCCGGCCGCTTTCCCCCGTTTCATATCTTGCAAGGCCCTTCTAACTTCATGGCTAGTTATATAAGGAGCCTCTGTAACCTGTTCATTACTACTTCGAATGGAGGTATCGTGGCGGCTTTGAGTACTGTATAGGTCAGTATAGAAGTCTTCCGCTGTTTTTACTATGTCTATACTATTTTACTATATCCTAAAAATAAACAGTTTTTCTGCACGCATTTTTATGTTAAGAAGTCGATGCTTTGTCTTCTAACTCCCAATCGCCATCGGCACTAATTTGAAAGAGTACTTTTCTTTCTCGTGTATACTCGCGGGCAAGATTCTGCGGCAATGAAGGGAACGGGTGCGTGGCTGCTGCACATGTGTTACTACGCCAAGTAGTCCGGCAGCGTATGATACTTTTTGTAGTTGCTCGGAATAGACGCTGAATCGACGCAGCTTCCACGTGCGACAGTTTCGCGTTTCCTCTGATGCGGAACGGAAAAGCCGCAAAGTAAGTAAAACCATTGTTAATACGGTGTTATTGTTTTCCCTTCCCCAGCCTAATGTGGATGAAGACGCGGGACTCTTTTCAGAAGCGCCCTCCCTTGTGAGCGCTTTGCCTCCGTAGCTTTCTCCCTTCATAGACACAGAAGGTTATCCGCGAGTATAGCAGCGCGCCGGCCAAAATAACACTCAGTGCGATGCAGTGCACTTGCTCAAAGTGTTTGCCCGTGTGCCAGGGGTATTACATGGGCACGGAACACCTTTATTATGTACTGGCTATGGGATCTGCAGAATGAAGCAGACTGCGTAGATGGGCTTATCCTGACATCTTTCTTTCTATCTTTCTTTCTTTCTTTCTTTCTTTCTTTCTTTCTTTCTTTCTTTCTTTCTTTCTTTCTTTCTTTCTTTCTTTCTTTCTTAGAAAATAAGATATACAAATAAAATATTTTTCAGCCAGCCGGAGCAATGATGCTTTTGAGCGGGACTGGTCAGTGCTATGGCATAAATGACACAGTTTGGGGCTCTAAGAACAGAGGAAACAATAAGGGGAAAAAAGTACAATAGCAAAATTAAATTCCTTATATCTGCCAGAAACATGTAACCTGTAGTCCGCGAATGCATCGATGCTTTTATACGGGTCACTGTATAATTGCCTTCAAGAAGGCATAATACAAGTACACAATTTCTTTCCTCCCCATTATTCTCTTTCCCTTTTCCTCTATCGCTCAGCTAATTTCTAGCATTTGTTCCTTGGACGAGCAATAGTGTAAGCTATGACATGTTAAAGCAAGCAAAATATAGGTACAGCACAACTCTCTATTTCATCGTATACAGTAGTAAATGTTTAGGAAAGTAGCAGTCACCAAACACAAATAGAAAGAACACAATACTCTAGTCTGTTTTATACAATAGTTAGCGAAACCTCATTAGAAAAACTTCCGTCGCACGGTTTTCTACGATTATTCCCAGCCTTTTGTCAGAACCGTGCGGTGTACAAATGCTTTTATTTTCCTGAATGACGATACATTGGGAAGTTCTCGTATTTTATTAAAGTAGCACGGTACATAAAATCATCTCGTTCTCTTAATGCTTTGTAGCTATCCCGGAAAGAAAAAGGTTTAACATCAAATGTACCATGTTCTGCCATCAGCTCACTGTGGCTGACGAAGTGGCTGTTTGTTCCGTATATTATGTTATTCGTTATTTTTTGTATAATTCAATTTAGCACGTTTAGCCTATATATGGCGAAGCAAGGCCGCAGATCGTAATGCAATACCGTTATGCAAATTCACCTAAAGCCTGATACGTGAGTTTTCTTAACCTAACATCACACACTGATCTAATTTTTTTACATAACTGCGCATACTGCTCGGAGTCATATAGCTACATGCTGTATGTGATGGACAAATGAGAAAGATTTATCGAAAATGACACCAAGGTATTGGCATACCGCATACTTTGGCAAGAGCACCCAATGCAAGTATCGCTCACTATGCAAATATACATGTTCAGTTAGCTGCACTTTTTTGTACGGGCTGTGAAAACACATTAACAGTGTTTTTTACTTGTTCACAAATATGTAGTTTCTCTCAAACAATGCCATTATTTTGTACACATATTCCTGTAACAAAGTAATGCATTCATTAAAATTTTCATGGAGTAATAATAAAGCGGTATCACCAGCAAATTGGTATAACTTTGAATGCAGCGATAAATGGGCCAAGTCGCTCATACACAAATTAAAGAAATAGTGAACCTAGTACATGCGATCTCAATTAAGAGAAATGTGTTTTCATGGTTGCGTGATTTCCGAATTAAGTCATGTTCTAACGGGAAAAATAAACAGACGAACGAAGAGGGTCGTCGGAGCGCACTCTTCCTGCATGATGATCTATGCTGTGCGGGCATCCTTGACGCTTCGTTTACGCTTGTTGCATGTGCAGACTGCAGTGTCGCCTACTAAAAAGAAGCTGTATTGGTTAGTTCGGACGGCATGCAGGCAGAAAAATTGGCTGAGGTTTAACTCTTGAAGACCAAGTCATCACGAGCGAAAGGTATGTTTGGCTTGGTTTTGCAACGACCATGCATCCCGCGTCTCATTAAAGTTAGGTCACATTCTTTCACACACGTTACACACGCTCCCAAACGGGCTGTCCGTATGGTAGCGGTGAAACCTGGCTGTCCCAGTCGAGGTTGCCGTCAGCCGAAGGGTGTGGTTCGTCAAACGGTCGTTGTGGATGCCGCTGCTTGCATCGACGGCTTCGTCCCCTTGTTGTTCGTGTTGCTGAAAGAAAGCGGCGGTTGCAGTAGCTGCGATCCTGGCACGCTTCCGCGCTTGGTAAGCTTCTCTATAACGTGCTAATCTGGCCTCACTTTGCACTTATGTTGCAGCAGGCAACATTGCGTTCGCTTGATATTTCGCTGCCTGCCGTCTGGCTACATCTACCGGATGATTGGATTCAGCCTGTCACACATGCGCTGAAGCGCACGCACAGACGGCCCAGCCGGCACAGCACCCATGGCGAGACTGAGCGACCAAGAGCCGGCGCAGCAGCCGTTATAAAAAAGGCACGTATAGAGTCCAATGTAATCAGCGCGCGGGCGAGCGTCGCTCGACGCCAGCCGGGTCCGGTTACGTTGGCTGCGCCAGTGCGTCGAACCAGCGGTCGAACTATAATAGACGCTGTTGCTCTCGCCAACGCAAAGTAATGTGCGCGCGCGCCCACGGTACGTCGGTCTATATTTAGCCCATTAACCTTCGTCAAGTCACGTACGTAGTATCGCAGCGGATAGGCTCAGAGCGAGGGCAGCTGCGACGCCTTCTCCTCAGCGGATCACGTGGTGTGACGTCACACCTACCTCACTCGCTCCCCGGCTGCTCAAGGTCATTGCGACGCCACGAATGACCTTGAGAGACGTGGTGTAGTAGAGCTTTCGGTTTAAAAATCGTGAGCACTAGTTATCCCGATAGCCGCTGTGGAAGGCGTCTTCGAAAGAGCGAAAAATTACGCTAGACGACTGTGACTCTCGGATACCTTTGTTGTAAGCGGCGGACACTTGTCTTCACGTGTCGTGGGCTCTGCATCCATGTTTCGAAGACATATCCTCCAGGTCATGTGTAATTTACACACACACACACACACACACACACACACACACACACACACACACACACACACACACACACACACACACACACACACACACACACACACACACACACACAAACGCGCGCGCGCGCGCGCACGCACGCACGCACGCACACCCACACATTAGTTGTTTGGCTTGCCGAAACTGCGTACTAATTAATATACGTTGCCGAATGCAGGCTTGGAGCTTTTTAGCATTTTGCATTCATGACATTTAGTTACTGAGCTTTATTATAGAACAGATGTGCATGGCTTCCATTCTGTTAATTTTGTCATAAGTAGTGGTCTCTGTACTGTGCAGAATTTTAAAATTCTTTCAATGCACAAAGATTTTTTTTTTAGCCGAACGCACCCTATGGACATCACGCGCCTTCACATACAAAAAGAACTTAGTTGAAGTTGAAGTTGAAGTTTATTCAAAATAGGAAAGTACACAGGAAATGTTGAACAGGACATTTGAATCCCTTGCTCAAGGCTAGTTGGGATCCATGCTAGTTATAACTCACAATCTTAACAGCAATACGAAAAAGTATCAATAAATCATAGATACCATAAACATTCATTTATAAACACAAGGCAGGGTATGTGTAATAGCTACGAGAAACCCACAGAAAGGAATTTGTATTTAGTAAATTATACGCTGAAAGTGAAAAAGCTAAACAAATGTACACCATCGAGATGAAAATTCTATGCAGATAATAGTAGTGAGTGATAATGGGATTTCACTGATATTGAAAAACATTTTGCTTGTTTTACTTCTGATTGTAAGCTGTTCCATAGGAGTGCTCCAGTGTTGTTTAACCTTCGCCTTCCATATACATTATGCATTTTTGGCAAGGGAAAATTTCCCTTAAGTGCGCTGCGTGCATTGCTTCTGAAATGTAAAAAAATTGATACACTCAAAGTACAGTTAGTGGTTATGCTACTGTGAGTATGCAATATAGTTTGAAGATTCAGTAATAAATTAAAAGGTAGTATATTTAAACTTTGAAACAGCGGCATTGATTTAGCATAGTAATCCGAGAAAGTAATGAATCGCAAGGCCCTTTTCTGAAGAAGTACAATAGGTTCTACATAAGAAACGTACGTGTTGCACCAAGATGCAATACAGTAGGATAGATGGTTATGGAATATGCTAAAGTAAATTGCTCTCAGAGTGGCAGTGTCGAAGTAATAACGGCATTTGTACAGCATAAAACAAGCCTTGCTCAACTTTTTACACAGCAATGCAATGTAAGGCTTATATGCAATGTGTGACATATATATTATCGCGAGTGGTCGAAGGGTCCAAGGCAATGAATTTCAACCCATTAGAATTTCTTTCTTTTTGTACTACGCGAATATCTTTAATGTGCAGAATTTACGCACTGGGCAGCAACCAGCGCAGCGGATACATTGTGCGCCGTAGCATTACCATTGCGCTGAACCGCATTCGCCTAAGCTTAGACCAGCTTACGAAATTCGTGACGACGTCCTGCGCGGGGAACTCGACATGTGCCGGCGGGTTTCCTGCCTGTTGACTCAGGTGGCACTCGCGTGACGTCATGCCCTTCGTCTGTGATGTCGCCGCGAAAGCAAACGGCAGAACGCCGACTCGGAACGACAAACCACGTGAACGGCGCCCGGCACACGTGGGTGAGCCAGCGGAGCGCAGAGCGGCGCCCCACTGGCGGGGTGAGGACGCCCGTGGGAGACGTAGGCGAGGAGGAGAACCACCCCGCGGCGCAGATTTGGCTCGCGGGTCTGAGCACCTGGATCAGCGGGGATTAGCAGCGTCTTTGAGGATTGGGATTAAGGTGCCGAGACACCGTTTCGTGCCTCCCTCTCTGTTTCGCCAGTCGGCGGTTGGTTTCCCCAAAGCGTCTCCCTTTCGGCCGTCCCGTGCCACGGTTACTCGTGTCGCGGTCGTGGTGTGGTGCTGTTTTCCCTGACACTATCCCCAACGAATCCCCTAAAGAAACACGAAAATGCCTATGCGTGCTCGGTGCTTTCGTGGGGAAAGATAGGGAGGGTGGGGAGTTGCGGAGGGTGAGAGATTCGGATGGACGGGACGCTGGACACGCAAAACGGCCTAGCTCGAATAGTGCATGTCTAGCGTCAGCTAGCCGTTCCCGAATCAAGCCCACACTTTCAGGATTCAAAAAAAAAAAATAAGTTGCTTGTGTCTGATTTTGATTGTTACCATTTCAGGCTTTAAACTGCGCCTTCGTTCGTCGCTTCATCGACATTGCTTCGTTCACGTGTTCTTTGCGTTTTCCTTTAATCGGGTACGTTCCACTGCTTGTCACACTTAATCTTACGAGAGTGCACCCTTATCTCGCACCGGCTATCAATTAGTGCTCGCAATGGCATCGGGCAAGACGAGAGTACTTTAGTACTTTCGGCTAGTACTCAGCTAGGCTAGCATTTTAGCGAATAAGTTCCACGCTTAGGCGAATGGAAGAATAAACTTAGTAAAGCCGGAAGCATAACTTCTTTGACGGTCTTAATTCTATACCTGAAGAAGAGATTATTGACAATAATACATCTCCTTAAATTTCTCGGCGGAAAGTCATGGGGCACTTCGGTGCGGTCAATGCTCCAACTTTATAACGCCTTGTTCCTCGGTTTCGCAAGATACAGCCTCCCTGTGCTTGGTAACAAAACAAACAAACCTGCGTGTACTCCAGGGACTACAAGCTCAAGCCCTAAGGACGTGTCTCGGTCTTCCGAGGTGTGCGTCCACAGCGGCAACGATTGTCATAGCTCGAGATCACCCAATATCAACGTACTTGGCAACCGACGCTCTCAGGGCGCATATTCGGCACGATGCCCGACTACCTTCTCACCGTCTTGCTGCTCTACCCGTAGAAAGGCCGCACGCAACTTTCAGTCGTATAATTGTTGCCAGTCGTACCTCGCTGCCATCGAACTACATGCCTGCAGCAAGACCATCCTCACCTTTATGGTGCCTGCACAGACCCGAAGTCCGCCTCACCACCCCAGGAATCATGAAGAAAACTAACATGCCGCCGTTTGCCCTGAAGCAGGCCACATTAGAACTTTTACATGACGTGGACAGTGGCCGTGTACACGTTTACATCGATGGCTCAGTCACATCTGCAAGTTCAGCTGCTGCTGTGGTCATACCAACAAAATCCGTCGAAATACAGCTAAAAATGTCGCATGTATCATCAACGACAGCTGCTAAACTGGTAGCCCTGCGTGCGGCTCTTTTTTCATTCAGGAGGAACCACCCCATGCATGGTCAGTCTTCTGCAATTCCCAGGCAGCCCTACAGAGTGCACTCGCAGCACTGCGCCTTGTATCACATGAATAGCTGGTCGCAGAGATCAGAGAAGTCCACCATCGCATACTCGACGAAGGACACGACATAATATATCAGTGGTTGCCTAGTCACTGTGGCATACATGGCAATGATCGAGCAGACGCAGCAGCTCGATCTGCCCATGACTGCGTCAACTGCGTTGCCATTGCTCTTTCGAGAGCTGACGCAGCGAAAAAACTTTCCGCACTTACGCGTGACTTGACATTAGCCCAATGAAATTCATCTGAGTTTGCAAGTGCACGCCTTCATACCCTGGACCCTAATTTACAGCTCCGTATTCCGCCCGGGCTTCCACGACGTGACTGCACCCTTCTAGTCCGTCTATGGCTTGGAGCAGCATTTTCAAATGCGAACTCCTTTATTATCGGAATGGCCAATAGCCCACTTTGTGACTTTTGCGGGTGCAATGAAACAATCGCGCACCTTCTTGGTCAGTGCTCTCGTTTCAACCGGCAAAGAGCAGTCCTCTCAGCCACCCTAGACAAACTGGACAAGCGCCCAATGACAGAAGACAAGATCCTTGGAAACTGGCCCACGCGCACATCAGCGCGATCCCCTATGAAGGCGCTGCTGCGGTACCTAAAAGACACGGGACTGTCTGACAAATTGTGACTGTGCACTGTGTGACGTAGGATTGTACGGTTGCAGTGCGTAACACTAGGAACGCCTTTGCGGGCTGCTTGACAGTGCCCACACAAACAGTTAGTGTGTACGTGCGTGTGTGTGTGTAGGTTTTTTATTTGTTTTATTTTTTATCCTTCTCGCTCTCACCTATCGCATCCCCTTGCCCCTCCCCCAGTACAGGGTAGCCAACCGGAGATAATCTTTGGTTAACCTCCCTTTCTAACATTTACCTTTCTTTCTCTCTCTCTCTCTCTCTCTTAATTCTATGATGTCACCAAGGCGTCGAGAAGATCTCAATAGCTTATGTTGTCTCGCCTCGCTGATCTTGCCACCAGCGTCAAGCTTCATCCCGTTGCTGCAGACATACTTCCCACCTTTTACTCTGCCATTTCAATTTTCAATTTGAATTTATTTCGGCCAATCACTGTCTAGAAGACACAAGTCACCATATCTGCCTGACGTGGTCTCGGGCAGCTGTCAATACTCACGTGATACAGAGCGATGTACAGAACCATACATGAACGATGAACGATAGAGAGAGATGCATCACGTGATACATTCGCAGTGACATACACTCTAATGGCGTACAATTATGCAAGAACACAACGCATTTATTGCTATAAAGCGTGAAAGTACAAAGGCAGTGGCTGTGGTGAAAAACTTGGAAGAAAAAACATACAATAACACCAGAAAATAATGCTAAGTTTGCAGCCATAATAATAAATACATCCGCACAATCACTTGGGCTGTCTTGACATTTTGGAGTAGGTTAAAGAAATGCAATAATGACCCGGGGAAACATGTTCTAGCATATCGCTGTTTATGTAAAGCTGTCGGTGTAAGGCTGAAACGTAACGCTGAACAAGTTAATCTGATACTACAGTCTACAAGTGGCGTCTTGGTGCATTTACTCATTAATTGTTATACACCCTATCTCAAGTAAATGAAGAACAACCGGTCGTTGCCGGCGACGGTCCACTTGCTTTTACTTGTTTTGCAATATTACGCATTGCACTCACGAAATTCGGGCGTCTTCATATCAAGAAAGGGTGAGAACAGCTATAGTTAGCTACTTTCCACAATAAAGGATTTAACTCTTAGAAAATTCGTTATAGAAGTTATGTTGTGTTTTTGTTGACTGCAATAAACTTTCTGCTGAGATGCAAATGAATATACGACGTGATTTTTTTTCAGTGGAATGGTGCAAAATGGTATAGAAGTCTTCAAAAGCACGGAAGTATTTACTTCGGCTATCCACCATAACATTCTGAGCGCACCGGATTGGGTCAAATGACCGCAGCTAAGCCGCATAGTGCTGCCTTGTAACCACCGAATGCTGACAGCGTTTCTGCTGACGCGGAACTTTTAACTTAGCCTTGAGCAAGAAAATTACCGTATCTGGAGCAGGAGCTGTACACAACTCAAAAGAAACACTCCCTTTATTCACGTTTATGAGCAAAAAAAAGGATCTATCGTCGGTATTGAACCGATGAGGTTTTATGAAATCGTCCTTTCCAAATTTTCCGAATTCTGACTTGAACCTTCAATCCTGACTCGAATCCAGGCTTGGTCATGTTAGAATGGTCATTCGTCCCGAACCCAGGCGCAAGAGTTCCGGAGCCGCACCTTTCTTCACGGCGCGCATTTGCTGCGCATGTTTACAACAGCACGATGATGGGTGAAATCAGGCGAGAGTGCCATTGGCCGCACAGTCGTGTCACGAGCATGCCTGCGTAGGTGTGCTCCTGTGGCTACTCGATCCTTGCAAAAAAGAATGCAATTATTAAGCAGCTCGTATTCAATAATCTGCTGGGCGCACAGTGTTTCCGCATGTACTTACTTGCTCGTCCCTTCGATGCAACTATAACCATATTTGTCAACAGGATCAGAAAAACATGACACAGACGTCAGAAAGCCAGAAAACTAGGAACAGTAAGAAAGGGGAATCCTGTTGCTGAAAGGAAGCTGTTATTAATTATAAAAAAAAGTCTTGAACAACACAATAAAAAAAAACATTGGTACGTGTTTTTATGCTATTTAGGTTACAGATGAAATAGTGATAAATACGTTGATAATAAATATGTTTATTAGAAATTAAAGGCACATACCCCAATGCAATTCATTTCCTCACGATTTTTGTTGTTTAATTAAATTGCATACTCAATGCATTTTGCATCAATGCAATACGCTTTGTGTATGTATATCTATACAGACGCTGCAGCAGTTTTTCTTCTACGCGCTCGGTCTACGCAGTCGTTCTACGCACGCGACGAACCACCAGAACCTATTGCGTATAATAGCTCAGCTGTAAAAATGTGCGCTTCAGATCCCTAGCCTTGGCTACGCGGCCACAGAAAGTTGTCGCCGGGTGCAGCTGCTCATTACCTGAACTACCAGACGCAAGCGACATAGTACGGCTGCTACGTATCTGAAAGACCAGTGGACTTCCAAATTCGTAGCTACCGTACTATGTCGCTTGCGCCTGGTAGTCGCATTCACGAATGCCTGCTTTTCTTGACTGGAATGACCAGCAGTGGTGATTAAAATGCTGTGCTTGGGTATAGACAATAGAACGCCCATTATTTCGCTGTTCTTCCCTTGAAAGTAAATGACTCGCCCTCCACACCGACCTTAGCCAGTTAGATGAGAGTATGATCGTAGAACCATGGCCTCACACGTAGCAGCGGCAGAAAGCCATCAGATGATGTGCCATGTTTTTTGCGTGATATTGCGAAACTGTGCGAAAACGCTTTTTTTTCCCCTTTACTCTTCTGTTTAAAGTGACTACCTGTGAGTGTTCTGTGTACACTCGATGACGCTTTTCTAGAGTACACATGTCTGACTACGAAGAATATGATCCGTGTGATGTCATTTATTTATTAAAGCGAGTAGCTTTCTTCGGATCCTTGGCCCGTTTTCGTGGTCGGTGGTTGGTAGTCAGAGTCGCACTTGCGCCGCTGATGCAAAGGGTGCTCCTGCGCAAACGAGTTGATGAAAAGTTATTCACGCGTAGGCACAGACACTACAATGACATACATCGATAGAGGTGCATTGAATGACTACGATATAAGGTATCGTGCATGCAATACATCACACTCGATTACTGAGTGTGCAATAATCGTGCAACAATCTTGCCAGAAGAATAAATGAACAATACCGTAAGTCGTGTTCTTGATAACACACGGCAGCTGCCACTCTAAGAACGCTGTTACAGTGTAGGAGGAAAAACATTATTTGCCAGCCTAGTAATCGTAGATGATACTGGGAGGGGGGGGGGGGCGGTGGGACATGATTACAATGTCGTTGCTGAGGCGAACAACTTTTCGGCATCACTCTGGCGGTAGGATAACTTCGCCTCGATAGTCGGTTAGGCGCCGCGTAGACCAGCGGCGAAGAAACTCGGCTTCACCCAGTTTAAACACCTGCTCATCTAGGTGACTAAACATACAGAGATGTTGCACGCTGATTCGGTGACGTGCGTCACTGCAGCACCCAAGAAGCAGTGTAGTAACAACGGGCGTAAGAGTGCTATGGTCGGTGAACACTTAAATATTACAAACAATCCCTATCCTCAAAAATGCAGTATACCTATCAGCAGGAGTCACAAATTATGTACAACCGGTACCCTGACATTAGGCAGTACATTTTTTTTTTCGAATTGGTCATTGGGTCAATGGTTTCAGGATGAAACATAAATGTCTAGGGCAAATGTTAGGGGTGGTCCTGATATCATGGTTCAGCCAAACGCAATATTTTACCTTGAAACAAAGAGCTTTTATTTCCACTTTGCACTTGCACTTGCACTTAAATTGGCAGAGCGAATCGTGATTCAGCTGTGAGCGGACTCTGGTTGGCGCGGCTTTCATTCAGTGGTGAATGGCGGGTACAGTGCGATTTTGCGAGTGGAACTTGTTTGTAGTTGTTCAGGTATCACCAGTTATAGATTATGGAACGCGAAATAGGTTACGAGGCGCGTTCTTCGCCGAGATCCTGCTATTACAACGCTTTGAGGTGGGTTTGCTGTCCACCTATATTGCTGCTGCAAATGTGCTAATTAACGGATCTATCTCTGCGAGAATGCCGAATCAAGCAACGAACGTACGTAACTATATTTACTACGACATGCCCTCAAGGGCACATTTCTTTAATAAAGGGAACAGCTCTATAGACGCATTAGGGCGATCGCTAGCATTGACAGTTATCTTCGATGGTTGCTGCACAATTTATTTATTTATTTATTTGCAATTGACTACCCCCTGTTTGGTTGTAAACTGCTAACGAGCTGGAATGTTTCACTTCAACAATCATCACCCTTAATTCATTTACCGATATATGTTAGCCATATGTTCATAATAATTAAATAAATAAATAACTAAATAAATAAATAAATAAAGCATTCCTATGACGGCCGGCAAATAGAAGTTGAAACAAGACAAGGGGCAGGGGGAGAAAAGAGAAGAAGAAGTGCGATAAACAAAATGGAGTCTGTGTTGTGAGTCTACCAAGTACAGTTTTATTACATATTTTGGCGCAGTCGACAGTATTTGGTTATTTGCTGCTCTGTAATCAGTACATAGCACCCAGCTGCCATGGAGCAATGGTGATAGGTGAAGCGAAGGGAGGCAACGACGGGCGAATTACATTAGCATCTAACATATTTTGTAGCTCTTCTTTTAGCCACGCCTTCTTTTCTCTCGTCAAGTTCTGTGGCTTTTTTCCCACAGCTGTTTTGTCGGACAGGTGAAATGGCACTTCGAACTTTGTTGTTGCCGGTAGATATCATCCCAAGCATACCAGTTCGGGGTAGAGTAGAGGATATTACAATGTCTTTCTTCAGCATCCGCACCTGGCCTTCTCTTTGTCCCGACTCTATTTGGTATTCCTCTTGATCAACAGACACCGTATCGTCCCAATAAATGTTTAGTCTCAACAACTTCATGTCCGGACGAGATAGGAGAAAGTCGTGCTTCACAGTGCCTTAAACTAATACAAATAACTTCTGCTTCTTTGGATTGGTACTCTCCTTTCAGGCGTGCCCACTCACAATACTCTCTTTTGCTTCCATCATACCCACGCACAAGAACTGATCTCCCTCGGAATACATCTTGCGGGTTTGCGTTGCTTTCCTTAAGAATGGATACAGAAGCTCCGCTGTCTATAAGTGCTCTTGTACGTTGTCCATTAACCTCAATTTATATATGTAATAAATTCGCAGAAATCAAAGAAAGAGTCTCGTGTTTTGTCATAGGCTCAGACTGAGAACCCTCATTTATTAGCTTTTTTTTTAATTCTAAGCAAACTGCGTTCCTCAAGCAACGACTCTCTTTCCGCGGCGTGCAACAACCTATGGTGACTTCCTTCTTGGTAACCGTTCTGTGTTAACCGTTCATGAAACTCTCCGTTTCTGGATGCTTCTGCTCCTCGGACATTCCAACGCGGCTTTATCGGTCTCTCCATCCAATGGCAGGCGATCTCTTGACGTGACTCCAGCAAAGCCTCCATAGCTTTTGGTGCTGCAGCTTGAATTTGTCCTTGCGATTCCCGAGTTAGGCAATGCATTATGAGCGTTATAACGGATTTCAGTGGAAGTTCCGGCTTTGCAAGTTGAAGTAGTCGACGCTTTTCGAAGAAATACTCCAGCACTGCTTCAGACCTATAGCGATAAGATATAGCTTGATCCCATCGCTCAAGCGGGCTGCCACGGAATGATGAGATGAAGCTCTCCTTTCACTTGCTCCATGCGTCACATTGATGTTCCGTGATATGCAGCTCGTACCATTTTCTTGCGATGCCATTTAGAAAAGGGAGCATATGCTTCACTCTGCTTGCATCTGTGTCCCAGCCGTTTTGTCGACAGGCGTATTCAAAGAACGCAATCCAAGCTTCTGGATTCCCGGACAAACCATCAAAGGGTTCAGGTTCCACAGCCTCTGTAGGAACGCTTTCTTTGAGGCTCAGAGCCGAAACAAGAGTCTGAATCCTTTCATTTTGCTGTAAAACTTGCTTTTGTTGAAGTTGAATCGCCTGAAGCATAATGGAGAGATCTGAATGGTAAGTTGACTCCAATGCGACTGACTTCTCTACTTGTGATAGCACAAGATGGTTGAAAAGGGAAACTTGAAGAAGGCCCTTTTTCCAAGAGTTCGTCCAAGGACATAGGTGCCTTCTGCAGAACGATAGACACGAGCTCACCTGTCGTCACGTCGACGGGGAGATCGACTGGCGGGTCCCCAGGGAGCGCGTGCTTCGTGCAGACGAGGATGTCGTTCGCTGGCTGAACAAAGAAGGTTACTGACATCCTGGATTGTATACAGTCGACTGCGCCAACGAAGAATACGAAAGAAGAATCAGTAGCTCGCATAGCAGAACTAGTAAAGCCATACGATGTACACTCACTTCGCGTGTTTCTAAGCTTGGTGGGCCATTTCAGAGCATTCATTCAAGATTATGCTCTCAAAAGTCGCTGTCTGACAAGACTGACTCAGAAGGATGTTCCCTTTTGATGGGCAGAAGAATGTGATGACGCCTACCGGGAACTGGTCCGAATAATTTCTTCTTATCCTGTCTTGTGCTTACCAGGCTTTACGCTGCCCTTCGAATTGAATACCGATGCTTCTCACTATGGAACGGGAGCAGTCTTATGTCAGAGAGACTCATCACGACCACCAAATCAACAGCTTCGTGTAGTTGGATACTACAGCTACACATCTAACAAAACTGAACTATACCACAACAGAAAAAGAAGCTCTCGCTGTTTTAAAAGCCTTCCGCTATTTATGTTCATATTTGTAAGGAGCAAAGTTCATGCTATACACAAACCATGAAGCACTAACGTACATATTGAAGGTGGCCGAATTGAAAGGAAAGATAGCCCGTTGGGTGGGTGAGCTGAAGCAATTTGATTTTGAAGTAGCTCATCGCCCGGGAGCTTCTACGAAGGACGCAGAAGCAATGTCGCGATTAGCCATTATGCATCCAGACAATCTTGAAGAGGCAAATGCTGCAAGGATATGGGAAGGAACTGAGGTTTTGCAACGTACTAAAGATCGGCGATTCCTACTTCCTTGGTTCCAAAAATATTATAACTGTACCATGATAGCCCCGAATCAGGAGGCCATGATGGCTTTTGGAGAACCTACATGAAATTGACAAAAAGGTTCTCGTGGCCTCGTATGAAGCAAGAAACAAAAGACCATGTTTTATCATGTCATGAATGCCAGATTAACAAAGTAAAATTCACACAACCGACGCAAAATATTGCTATACCACAATATTCTAACACGCCATTTGAGGTTATTCATCTAGGCTTCGCCGAACTCTGAAAAAAGTCTGAAGGAGTTAAGAGGACACAAGCTTTCCTGTTGTGCATTGATGAGTGCACCAGGATGATTGCAGCAAGACGCGGTAAAGAAGATGCTAACAGCGTAATTTCATTTTTGAAGAAGAAAATGTTTGACAATGTAAAGGTAATTGTCTCCGACAATGGACCTGCTTTCCGAAGTCGTCGGCTACAGGAATGGGCTGAAAAGCGTAACATCAAGTTACGTTTCACTGCGCCCTATTATCCCGCAGCAAATGGGCTAGCTGAAAGGGCTATCAGGGACATCAAACAGTACATTAGCATGTATCCAGCATTCCCAGGTGGTTGGAAATGTTGTCTGGATGCGGCAGTAGCCCATCACAACCGCTCGTATACAACTGGCATGGGAAGCACTCCTTTATTCGCTGCAACTGGGAGACCACCTTATCTGCCTGCGATGTAAGCCTCGGCATTGACAAGAATATAAGGCTCACAGAAGCAGCAAGAACTGAAGATAGTAGATCAAAGTATCGGGAAAGAATGAAGAGAAATTTCGTCAAGAAACAAAATACGACGTTACTAACACTCGACGTCGGTGACTTCATACTGGTAAAAAGAGGGCCAAGCCAGAACGCGGCCTATAACGGACCATTTTGTGTGATCAAGACAGCAAGTCAACAAGGACACTTAAAGACTATATGGTACATCAGTCCCAATGACACCATGGAATCCGCTGCTATTGGGAATATATTCAAGTATAATCCCAGGAGGGATGTAAACAATGCCGGGGGGAATGAAGCAATCCTATGACGGCCGGCAAATAGAAGAAGTTGAAGCAAGACAAGGGGCAGAGGGAGAAAAAATAATAAAGAAGAAGTGCGATAAACAAAATGGAGTCTGTGTTGTGGGGCTACTAAGTACAGTTTTATTACAATAAATAAATAGCGCTGCGGCCGTTTCTAAAACCAACCGGACTAAGTTACCATCTAATGAGACAGCGATGAAGGTACCAGTTGGTGTGCGTCTGCAGCCTACCTGAACTTTTTCCAATCCCCACTCATCTTTTTCTCGTCTTTCTCCCTCCCTTGGCGTATGGTAGCCAAACAGGCTTAGTTGTGGTCAGCCTCCCCACCTTTCTTTTCTCTCTTTGAACAACATGTGTAGTACAGTTGGCCCCACCTCGTCAACATTATTGAATGAACTTTTTTGTTCTTGTCAATAACTTACAAAAACATGGTGCATTTTGATTTTCATTACTTTAGTATACTGTGATGTTCTGTCATGTCAAGCAATCAAATGCAAAGTTAGGAAAAGGTCAATGCGGCTAAACCGCTCACCTACGGCCAACGAATTCCCCTATCATTAGTAGTAGTCAATTTTTGCTTGTCTGGGTGTCGTGTTTGTCCGTTTTCATTTTGCCGTTCGTTCACGTAGCTCTGAAGCGCAGTTCGCTCCAACTTGTATAACCTGCTAGCCCCAATTTTCACACTTCTAGTTCTCACGTGGGTGAGTGAGCTTCCACACTCGTGAGTCAGCTCACCCAAGTCCACAAAGGCACAGAGCAATTCACGATTCTGAGTCAGAGTATATTCTAGTGTGTCAATTTGGACGTGAGTATTAATGAACACGAATTAATCCTAAGGCGTGTGGGTCGGAGCCCCTGTGAGTCGAGGTAAGTCGAAGCGAGTCCGAGTGTCATCATCATCATCATCATCAGCCTAGTTACGCCCACTGCAGGGCAAAGGCCTCTCCCATACTTCTCCAACTACCCCGGTCATGGACTAATTGTGGCCATGTTGTCCCTGCAAACATCTTAATTTCATCCGCCCACATAACTTTCTGCCGCCCCCTGCTACGCTTCCCTTCCATTGGAATCCAGTCCGTAACCCTTAATGACCATCGGTTATCTTCCCTCCTCATTACATGTCCTGCCCATGCCCATTTCTTTTTCTTGATTTCAACTAAGATGTCGTTTACCCGCATTTGTTGCCTCACCCAATCCGCTCTTTTCCTATCCCTCAACGTTACACCCATCATTCTTCTTTCCATAGCTCGTTGCGTCGTCCTCAATTTCAGCAGAACCCTTTTCGTAAGCCTCCAGGTTTCTGCCCCATATGTGAGTACTGGTAACACACAGCTGTTATACACTTTCCTTTTGAGGGATAGTGGCAACCTCCTGTTCATGATTTGAGAATGCCTGCCAAACGCACCCCAGCCCATTCTTATTCTTCTGGTTATTTCAGTCTCATGATCCGGATCCGTGGTCACTACCTGCCCTAAGTAGATGTATTCCCTTACCACTTCCAGTGCTTCGCTACCTATCGTAAACTGCTGTTCTCTTCCGAGACTGTTAAACAATACTTTAGTTTTCTGCAAATTAATTTTCAGACCCACCCTTCTGCTTTGCCTCTCCAGGTCAGTGAGCATGCATTGCAATTGGTCTCCTGAGTTACTAAGCAAGGCAATATCATCAGCGAATCGCAAGTTGCTAAGGTATTCTCCATCAACTTTTATCCCCAATTCTTCCCACTCCAGGCCTCTGAATACCTCCTGTAAACATGCTGTGAATAGCATTGGAGATATCGTATCTCCCTGTCTGACGCCTTTCTTTATAGGGATTTTGTTACTTTCTTTGTGGAGGACTACGGTGGCTGTGGAGCCGCTATAGATATCTTCCAGTATTTTTACATATGGCTCATCTACACCCTGATTCCGTAATGCCTCCATGACTGCTGAGGTTTCGACTGAATCAAACGCTTTCTCGTAATCAATGAAAGCTATATATAAGGGTTGGTTATATTCTGCACATTTCTCTATCACTTGATTGACAGTGTGAACATGGTCTATTGTTGAGTAGCCTTTACGGAGTCCTGCCTGGTCCTTTGGTTGACAGAAGTCTAAGGTGTTCCTGATTCTATTTGCGATTACCTTAGTAAATACTTTGTAGGCAACGGACAGTAAGCTGATCGGTCTATAATTTTTCAAGTCTTTGGCGTCCCCTTTCTTATGGATTAGGATTATGTTAGCGTTCTTCCAAGATTCCGGTACGCTCGAGGTTATGAGGCATTGCGTATACAGGGTGGCCAGTTTCTCTAGAACAATCTGACCACCATCCTTCAACAATCTGCTGTTACCTGATCCTCCCCAGCTGCCTTCCCCCTTTGCATAGCTCCTAAGGCTTTCTTTACTTCTTCTGGCGTTACCTGTGGGATTTCGAATTCCTCTAGGCTATTCTCTCTTCCACTATCGTCTTGGGTACCACTGGTACTGTATAAATCTCTATAGAACTCCTCAGCCACTTGAACTATCTCATCCATATTGGTAACGATATTGCCGGCTTTGTCTCTTAACGCACACGTCTGATTCTTGCCTATTCCTAGTTTCTTCTTCACTGTTTTTAGGCTTCCTCCGTTCCTGAGAGCCTGTTCAATTCTATCCATATTATAGTTTCTGATGTCCGCTGTCTTACGCTTGTTGATTAACTTAGAAAGTTCTGCCAGTTCTATTCTAGCTGTAGGGTTAGAGGCTTTCATACATTGGCGTTTCTTGATCAGATCTTTCGTCTCCTGCGATAGCTTACTGGTTTCCTGTATAACGGCGTTACCACCGACTTCTATTGCGCACTCCTTAATGATGGCCATTAGATTGTCGTGCATTGCTGCAACACTAAGGTCCTCTTCCTGAGTTAAAGCCGAGTACCTGTTCTGTAGCTTGATCCGGAATTCCTCTAGTTTCCCTCTTACCGCTAACTCATTGATTGGCTTCTTGTGTACCAGTTTCTTCCGTTCCCTCCTCAAGTCTAGGCTAATTCGAGTTCTTACCATTCTATGGTCACTGCAGCGTACCTTGCCGAGCACGTCTACATCTTGTATGATGCCAGGGTTCGCGCAGAGTATGAAGTCGATTTCATTTCTAGTCTCACCATTCGGGCTCCTCCACGTCCACTTTCGGCTAACCCGCTTGCGGAAAAAGGTGTTCATTATCCGCATATTATTCTGTTCTGCAAACTCTACTAATAATTCTCCTCTGCTATTCCTAGAGCCTACGCCATATTCCCCCACTTACTTGTCTCCAACCTGCTTCTTGCCTACCCTGGCATTGAAGTCGCCCATCAGTATAGTGTATTTTGTTTTGACTTTACCCATCGCCGATTCCACGTCTTCATAAAAGCTTTCGACTTCCTGGTCATCATGACTGCATGTAGGGGCATAGACTTGTACCACCTTCAATTTGTACCTCTTATTAAGCTTCACAACAAGACCTGCCACCCTCTCGTTAATGCTATAGAATTCCTGTATGTTACCAGCTATTTCCTTATTAATCAGGAATCCGACTCCTAGTTCTCGTCTCTCTGCTAAGCCCCGGTAACACAGTACATGCCCGCTTTTTAGCACTGTATATGCTTCTTTTGTCCTCCTAACCTCACTGAGCCCTATTATATCCCATTTACTACCCTCTAATTCCTCCAATAACACTGCTAGACTCGCCTCGCTAGATAGCGTTCTAACGTTAAACGTTGCCAGGTTCAGATTCCAATGGCGGCCTGTCTGTGAGTCCGAGTGTACGTGAGTTTAAATCTGACTGTCCACGCGAGTGCACGTAAGTTTATATCTGATTGAGAGGAATAGTGAATCGTCAATCTCCATCTTCAGAGACATGGAGTAAGGACGAATTATGACGAAGGGTAAAATCTCGCGGTTAACGCAATGTTCACAAAAAGCGAAGACGACATGTGCAGGCTGCTTCTTGTAAAGTAGGACCGATCGGTGTAAATTCCCCCTTAACTGGGCAACAAAATGGGCCTAGCTCTCGGCGCTGTATGAATTATTTATGATGTGGATGGTTGTTGAGTCGACGAAACCACACGAGCAATTGATTCCGCGTGATCATGAAGGTTTGTACCCACAAGCACATTCCACAGGGACCAGCAAGCCTGAGTGAGGGCACGCAAATAAAAGGATTGCGTTACGAAATAAAATTTTACTGGTGTAAGGGGGCGAAGTAGCAAGGTAAACTGTGCAGGAACTTCGATACACGCATGCCGTAATACCGCAAGATTTAGGAGACATTACTGAACAAACATGCGATGTTTGCAATGATTAAGTGCATGCACTATTCCCGACTTATCCGATCCCAGCCGCGCGCAATCACGCAAAAATTTGTTGCATATACGGGAGGGCTGTACAAAACCTGATGATTGTGGCTGCATTATACAGGGATCTGTATCTAATCGAACAAATACCCGTATCTAAGTTAATGGTTCTGTGATTGGCTAATTTACGAGCCCGCAAACCTGACTCTTCGAGCTTGAGTGGGTTTGAAACCCCGATTCGGGTAAGTCTGAAAACATGTGATTCTGCGAGTGGCGCTGAATCTGAGCCTGTCGTTCCGTGAGTCTGAGTGATCCGTGATCCCGTGAATATCCATGAGTCCGACTGAGTATGAGTCTGTGAGCGTGGGAGTCCAAGTGAGATTACCAGGGTGTGATTTCAATGAATGTGAATCTAAATGGGTTTGCCGGGGTCTGATCTTATTGAGCCTGATTCTGACTGAGTATTACTGAGCCTGAAGGCTTGAGCACTCCTTGAACACGGAGTGCTTAAGGCGCAATCTTGAGCACTCCATGTCCGTGTGGCTGTGGCTGAATTTAGTCAGTCTTTGTTTGAATGAGCGTTAACCCTGTAGTGCGATAACAGAAGTTCCACGTCAAGGAAAATTAGAAGAACTTGTTCACCTTCATTTATCGCCACGGAGGGAGTATTTAGCACGCATAAATAGAGCAATGCTAATTGACCTTTAACCCAATAGTTATGAACTGTTTTGTGGAGTTATCCACAATTTAAAGTTCGTTCCAGCGTAAAAAGAACGCTACCATATGCTATGCGTTGAACTTCCCGTTCTCAAACCCGAATTCTGAGGCATCCAAACAACGTAGCCTATACGACACGTTGGGCATTACAGGGTTAACTAAAAAGGTATTTTGAGAATTAGTGTGAGCGAGTTTTGTCTGTTTTTCCGACCTGAGCACCCCAGTGGAGGGTGAACTGCAAGTATAGGAACACGTGCCGAAGTCTCGAAGTACTCGCCAGAATATCTCGTGTGGACGAAATTTATCTGCAGCCAGGAGATATGCGGATTCACTACCGCGTGCCTCTTTGTCCAGATGTGACTTGCTTGGCCGTGTTTTCTATGTTTTCTCCAGCTCTATTTCTTTTATCGAGCCCCTCTGTGCGAGCAATCTCGGCAATAGCGGGGGCGTGGTTTCGTGCGGGCCATTATAAAGGTCAAAGCGAATGAAAAATGAATACATCTTATTTTTATTTCTTTACAAAATACAGCCTGTGGACGTGGTATTATATTATTATCGTCACGTTGTCGTAAATGAGATTGACACAGTGGAAGTGTGTAGAGAGAGAGAGACAGAGAAAGCTCTTTATAGAAAATGCAGAGTGTTTCGCCAGCGTATTTTCGCCTTCATGCTACTCCGCAGGGAATGGGACGAAGGAGAAGAAAGACGCTAGAAGAAGATGGGCAGAAGAAAAAAAAGAAATTAAAGAAAAAAAAATGCAGTTCGTGTGATGTTATCAGTGGTAGGGGCTGCTGTCCAATGCGACGCATGTAGACGGCAAATTCAAAATAAAATAAAATCACGGTCTTGATGAGACGGCGTGCGTGACTCATAGTTTAGCCAGCAAACCAATTGACTCAATATATAAGAACAAGAAGTCCAGGGCTTTGCGCTGCTTTGATGCCTGGGCAAGGCCGGGACCCAGCATCCGTGTCAATGTCAAGGGGCCTTGGTCGAGCTATTTCTTATTTAGCTTATATTAATGTTCGCATTGAATATGCATTCGAAATTATGTAATATTTCTCTCGTTGCTCCTGATTTAAATATGAATAGCATCCTGAAAGTGTCGTGAAACTTCCTTTATACCATGGTGTTTTCCTTTTACCCAACTCATATATTTTTCTTCTTGTTTGTTCAGGTGTTTCTATATTTGACACAATCATATTGTATTGCCTCCCCCCCCCCCCCCTATGTAATGCCCTTCAGGGCCTTTAGGGTACCTAAATAAAATACTGGCGTCGCTCGTCTTTTTAAGCTGAGCACTCGAGCAAGATGTGCTCTAGAAGTGTGTAGAAAAATACTGCAGTTTCTGTAATGGCTCTTTCTCTAGTCGCGTGCGTGTAAAGTAACAAGGGTGGTAAAGTATAGCGATATAATTAACGGATGTATCGCGGCCCCGAAACGCAGTATTTACTATTTTATACATACTGCGAAACACTTCTGTGGTGCAAGAAGGAGGGGCCTTCGGTCGTACGAAAGATGGCAACAAGAGCAAAAGACAACCAAATATGCAAAATAAATGCAGGAAGCAAGTACCGCACACTTGGAAAGCCTATTTAACAGCTGAAAAGGTGATGCTCCGGTTCGTGCAAGAAACTCGTGCAAGAAACCATTATCATCAAGGATACCTGCAGGTAATTCATTCCGCTCAGATACAGCTTTAGGAAAGAAGTACCTAAATTCCTTTCCCCTGGCGAAGATGGGCGCCATTGCTCCAATATGACCTAGATAACCTGTGTCTAAAGGCCGATTATGGGATATGAATGCGGAATGTTTGAGCCATAATTACGTGATTTCATTTGGCGCAGAGGGAACTCACCTGAGGTCACAGAAGTCGTAGTGCGTTGTCACTCGAGAGGTGTGAGCGTTTCTTCCTTCGGTTTCATCGTGTTGTTTAAGGTGAAGGTTCATTTAGAAGTATTTCGACAGGGGCTAGATGGCATGCCATGGCTCTATGACGTAGGTATCGCTGCTTAGAGGACACCCGCAGGTACATCGATGCGCAAGCCCGAAACGGACATGGTTCTTGATTTGTGTCTGTGTACATTGAGTGCTTATGTGACAGTGTTCTGGCATGAGTGACCTAGTCGGCGCAACTTGGATGATGAAGTCGTGAGAAGACCCGCAGCAAATGCTTCATTATTTCTTTTTACCATCTTGACCCTTTCCCCGGTGTCGCGTACCAATCCGGACGCACGTCTGGTGGAGCTTCCTACCTCTCCTTATTTTTCTTTCTTTCTCTTCCACGCAATAAACAAAGGCGGGCAGTTGATGAAGCTGTATTCAGCAGTGCTTACAGCCGGGTGGCAGCGAGATAAGATAGTGCACGTCTACAACCTTGAATTAACAGCGCGCCTCTCCATAAAACGTTAGCACGAAGCGCAGACGCTATAGTCAAGTTCGCGTTCGCACTTTTTTCTGATTACCAGAATACGTAGTCGATCAAACTTTATTCCTATGTCATGGCCGCTAGACCAAAACGCACAAATCAAAGCTGTTCATCTGCAAAACCCATTTCAAATTTGATAATTCTGCGAAGAGTGCTAGAACGCGGTCAGCACCGAGTCAAGTGGAAAGCTTAACAGAACGTTGTATACTAAGCGAGGCGTTAAAACGAGCGCGCAAAACTGTATAAACCGTGTAATGACTGCTACGAAAGCGCTTTCGGACGCTTGCCGAGCCTGCGAGTCCACGGTCCTTTCATCCTTACATCGCCGTTCCTAGTGAATACTATTTCCTGTGTTTTTTTTTTTTTTGCTTCTTTCTTTAAAACTTCGTTCACTGAACACTGGGCTGTAAGCCAGTAACGACGCCGCCGAGGCCTCAAGCAGCCTTGGCTCTGCAAACAGGCGCCCTTCAGCGAGGAGAGTCGCGTAATTAACCCGAGCAGCATGCCCACGGCTCCCCATTTTAGCGTCCTCCCCTTCCCTCTTTCTTTAAATGAGGCTAATAGAGGTAGACCCAATAAAACCTTAACGAGCTCTTGGGCGTAGACGCGCCCGTTCCTGCCCGTCCTATCCTCCATAATTTCGACCCTAACACTCCCTAGCCAACAACCTTTCACGCCTTTCCTCTCTACTCTTTAGTTCTTTTTGTTTTTAATTCGCGCCCGGGGAAGCGCTTTATGCTCACATTCGCAGTGTTCTCTGATTGCGAGCTTCTTTTGTCTTTCGCAAGGCCGGGAGTGTATACGGGTGACTTGGAGACACGCGCGTCCTCTCTCCCTTTCGGCTTCCCCTTCTTCCCTTCTCATGTTCCCTGTCGTTTCCCTCTCTCCCCGTCGTTCCTGATTAATTGCGACCTGCGAAGAGCCGTGCGTGCGGACAGACCCTGGGGAACCGGGAGGCAATTGAAACGCGCGCCCGCGCCCGCCGCGTGCCCATAAGGAGACCAGGCCGCGAGGGCTGCTGACGGTGCAGCGCCCGTGCAAGTAGTGCCCGAATGACTGTCTGTCCGCACAGCCTACGAGGGCCGCGACCTATGGTGCAGGCAATGAGAGCGGAACGGTGGCTCGCAATTACGGCGGCAGGGGCCAATTGGGTTACGCTGGCCAATCGTCGCCGAACGGCGGGGCCTCTCGCCGCCTCTCTTCGTTGCGGCGGCGTTCGTTCGGCGAGTATAGCGTTCACTGCATCACACTCTGCTACCGGAGCGGCGTGGTTCAGAGGTCGTGAATTAGGCGAGCGCGCACGCTCTGGACCTTGGCGGCCTAAATAAAGTACAAAGTGCAGAAGGCGAGAACGGGAGACCATTACTACGCCTATTACTGGGCTGTATAGTGTCGCTTGCCTCATCCTGACTTCTCCATCCTGGCTTGTATCTGAGGCGCGTGTATCTTTTCTTTGACGCACGCGTGGTCGGAAGGTCTCCGCGCCCTCCCGTCCCGACATATTATCGCGTGCGCTAACGTCCCACCATCTACGTTTTATACTGGGCAAGCTGGGCCACGTACACCGTCCGAAGACGCGTGCCAAACTATGTGGCTCCTCCTTGTGCGCCACGCCTGCCACGTACAGAGGACGGCGGCGCGCGTTCCCACTTCACTACTGTGGAACACACTCGCCTTAAACAAAGGCAACTGTGATTATCGAGCCGCCATTTACGAAAGATTTGTTCTCCTTCTTGGCTGCCTTTTGGCGTCTAACAGCATTGGGCCGTCACGGCGCTCTGCACTGACAAGACTCGCGCTAATTGTAGCAGCTCATAGCAACGCGACGGCGACATCGCTTTACCGTACGTGTATCGATGGCACTGTATAGCACGAATGACAGGGACACTGGAGCCACTGGGGATTCTGCTGCACTGTTTCATATTACGCCAGCATCGACTAAGCTACGAGGACAAATGTTTCTCATCACTCTGTCAAACTTCTGCGTGTTGTTTTCGCGACGTTTTCTTCTTCACATAATAGTCGTAGCCTCGCAAGCATCTGGACAGCCATCTTTAGCGTTCCTTAAAGCCTTTATTTTTCTCTGCCCCTCCTTAATAAGACCTGTGGTACGCGAAGCCCGGCGATATAGCCGCATCTCTCAAGAACCTGCAATACGGAAACGCGGGCTATCTAATCGTGTGAAAGAAGCATGTATTAGCAAAGCGGGCCACTGCACCCCTTGGCATGATCACTAACTCGTGTACCTGTTCCATGCAGTAAGAACAATCGCTTGTGTGAACCCTACAGAGTTGCTTTCATGTCTTGTTACTCGCGAATAAAGTGGTCATCGCGTTGCCAGCTTCGATCCCAACACCTCGCACCCAACTCTGTTTCCCATTCCGAAAGTACCGAGTCTGAAAGAGGTGGGAAAAGGGGTTTCGGCTCCCTGTTATCCCGCAGTGGCCGACTCAGTTTGTTCCGGGCCCTGATGAGCTCGTAATGTAAGGAGCGGTGCCGCGTCCTGGAACGCATTCTCTGGTGCATTTGGGAGCAGGTCCGCATTGCTGGCTCGGCCGAGTAGTCGCGGCGGCGTAATTGACCTGCCGGCCAGATGTGCGCGCCGTGGGGACCGTCAGTGGTGCCTAGAGCGTGAGTTCCCAAGAAGCCTCGAAGCCATCTGAAGCAGCTGCAGTTTCCTTCTTATTAGCTCTGTAAGCCAATGAACCAGCCGAAATGGTAGAAACGCCTCCGCGCATTCCTATGCAGGGCGAAATGCTACTTCACATCTCTTAGCAGGCTCACAAGAAGGGTACATAGCAACATGCAATTGTAGTTATAGCTCGACGACGCAGCGCAAGTGGTCAGAAGCATAAGAAGAATGAAATTATCGAGCCGTGTAACCGTTCATATCAATGTTATAACCCGGCCACTGGATAAAAAAAAAAAAGAAAGGTGCGGCCTGCGGCGTCAGGCGGGCCGCAATGGGAGCGAACCTGGCAGCTGTAGTTGCATTCCCAGCTGCTTGAAGGGCCTAACGGCGCTTGCTGCCGGGGATGGGACCCGTCGGGCGACGGCGTTCAGGCGCGTTCGTGACGCATTTTCTGTGGCGCCGCAGAGGATTACGCCGTCTGTGATGCACGCGACGACAGGTCGCACCTGTTTTTTCTTTCCTTCTTTTTATCCAGCGGTCGTGGTTACACAGAAGAGCGCGATCCGCGACGAAACATAAAATAAGGAAGTAGCTGTAAGCAACAAGCGTCTGTAGCGTCAATAGAAGCACCAATTGATCTAAAATAAGATGTAGATGTATCGACCATTATTTGCGGTATCGCGTGAGCATCAACTTACACTAAGGTAAGGTCGGAATAAGGCTGGAGAGCTGGATGAAGTGACTAAGTCTGAATAGGTGCCACCGGCTAGTCGCTGACGGTACATTCAGAGTTGTTCGAGGAGCCTTCCGTCTATTGGCGGCGAGGAGTTACGGAGTCGCCATCTGTCGGAAGCGCCTCACTTGCGCAGTATGAGTGATCACGCGGCGCGCTCCTCATAAGTTTCGCTTACGGCGCTCACTAAAAACACCACGCAGCAGCCCTCCTGGACATCTTTGCAGCTACTCTCAAAAGGAGGGAAGTTTTTGACTGTCGATATAGTAATCTTGTGCAAACTGAAAGCACAAAATCGTTTACAGACGCTATCTCTTTACCGAATGCGTACAGTACGTGAACGCCACTGCGCGCGGTCGCTGCGATGGAGTCTCCCGAACCGGCTTCTTGCGTGAAAGGTACGCAAACGCTGAGAGTAAACTATAGTCGGATACAACTTTAGAAAAAAGGGGAGGCCCCGCCCAGATGACCGATGCGCGACAGCCGATTGCCTCCGCGACTAAAATAGTCCCGCTCGAAACATCGTGCTCCTGAAACGCGTAATTCTCGGTATAAATAAAGACTTTTGCATTTTGATGACTGGTTTATTAGAGCTCTCATGTGCTACAGCACATGCCGGATAGCGGCAGAAAAATAACCCCGTGCCTTTCACAACGCTGCCCGTCGGCTGCTCTTTCGCTTCATTGCAAGTGACAAAAGTAGAAAGAGCAGCTCTGCAACGCTTTTGCGCTTGTTCACTTGTACACGGCGTATCTACTACTCGTTTCTCAAGCTTAAAATGAATCAGTTGCTATTGAAAAAGTACTTATATAAAACAATGCATTTATCGCAACCATTACAAACCTGGGGCGAGAATGCGGTCGAGGCAGGAAGGTGCAAAAATGCTTCATTCATCATTTTAAATAAATACTCTTGGTTTTAAATAGCATAAAATTTATCTTTTTGGTTTTGTGTTTTCACAATTTCACAGCACGCGTTCTACAGCTTGCGCGTGCAGTGAGAACTGGTGCACAGCAATCAATCGACGGTGCCACACAACGCTCGAACACCGTCGCTAGACGCTCGGCTATCTCACTGCTGACAATAGAGAGGTTTAGCCTGTCCGGTATTCCGGTAAAACGCAGGCGGACGGGGCATTGGGGCGTTGGGGCAGCAACACGGTTATGCCAGTGCCTAAAATTTACACCAGCAGCTAAGAAGAATACGCTCGCTTAATGCAACATTAGAGTGTTTTAGTTGAGCGTGTTTACGCTCCGCTAAGCAGCTAAGCGGAGCGGAAGCGCGAATGCGCATGCGCCGTCCGCTTAGCCCGTAAAGCGGGATAACGGAGCGAGGACACGGTCCGCTTAGAAGCTGCCTGAGCGGCGCGTGCCGCGCAGCACTTCGGCTAGTGTTGGAGTCTGAACGGATTGGATTGGATGCAGAAAGCAAGCGCGCTGGCTAACACGTGGCGTTCCCCAAGGCGGCGCTTTATTTTCCATTGGATAAAATGGACCGGTAACGCATTACAAGCGCACGTCTAGATATTTCATGGAGAAATAAGTTATATATATATATATATACATATATATATATATATATATATATATATATATATATATATATATATATATATATATATAGATAGATTTTACTGTATAAGAGTGATTATAGAGTGTTCTTATTTACATTCATTATCCTGAATTTAGCCAGGGGGCGCTGCAACTACGAAAGGTCCGCTCCGCTTCGCTAAACGTATAACTAAAACGTGAAAATTCTCCCGCCGCTCCGCTGTGTCTTAGCGGGGCAGCTCGGAGCGGAGCGTACCGTAAAGACGCTCAGCTAAAACACTCTATTAACTGTTTCTGTCTGTTTGAGCACTGCGCCACCAGGTGGCTGCACCATGCAGACCGCTCGACCGCTCACGTTTACGCCTCCGCCCCAACACCCCGGGCGTCCGCCTGCGTTTTACCGAAATACCGGAAAAGCTAAACCTCTCTATTGATATTTTACGCTAAGTTGACGGCGACAAATCTTTGCGTTGAAGGTTTCTTGTGCAAATAGCTTTTGTTGCGCGCACTTTTCTGATTTCTCCTGAGAATGGTTTTGCTTCATCACTTCACCCCGTCCGACGAAAAACGCAGTGACACAGTATACGAACACACCCGCCGCTACCGTAGGCACCAGTCTTTGGAAAACTTTCTCACCGTAACTTCACTCGGGAGCGAAATAAAACAACATGGAACAAGCACGCAGGATGTGTCTTCGCAGCGGTCGCCGCGGGATGCTGTTTTCAGGCAAAGCGTAGCGCAGCGCCAGCGATGCTCGCTGCAATGTTCTTTCACCGGATCACGGCTCAGAATAAATGCACGCGGCACAAATGGTGCATCGTAATCTCGCTGTAATATTTCCGGCATGATAGACCATCACAAACAGTTCTGGAATTCACTCTGACGAGGGGCTGAAGCACACAGCTGACCCGACCTCGCCCAGTTCGAAGCGCGGGCGGCCATCTTCTCCGTCGGCGGGGTCACCGGCCGTCTGGCTCATGACGTTTGTCCAGAGCGCGCGCCCATTGGTGGATGCTCGTGTGCCTCCGCCTTGGAGGAGTAAACGCCCCCTTTTTTCTAAAGTTGTATCCGACTATATGTGAAATATGTTCCTATAGTGGGCCGTCTGTATAACCAAATGGGGCATAACAGAATGGAGCCTCGATCCAGCGATCGCACGGGTTCGCAGCGACCGACTGCGCCTCTGCATGCATGTCCGCGCACAATGTTTTGCTTTCGATGTGAGCGCATTTTTGCACCATGCCGTGAGCTTTAGGCCAGAGCATATGAGCATTTGACAGTACACTAGCAACCATTGTTGCGTGGACGCTACCAGAACTGTTCAAAAATAATCCCAATTTAGAGACCTCGACACCTAGCTACGGCGACTGTGGTGTGCCGTCGCGACGATTCAACCTTTTTTTTTGTGTTCTAAATTCTTGGACATTTCAATATTATTTCTCAAGTTGCGTCGCACTGTATGTTTATCAGTGTTCTCAGCGTGCGATTTTCCTCTGCTTGATTTTCGTAATAATATTTGGGGTTTTACGTGCCAAAACCACTTTCTGATTATGAGGCACGCCGCAGTGGAGGACTCCGGAAATTTTGACCACCTGGGGTTCTTTAACGTGCACCTAAATCTAAGCACACGGGTGTTTTCGCATTTCGCCCCCATCGAAATGCGGCCGCCGTGGCCGGGATTCGATCCCGCGACCTCGTGCTCAGCAGCCCAACACCATAGCCACTGAGCAACCGCGGCGGGTTGATTTTCGTAATCCAGTGCACTAATTCATAGCACAAAGATGACCATATGCCGTGCCTTCTTTATAATGTGCGTCTTACAGCTCCCTTTACGTTCCAGTGAACTTGCCAGTATCCAGCATCAACAGACAGACAGACAAAGAACTTTTATTTTGGTCCTGAGAAGACGATGAGTGTCCCCGTTAGGGGGCAGCGTCTGCGGGCCGCACCCACGACGGAGCCGGGAGGTTGAGACTCTCGGCGATATCGCGGGCTCTCTGGACAGCCCTGAGTTGCTCTTCCTTCGCGGAGCTGGTGACGAGCCGGAGCCAGTCTTCCTCCGAAGAGGGAGACCCTGAGCCCCCGCACAAGTCGAGGCACTGCCAGAGCATGTGCTTAAGAGTGCATCTGGGATGTCCACAGCGCGGACAGCCCGGGTTGATGCCGCCTAGGAATTTTGAACAAATAAATGGAGACGGATACGTCTCCGTCTGCAGCATTCGCAGGGTGATTGCCTGTGGTCTGTTTAGGTGTGGGTGTGGAAGTGGAAACTTCCGACGCCCTAGTTGATAGTGCTTGCAGACCTCGTTAAAAGTAAGGAGAGGGTCCCTGTGCCATTGCCATCCCCCAGCCTCCGATTGCCCACTTCCTGCGCGGCGGGTGAGATCTCGCGCCTGGGAGTGAGCAAGTTCATTGGCGTTGGGGACGGCTTCATGAGCATCGCTGCCCATGTGACCGGGGAACCAGATTAAGTGCTTTTTGCCTGTCCAAGATGCTGCAGAGAGAACGCGAGCGGCTTCCTTGCATACCGAGCCTTTCATGAATGCTCTAACGGCAGCTCGCGAGTCTGTGAAGATAGAGGAACGGTTCGTGGAGGCCATGGCGATGGCTACAGCCACCTGTTCGGCTTTGTCGGCGTTCACATTTTGATGCGTAAGCGACGTCAGCAGCTCCCCCCGCAGCGATGTAGCCACCGAAACAAAATGATTGGAAGCAGCGTATTGCGCAGCGTCGACGAAGGCGACGTTGTCCTCAATCTTAGCCGCTAGGCTAAGAAGGGCCCTGGCCCTCGCTTTACGTCTGCCGTAATTGTGCTGAGGGTGCATATTTCTAGGTATCTGGGATACTGAATACATTTCTCTGACTTTGACGGGGAGCGCGCACTCCCTCTGTTTGGTGATGCACGAACCTTGACCGATATGCGCTAGTAGCTGTCTGCCGGCTTCCGTGGAAGCGAGTCTTGCAACTTGTGCCATCTGTTGCGCCTCGACTATCTCTTCAAAGGTGTTGTGGACACCTAGCTCCAACAGCCTTTTGGTACTGGTGCTCTGTGGGAGACCTAGTGCCTTTTTTATGCTCTTGCGAATGATTGTTTCTACCCTAGCCGCGTCCCTTCGGCTCCATTTGTGGGCCAGGGCTATATAGTTAATGTGGCTGATTAGGAAGGCGTGGAAGAGTCGCCTAAGATTATCCTCCGATAGCCCCCCTTTTTTGTTGGCCACCCTCGTGATTAACTTTGTCATGGAATCAGCTTTGGTAGCGATGCGCTTTAAGGTGTAGTCATTACTGCCGTCCTCCTCCAGGAACATGCCCAGGATTCTGATTCTGTGTACTACCGGAATGACGGATCCGGTCTCGGTGGTGATAGAGATATTGGGAGGTGTCCCTTTCTTTGCACCGATTGTGGGTCGGTATAGTAGCAGTTCCGATTTCTTAGCCGACAGGCAGAGTCCTGCCTTCGCAAGAAACTCCTGAACGACTGTGATCGCTCTTTGTAATTTTTCTTCGATGTACCCGTCGCTACCTCCCTCGCACCAGACTGTGATGTCGTCGGCGTAGAAGGCGTGACCGACACCCTCAATCTCGGCCAGCTTTTGGGAAAGAGCTCTCATGGATAAGTTAAATAAAAACGGGGAGAGGACTGCCCCTTGCGGAGTGCCTCTGGGTCCGAGATCGAATGTTCTCGAGCCCAGAGCTCCTAGGCGAATAGTGGCTTTTCTATCCTTTAGGAAGGAGCTGATGTACTTGTAGAATTTTTCTCCTAGACCTGCTTCTTTAATCGATTCGAGTATGTGAGAGTGTGTTACCTTGTCGAAGGCCTTTTCTAGGTCCAGTGCCAGGACGGCTCTGGTGTCTCTGGAGGCCTTGTCAATAATCTTGTGTTTTAGAAGCAGCATTACGTCCTGTGTGGACATGGATGGTCTGAATCCAATTTGATTAAACGGAAATAGATTCCTTTCCTCTGTGAATTTAGTGGCCCTATTGAGAATGACGTGCTCGGCGACCTTTCCCACACAGGAAGTGAGTGAAATCGGCCGGAGCGAGCCAAGCTCTAAGGGTTTCCCTGGCTTCGGGATGAGGATTACGGTCGCGTTACGCCACTCCAGTGGTACCTCGCCTGTCTCCCAAACCTCATTGATTTTATTTGTGAGGAGCTCGATGGCCCCATCATCCAAATTCTTTAAGAGTTTATTTGTGATCCCATCGGGACCCGGTGCTGATCTGCAATTGAGTTCGTATAATACCTCTCTCACCTCCGCGTACGTGAAGGGGGAGCCCAGAGGGTCGGTTTCGTTCTCGTGCGTCGCAGAGAGGTAGTCATTGTTTGAGCCGGGTTCGATACAGAGGTACCTCGAGGCCAACTCGTCTGTAATTTGTTTCTCGGTCATGCCAGAGTTCTTTAAGTTGTGGATGAGCCTATCAATAGTGAGCCTCTGATTGGCTTTGGATTGTTTGTCCCCAAGCAGATGCTTGAGGATGTTCCATTTTGCTCCGCTCCTCATTTGCCCGTCGACGGCGTTGCATACTTCGTCCCATTGTTGCCGAGCGAGGGTTTGGCTATGTTCATCTATTTGCTTATTAAGTTCTGCAATCTTTTTGCGTAGGCGTCTATTTAACTTTTGTGTTTTCCATTGTGCCTGTAGCGCGTTTTTGGCTTCTAGCAGGTGTGCTAATCTACTGTCCATGCGCTCTACCTCTTTGTCCGTCTCTATTTCCTTTGTGGAAGCAGCAACGTCTTCTCGGAGGCGGGCGAATAATTCCTCTAACGAGCTGTATTTAGTCTCGTCCTTCTTTCTGATAGCTCTAAAGAGGTCCCAATCCGTTACTCTGAATTTTCTGAGAGGCGGTGATGACACTCTTATCGCGAGGCTGCTGATGTAGTGATCACTGCTGAGGTTCTCTTGTAAATTGGTCCATACCGGTTCCTCCACATTCCTAACCATGGTCAGGTCTGGCGTGGTATCCCTGCTGACTGAGTTGCCAATTCTGGTGGGGTATTTTGGATCGGTGACCAAGGTGAGACCGCAGGCTGCTATCTGTGCCGCGAGGGCCTTGCCCTTGGCCGTATCTTTGATGTAACCCCAATCTTGGTGTTGTGCGTTAAAGTCCCCTGCTATGATAAGCGGATGATCGCCTGCAATTTGACATGCCTTCTGGAAGAGAGCGTTAAACGTCTCCCTTCTGTCGGCTGGCGAGCTGTACACGTTCAGAATGAAAACGGATTGGTTGAGTTTAGCGTTTTGGATGAGCTCGATCATGATGTGTTCGACTTTTAAGTTCGGCCTAACGTCGTGACGTAAATAGGCGAGACTCTTTGAGACGAGTGTCGCTATCCCTCTTTTGCCCTCCGAAAAGTGCGCTTCTGCATGGTAGTCGTGAAGAGCGATCACATCGGTGAGTGTTTCCTGGAGGAGGATTACTGACGGCCTTTCGCTAGCAGAGCTAAGTAGTTGTTGCAAGACTGCCTTCCTTTTGCGGAAGCTGGCGCAATTCCATTGCCAGATAACTAGATTGCTTGAGTTAGCCATTTTACTTACGTAGTGGGGGCGTACCGAGCAGCGCAAGCTGTCTGTCGGATTCTAAAATTTCGATCCTCGCTGTGTGCTCGTTCAGTTGGAGCTTGATGGGGCTAATTTCGGCAACTATGTTCGATCTTAGCTGGTCAAGCAGTTGCTTAATCCCCGAGACGTTAAGCGTCTCCTCGTCCATGGGCTCGGGGCTCGCCCTGCGTTTAGCGCCTCTGTTAAGAGAGGCGGCAGCTTGGCCGCCGATCGCGCGTTCTCTCTGCTGCATTTCCTGCAATAATGACTTAATTTCAGATAGTTCCTTTTTAAGAGACGCGTTTTCGCGCTCGAGTGATTGAATTTTGCCTAGCGTTTGCTCTTGGAGTTGCCCTTGTTGTACGGGAGCACGGGTCTCACCTGTTTTGGCTGCCTTGTCCGCCCAGGTGGGTTGTGAGTTGATCCGGACCCGGGATCTGCTCCTGGATCTCGATCTAGAACGTTCCGCGGTGGCGTTCTTGGGAGCGTTCGTAGCTGGCGTCGTGGCTGGAGCTGGGGTTCCTCGACCCCCAGCGTTGCTCATTGCGTTGTTCTTCTTGTTGCCGCGTTTCCTTCCTCTTCTGCGTCGTCTCCTCACGACATAAGGAACTTGATACCTGTTTTTGCAAGTTCGGTCGCCGGTGAGGTGAGCGGCTCCGCAAAGCGCGCACTTGGGTAGCACACATTCGTGTCCGTTTGTGGTTTGCAAAGTTCCGCACTTTTCACACACTTTTTCGGTCGGTCTGGGGCAAACGTCGTGCCTGTGACCGACTCGTCCGCAGTTGCGGCAAGTGTCTATTTGCCTCTTGTACAGCGTGCAGCGCACCATGTTGGGGCCGCAGCGGACATAGTTGGGCACTTTCATGCCGTTGAACAGTATGATCACGGTAGTCGACTCTTTTATGCGCCTGACTCCGAGCACCATCGGGTTTCTGGGTGTGACAAAAAGGCTTTGCAGTGCAGCTTCGGGCAGATCGGCATCGACGCCTCTGACCACGCCTCTGCAGGTATTACCCGGAGGCGTAATGTATGCCGCGATAGGGTGCCGTTTATCCGCCAAGATAATCTCCCGGACTTGGGAGTATGCACTGGCGTTCAATTCGGAGGGTGTGCTTATAACAAAGATATTCTGCATTGCATTCGCACACACGATATCCTCCTCGGCTGCCACCGGGGGCAGCTTGGCCGCCATTAAAATGGCGTTCGTGACTTTGATCTGACTGCATTTTCGCACGTCCAGCCCTCCCCCCGGGCGGACGACAACTCGAAAGTGGGATTTAGGCAGGCGCGGTAGCCTGGAGGCTGCGGCAACCTTTCTTAGCTGGCTGGCTTGTTTGGCGCCAACGCGGGCGCCTTTTTGCTTTGCCTTGCGCGTCTCGTTCTCGACGCAGGTTTTGTCCGCGTTCCGCTTCCTGTGAGCGGTAATCCAGCCGTTGGACTCGGCGTCTTCTTTGGAGATTTGCTCTCCCTCTACCATTGCCTCGTAAGGCATGGCGGAATGTTCTGGAACGCTCTTTGGCGTCGGCTAAGCGAGCGGCCGCGCCTTCCCGCGCTACGGCGGAGCCGATGTCGTGCTAAGCCAAAATAGGCTTAACCCTTGGTGTCGGAGAAAGGACCCACAAAAAAGGTTTGAGTGGACCTACCGTGATAGATGCGCCATCCAATTGCTCCTTGTAACTTCCCGGAGTCGTTCCAGTAGAAATTGTGAGGAAAAGGTACATTGGAACAAGTAGGTCAACTTCGGTTGGCGGAGCTGATGCAGACAGGTCCGCACGTCACGCCGCCAACTAGCGTCCCAGCATCAACAAGTTCATAGACCAAACCGTCATGACATTAGCCGGGCGGCGGACGCTTGCGAGCGTCTCAGTGCGCGTTTTCTGCTACTCACCAAACATCGCGCAGTGCCGGCGCCGTAGGAGAAATGTTCCTCGCGTTTGTGCTTGCTGCATACCCGAGTTGTAGCCGATGGCTGTCTGCCGGTTCTAAGTTTCGCCAGCCAAGCTTCACACAGCTCCTTGCCCTGTGGCTACGTGTGAATAAGGCTGACACCGGGCTCCGTTGCGTGCGTCCGGCACTGCGGCACCCAGCAGTAGCCTACCATGCTGCACGCCTCCAAAGGCAGCCACTACCTAATATAGTACTTTCAAATGCTGTCAAGCAGACACCCAGAGCGCTAAAGCCTCACCCCTTAATCAGAACCGCGGCGCAGATGGGACTTTAAGCTTTCGTTTTCAGCTCGCTTCGGCGCTTCCGAAGCAGCCGACGCGGCCCCTGTGTCCACGTGATCCCTCATGTCAGGTCACGCCGACGGTGGCGCTAGCTTTTCCAGTGGTCGAGTTCGCCGCCAGTACCCGACGAGGTGGCGTAGTGGCTACGGCGTTTCGCTGCTGCGCACACGTTTGCGGCTTCCAGTCTTGGCAGTGGTGGCCACGTTCCGGTGCAGGCGAGATGAGGAAACGCTCGCGTGGCGTGTGCTGAAGTCCAGTTAACGAATCACAAGTTCTAAAAGCAATATATTGCCCTCCACGACAGTGCTGGTGATTACCCATGCTTTGCTTGCAGATGTTAAACATCATCGATCAAATTCGCATTCCACACGGCTCTGTGTCGCACGGTAACGGTGCTGAGTATCTTTCTGAGCTGAGCTGCTACTCGAGGTATTTATGCCCATTATTAGAGCGTATAATTTACGCGATCGTGATGAGGCGCACTGATGGGCGTCATACCCCATCATGAATTCCTGTCTGCGAAAGATGATTTCTACAAAAAAAAAAAAACAGATTTTTATCAAGGCAAGCACGCAGACCTTATCATTTCCATGTTGAAAGGTGACAGAGTTCGTCATAGCAGTCTCGAAATAGGGTAACTTATGGTATCTTCGACTGGTCGCCTGTGTGCTCCGAAGCAGAGTCGGGTAGATCGGTCGTTTCCCGAGCTCAAAGGTAGGGAACAAGCGCGCAAGCCGAACGTGCGACTCGCTCTCAGAGGAGGAAATTGTTGATGCGAAACCACGTGACTACTGCCAACGTCCGATGTTTCGCCTATCCAAAGCTCCCGGCGCTGCCCGAAAAACCGGCGGACGTGCCGGCGGGACGAACGTTCGTCGAGACGCCAGCATGCAGTGGCCTAGGTTGCCAAGGTTACGGTGGGCCGTCGCCAACAGCAGTGACGCGGCGCTATGATGACGTTTCAATCTCGATGACTGCTCCGACGACAGGGCTCGGAGCGCCTCAAAGCGCTCCAAGATAGAGGAGAGCAATCGAGAAGAACCAGCCGAACGCAGGGTGCGCACCCTCTTTCAACCAGTCGAAGACAACGCCGCTCGCGAGAGCGCTCCAGAGTGCTCAGAAACGACCAGCCGAAGATAGCATTAATGTGCTAAGCTCCAGTGGCAGAGTTCTTCCTCTGCAGCTAATGGTGACGTCCGCTTGTCACAACCAGGAGTGCGCTTCAACCTCCGCAGCTGTCACACGCTGCGAAAGAAAGAAAATTATTGCACGAAATGTGGCAGATTCAAAACGGGCGTATACAACGTGCGCGTTCATTGATCATTGAGTTATCAACTATCGTGGTTTTTACCAAACTCCTTCTTTTCTTTTTTTCGCGAAAGCCACCACCCCTAAGCGAAGTGAGACCACTGCACCAGAAGGCCAGTGACCTTGCTGTGCGCAGCTGGATCTAATGCTAGTTAGTTAAATGTGCTTTAATGGCGCAAAAGCGGCTACGGCTTTGCTGCACCAAACACGAGGTGTTTTAAAATCCAGTTTAGAAAGGAAAAGGCTGTGTTAATAATCTATGTTTTATGTAAAAATCCAGTGTCGTTTAGAAATTTACGGACGTCACATAATGGGACTAGCGGATCGTCACCTAAATTAGAGCAGGGTGTAAAGGTATGTGTAGTTGATATAATTTGTGCAAAAGTGTTCATCTGTGTATTTCAATTTGTGTACATGTCAGTAATATGTGCATAACTGTTAGTGGTTCTTCACATTTCTCGCATGTTGGTGTGTCTTGTTTCGTAAGTAAATAATTGTGTGTGAGGTGTGTGTGCCCAATGCGTAGTCGGCATAAAACTACTTCGATGAACCGCTCGTGGTGATAACATGACTTCCACTCGCCAACTATGGGTTTAGTGATTTGTAGCTTGTTGTCGGCACAACGGTTCCACTCGTGTTGCCATTTTGCCGTTAAGGCTTTTCTAATCGCACGGATGCTATCGTTATATAAAAGTGTTGTGTTTGTTATCTCCTTGTACGCTGCCATCAATGCACATCTATCAGCTGCTTCGTTACCTGGTATCCCAACATGGCTTGGAACCCAGCAGAAAGGAATTGGCCGAAAGTATTTGTTAATCGCCACCATGTTTAAAATGTCTACAATCAGGGGTTCACACTCAGATTTCAGATGTAGAGCCTGCAGTGTGCTTAAAGAATCAGTATATATGACTGCATTTTTGTGTTCATCAGCAATAATCTTTTTAACAGCAACCCATACAGCGTAGACTTCGGCAGTGAAAACAGAGGCGTGCTCTGGCAATCGAATACTCGTTTCCCAATTTTCCGTTACGGCCCCCACACCCACGTATTCTTTTGTTTTAGAGCCATCCGTGTAATATTTCATGTTATTTTGATATTTGTCCTGAAGAGCAAGGAATTCTTGTATAATGTGTTCGTGTGGGGTGCCCCTTTAGCTATGTTATTGTTCAGTCACATAACTGTGTGAAATCGTACCACGGGGGCAACCGTTGTGGTTTTTCGGCAATCTGGAGGACTTCATGAGGAATGTCATAATCCCGACAATATTGCTCATACCGCACGACAAGTGGCCTAATCATGTTCGGTTTATTTGTATAGTGTAAGCGTGAGTTGCACTGTGTGAGGATGTTGTAGCATATGTGTTGCGGTAATGACTTAATTCTGAGTACGTAAGAAAAAGTGAGTAATGCTCTGCGCTGCTGTAAGGAGGGTTCATTACACTCAACCTATAAACTTTGAATAGGTAATGTTCTGTAGACCCCGCTTGCCAGTCGCAGTCCAAGGTTATGTACTGGATCAAGTCATTGGATGCAGAACTGTCTGGCTGAGCCGTAAACCACGGAGCCGTAGTCTAAAAGGCTACGCACAAGAGATAGATAAATACGCAAAATACGCGTTCACTCGGAACCCCAATGCTTATGATATCACATTTAGAGGATATTCAATGCTTTATTTGCGTTAATCTTTAGTGTTTTAATGTGGGCAAGGAAGTTTAGCTTTTTGTCAAAGATAACTTCCAAGAATTTATATTCTTGTTTTACCGGCAACGCGACAACATTCAATTTTAAATCCGAGTCTAAGTACAACCCTCGTTTTTGCGAGAATAGCACTGTAACCGTTTTTTGAGTCGAGAAGCGGAAGCCATTTTCCTCAGCCCACTCCATTAGTTCATGTATTGTTATCTGGAGCTGCCTTTCACATGTTGGTAAGTTAGAGGCGCGGCACGCTATTTGCCAATCATCGACGTATGTGGAGTGCATAACAGAGGGGGAATGACTTTGTTGATAGAGTTCATTTTTACTATAAAGAGTGTTGTGCTTACTACGCAATCTTGTGGCACACCGTTTTCTTGGAGAAATGTGCGCGAAAGCACAGTGCCTAGACGAATTTGGAATGTTCTGTTGGACATAAAATCAGCGAGACAGTGTAGCATTTTGCCACGGATTCCTAACGCGGTGAGGTCACGTAAGATTCCAAATCTCCACCTGGTGTCGTACGCTTTTTCTAGATCGAAGAACACTGCCAGGCAGTGCTGTTTGTGTAAGAATAATTCACGTATTTCATGTTCAAGTCGGACGAGGTGGTCGTTCAACACCCTTTTTTATGGCCGCATTGATGAAAATCAATGAAGTTCGATATATCAAGCGTGAAAGTTAATTTCGCATCTACGACACTTTAGTACGATTTCGCCAAACAGCTTGTCAGGGCAAGGGGTCGAAAGCTGCTTGGGGATGTGGGGGATTTACCTGTTTTTAAAAAAGGCACAACTATCGCATTTTTCCGTCCTTTTGGCATGATTCCTGATTGTAATATTGTGTTGAAAATTTTAAGGAGAGCATCTACGGACGCCGGGGACAGGAATAATGGATCCGGTCAGGATTTACTGCAGTTTTTTTGCCAGCACAGAAAACCCTGTTAAGTTCTTGTACCGTGAATGGAGCGTTGTATTCATCCCTTGACATACCAGCAGTTCGTAGTTTCTCCTTTTCTGCCGACAGTTTGTATTTTAAGAACGTGTTTGAATAATTAGCCGAGCTAGAGACGTTATAGAAATGCTCCCCAAGTATATTTGCTTGTTCTTGTAGTGTGGTCTGAGTACCTGAAGGTGTAAGTATAGGTATTATTTGGATCGGACTGCTGGTACGATCTGTTGGGAACTCGGCGCTGACGCCCGTGGTTGTACCTGGGTCGCAAGCCCCAAGGGTAGCGTTGGCCTGGCGGCCTGGGGTACAACTGCAAGCATCCGAAGGTCCCGGCAAAGCATGAGTCGACAGGTAACAACGAAACAACTTGTTTATTTTAACATCGCAAAGAGTTGGCGGTCAGGTTTGACCGAAGTAGAGAGACGGGAGAGCACTTCACTCAACGGAAGAAATCGGAGCCCTCCTCTGGCGTCCGGGGGCAGCTGTTTTTATACTCTCGCAGTTGAGGGCAAGAAGGAACCCCTCAAAAGACGAGCACGTGAATGTACAATGGGCTAATGGTGACGCACACTGTCGTAGCGATGCCGTAGCACCATGTCGTGGCGCTGCGCACGATCTCGTAGCACCTGGTCGTGGCGCTGCGCAGCACACTGTCGTGGCGCTGCGCAGCACACTGTCGTGGCGCTGCCGGTCGGACACAATGACTGTAACGAGAAGATGGTCCCTGCTTTGGCATCGCCTGTTTCGGGCACAATGACTGGAACGAGATCCCTACTTTGGCATCGCCTGTTTCGGGCCCAATAACTGGAATGAGATCCCTGCTTTGGCATCGCCTGTTTCGGGCACAATGACTGGAACGAAATCCCTAGGCGGTCGCATCGCCGCAGACGCGCCTGGAAACACCTGGCGATGAGTGTTGCGGGGACGACGATCGGGCCAACATGTCCGCCGCCCCGCCGCCGTCGCGCCGGCAAAACCACGTGTCGCAGGCGAAACGCAACAGACCGCCCCGCCGGGGAAAGGAGATCCCGATGGACAGGGGACTGCATCCGCTGTCCGGAGGGATGTCGCTCGATGATGCTCATAACCGAAGTCGGGCGTCCCTTGACGTTTCTTGAGCGCAGCGCACAGAGAAGGCCTCGTTCTCTCGTTCAGGTTCGCACGGGACACTGCAAAGTGACTTCGGGAGAGTTCACATTTTCGTTCTCGTTCCCGGCAAGCGTTAGAACTACGCTGAAAACTCAACCGCTCAGTCAGCAAGCACGGCACAACCCTCACTAAGCCCTGCCAGGCTCTTTCCCCTTTTTATACCACTGCCTAGTTCCTTACAGTAGTCTAGCATCACTCAGAACGCGTCCACAAATTGAAAAATTGCACTAGAAAGCATATCATCACTTTGAAACACTAAACAAAAGCAATATGTTAAAAAAAATCCTGCCTCAGGAAGAAAAACATCAGTAACAAACAATTTTGAGGCTGATTCCTACGTTAGGGGCTTCGACTTAAGCCATCGGCGTTACCGTTGAGACTCCCCTTTTTGTAACGCACCTCAAAGGAATATTGTTGTAAAGCGAGGCTCCAGCGCAGGAGGCGGCCATTTTTGGGAGAGATGGTCTGCAGCCATTGGAGAGGGCAGTGATCTGTCTCAATGATAAACCTCGAGCCGGCTAGATAGCATGACAATTTCTGAACGGCCCACACGAGACATGCACACTCTTTCTCGGTGGCGCTATACGCCTGCTCACGACTGGTCAGCTTACGACTAGCATACAGGACGGGGTGTTCTACTTCTCCATTTTCCCGTTGGCACAGTACAACGCCCATGCCTCGCTCACTAGCATCGCACTGAACAATGAACCCTTTTGTATAGTCTGGCGATCGTAGCACAGGCTGGCTTGTTAGGGCACTCTTTAGGGCGCTAAAAGCTCTTTCCTTTGTCTCGTCCCAGACGACTGTTTGAGGCTCTGTCTTTCTTAGAGCATCCGTCAGGGGAGCCGCGATATCAGAGTACCTAGGGATGTACCTCTGATAGTAGCCGGCGACACCTAAGAACGACCGAATATCGGTCTTTGTGCGCGGTTGCGGAAAGTCTCGCACAGCGGCCACTTTTATTTCAGAGGGGCGGCGACGACCCTGACCAATCACGTGACCGAGGTAGACAACCTCGGCCTGTGCTAACTGGCACTTAGGAGCCTTTACTGTCAAGCCTGCTTCGCGCAGGCGGGTTAGCACTGCCCGCAAGTGTGTCATATGCTCAGACCAGGATGCGGAGAATATCGCTACGTCGTCTAGATACGGTAAAGCGAATTCTTGCTGTCCCCGCAACACTTTATCCATGAGACTTGAAAAACAGTATGGCGCGTTCTTCAAACCAAAACTCAACACTTTAGGACGGAATGTTCCCATTGGTGAAATGAACGCCGCATACCTACTAGCCTCTTCTGTAAGTGGAACCTGCCAATAACCCCTGACAAGATCTAGGGTGGAAATAAACTGAGCGCTACTAACTTTCTCAAGGCGCTCCTCGATGTTAGGGATCGGATAAATTTGATCCTTAGTGATGGAATTAAGCCTGCGGTAGTCGACGCAAGGACGAGGTTCCTTGCCCGGTACCTCAACTAAAATCAAAGGGGAGGTATAATCACTCTCACCTGCCTCAATAACACCGAGCTGTAGCATTTTCTTTACCTCAGCCTCCATAATATCGCTCTGGCGGGGTGACACCCGATACGCCTTGGATCGTACTGGCTCTGTGGAGGTAAGTTCTATATCATGAGTAAGTACAGAAGTCCTACCAGGCCTCTCAGAGAACAGACCTTGAAACTCTTGTAATAGCTGGTGTAGTTCGGTTTTCTGCTCAGGCGACAGCGGTGCTTTACTGATAAGGTCACTAATGACTTGACCGGTGTCTTCCCTGTTCGTCACTGAGCCTAGTCCCGGAAGCTCGACCGGAAGCTCTTCAGGAACGTTTACCATCATGCACACCACTGCTTCCCTTTGTCTATAAGGTTTGAGCAGATTACAGTGGTAAACTTGCTGTGCTTTCCGCTTTCCTGGCAGACTTACCACGTAGTTAACGTCCGACAGTTTCTGAACAATTCGCGCTGGGCCCTCCCACTGCACGTCTAGTTTGTTGTTTAGCGATGTGCGCAATATCATGACCTCATCGCCAACCTCAAAACGACGGGCCCTGGCTGTCCGATCATAATAAACCTTGGCCCTCTGCTGGGCCTTTGTCATTGCTTCACCTGACAACTCCTGTGCCCTTCTTAAGCGTTCGAGGAGCTTAAGCACGTACTCCACCACGACTGGGTCGTCGCCCCTACCTTCCCATGATTCTCGAAGCATGCGAAGCGGAGATCGAAGCGAGCGACCGTACACCAGTTCAGCTGGCGAAAACCCCGTAGCCGCATGCGGCGCGGTCCTTAAAGCAAACATCACCCCAGGCAGACACAGCTCCCAGTCAGTTTGATGTTCAAAACACAAGGCTCTCAACACGCGCTTCATGACGGAGTGGAGCTTCTCAACGGAATTCGACTGTGGGTGGTACACTGAGCTGTGTAGCAGCTTTACCCCACACCTTTCGAGAAAAGTTGTCGTCAAAGCGCTAGTAAACACTGTGCCCTGATCTGATTGAATTTCTGCAGGAAAACCAACTCGCGCAAATATGGACAGTAGTGCATTAACTATCTCAACTGAGCTGAGTTCTTTAAGCGGCACTGCTTCAGGGAACTTCGTCGCTGGGCAGATCACAGTCAAAATGTGTCTGTACCCCGTGGCTGTTACCGGCAGAGGTCCCACTGTATCAATAACGAGCCGTCTAAAAGGCTCCGTAATGATAGGTACCAATTTCAACGGCGCCCTCGATTTGTCCCCTGGTTTGCCCACCCGCTGACAAGTGTCACATGTCCTCACGAAATGGTCTGCGTCCCGAAAACACCCTGGCCAATAGTACTCTTGCAAGAGACGGTCCTTAGTTTTCTTAACTCCTAGGTGTCCGGACCACGAACCCCCATGTGACAAGCGCAACAGATCCTGACGATAGCATTGAGGCACGACCAGCTGATCGAACTCCACTCCTCGGCGGTCTAGATACTTCCGGTACAGGACTCCACCTCTTTCCACAAAACGCGCAGTTTTCCTGGCGATACCTTCTTTGACATTGCAGCGCACGTTTTCCAGGCTGCCATCCTTTTTTTGCTCGGCTATCAAAGCCGTCCGGCTGACTTTTAGCAACCTATCAAGTCCGTCTGACGTAGGCGCGATGAGCAAATCAGTAGATAGCTCTTCTAACTTTCCCGCGTCGGGATTTTCCTCTCCAGTATCTGGCGCCTTCAACGCTACAGACTCAATTCTATTCTGTTCGGGCGTGCTCTGAATATCAGCTTGCTGCGCCTCTGACCCTTTTTCGTTGTTTGATAACGTCGGCCCCGCAACTACCGCCTTTGCAGCGAGCTCCCGAACCTTCGATCTGGTTAAGGCCTGAACACTAGCTTCACCAAACAAAAGCCCCTTCTCGCGCAGGAGGTGATCGGACCTGTTTGAAAATAGGTACGGGTACTGGGTTGGCAGCATAGATGACACTGCCGCCTCCGTCTCAAGCGCTCCGAAAGGTCCTTCAATAAGCACTTTTGCTACCGGCAGACACACGCTATGAGCTTCCACGGCTTGCTTGATCCATGCGCACTCGCCCGTGAACATATGGGGTTCTACGTAAGACGGGTGAACTACATCCATCGTAGCTGCGGAATCGCGAAGCACTCGGCACTCTTTCCCGTTTACGAGGAGGTCTCGCATGTAAGGCTCAAGAAGCTTCATGTTCTCGTCAGTGCTGCCTATTGAAAAAAACACAACTTTTGGTGTTGTTTCCGGACACTGCGCCGAAAAGTGACCCGGCTTCTGGCACGTATAACAAACGCCCGCTCGCCTCATCTCGAACCGCTTTCTGCGTTCGGCTTCGGCTGCCGTCTCTTTACGTTTGGTCGGATTGCTTTCACTCGCATCCTCACTACGCGTGTCCCCCTTAAATCTCATGGGCGTGAACCTTGGCCTCTCAGACTTGGAGCCAAATTCACCCTTTTGACCGTCCTTAGCTCCGCGAGCTCGACGCGTCACAAACTCCTCGGCTAGCTCAGCGGCTCTAGCCACCGTACTCACGTCTGGCCTATCCAAGACCCAGTATCGCACGTTCTCCGGTAACCGACTATAAAACTGTTCTAGCCCGAAACACTGCAGAACTTTATCGTGGTCACCAAACGCTTTCTCTTCTTTGAGCCACTCCTGCATGTTCGACATAAGCCTATACGCAAACTCTGTATATGACTCACTTTTGCCTTTCTCATTTTCCCGAAACTTCCGACGGAACGCTTCCGCAGACAGCCGGTACTTTTTTAGCAGACTCGATTTTACTTTGTCGAAATCCTCTGCTTCCTCTCTATCCAAGCGAGCGACTACGTCGGCCGCCTCGCCGGGTAACAAAGTGAGCAAGCGCTGTGGCCACGTTTCCCGAGAGAACCCCTGCTTCTCGCACGTTCGCTCAAAGTTAACCAGGAACAAACCAATGTCCTCTCCAAGCTTAAACGGCCGCATCAGGTCAGTCATTTTGAACAATACGCGTTCTCCTGCACCGTGTGCCTGACTTCCATTACGAGCGCGTTCCATCTCTACCTCGAGACGCTTCATTTCCAAAGCGTGTTCGCGCTCTTCTTTTTCTTTCTGCTCTTTAAGTTCGCGCTCCTGTCTTTTTGACCTCTCCTCAATAGTCTCAAGGCATTCCGACAGCTCGTCATCCTCAGCCTCTAACTCAAGAATAGCCGTTATCAGTTCCGGTTTTCTTAGTTTGTCTGAGACATCCAGACCCAACTCTCTTGCAAGCTCCAACAATTTCGGTTTGCGCAACGACTTCAAATCCATGGCTGCTCTGAATGCTGCTTTCTCTACTGCTTACTATTGTCTTGCCGCAAACTAACCCGGCAGCAACGACAACCACAATTACCAGCTCTGTTTCTGACACTAACAAAAAGCCTGGCAAAGCTCAGTAGAAGAAAGTCCCGCACTCACCAAACCTCGCAGGCAGGAATTCCGCGCAGTCGTTCCGCTGCAGGCAACCAGTCGTCACACCGGGCTCGTTGCACTGCTCCCGGATCGTCGTTGAGCTGCTCAGCATACTGTCAACTGCATCTCTTTGCTGCTGGCCTCCGTTGTCGCGATCTCGCCGCTGGCAGACCGTTGTTTGAAGTCGTAGGCGATCCCACCGCTGGCAACCAGATATTTGGATCGGACTGCTGGTACGATCTGTTGGGAACTCGGCGCTGACGCCCGTGGTTGTACCTGGGTCGCAAGCCCCAAGGGTAGCGTTGGCCTGGCGGCCTGGGGTACAACTGCAAGCATCCGAAGGTCCCGGCAAAGCATGAGTCGACAGGTAACAACGAAACAACTTGTTTATTTTAACATCGCAAAGAGTTGGCGGTCAGGTTTGACCGAAGTAGAGAGACGGGAGAGCACTTCACTCAACGGAAGAAATCGGAGCCCTCCTCTGGCGTCCGGGGGCAGCTGTTTTTATACTCTCGCAGTTGAGGGCAAGAAGGAACCCCTCAAAAGACGAGCACGTGAATGTACAATGGGCTAATGGTGACGCACACTGTCGTAGCGATGCCGTAGCACCATGTCGTGGCGCTGCGCACGATCTCGTAGCACCTGGTCGTGGCGCTGCGCAGCACACTGTCGTGGCGCTGCGCAGCACACTGTCGTGGCGCTGCCGGTCGGACACAATGACTGTAACGAGAAGATGGTCCCTGCTTTGGCATCGCCTGTTTCGGGCACAATGACTGGAACGAGATCCCTACTTTGGCATCGCCTGTTTCGGGCCCAATAACTGGAATGAGATCCCTGCTTTGGCATCGCCTGTTTCGGGCACAATGACTGGAACGAAATCCCTAGGCGGTCGCATCGCCGCAGACGCGCCTGGAAACACCTGGCGATGAGTGTTGCGGGGACGACGATCGGGCCAACATGTCCGCCGCCCCGCCGCCGTCGCGCCGGCAAAACCACGTGTCGCAGGCGAAACGCAACAGTATCGTGTATGATGAGTAGTCCCCCTTAAACTTCCTGACCTGTTCCCACATCCTTTTGGATGTGACAATGCGTCGTGAGACTGGCGCCAATCGCTTCGGCAAAGTGCTGCCTCTAACGACAGTTTGGTAAAGTCTATCAACGAGGAGTTTGGGCGAGGGAGGGGGATCGTCATGAGTTCGGAGCGTATAGCACACTACAAGCAAACGACACAACACTTATGACATTGCATTAGAGGGTGCAAGTTGACAACCTGCGATTCATTCAACGCACGTGAACCTGCCAAGCGTCCCACTCACGAACAAAGTCAGTATTCTTCGAACCGTTATCCTAACATTTTACGCAACGCGTAGAAATGTCTGCGATTGCTATTCACATACGCCGCGCTTCGAGTTGGATGTCAAAAGCGCGCAGGCTGAAGGTATTGTAACGATATATATGTTCGAAGAGTGGGTGAGTGTTGCGGCATCTTTCACCGATTTCCGCTTGATGTTGCCGGACAATTAAGATAGACTAAGATAGGCTAAGATAGACTAAGATAGACTAGCCGCTCCAGTTTCCTCTAAAGCCACCTTCTGTATTTCTCTCCATATATATCCGGTTTATGGTTCAGTGTATTCAATCGTTTAGAAGCGAGTGCACGGACATAGGTTTTAAATCTTTCACGTACGCAATGCAGCCGTCGAATACGAAGAGGCACGCTTCGCGACGGAGTGAAATCAAAAGCGGCAATGACCGCTCAGCTGCCGCGTTGCTTTGTGCCTTGGGATCGCTGTGGTACGCTTCACAGTCTTGCGGTCTGGAATTGTCAAGAGCGCTAAAACATATAGAGAGGTAAAAAAAAAAAGCGCCAGGGGCATTAGGAAATCGATTGTACGATGGGAAGTGTACTGGAGACTTCAAAACATGCCCCGCGAGTGTCGGGCGCGGGCAATTAAGGACCCCACGTGGGGTGCGCGCAAGGAAAAGCAATCGCCGCCGGCGCGGCTGGGCAGGTTCGAGACGACCCGGAAAGACAGAACGAATCGCGTGTGCGGCTGGCACGGAGCGACATCGATGAGAATCGGCGGAACGCAGCTACTCGTTGTCGCCCGTCCGGCGCGTCCGTCTGCGTAATGGGAAGGGCAAACACGGCGCCAAAGAAAGAACAAACAACGCGCGCGACGCCGTGGGCGGCATTTCGCGACGCGACAAAGGCGATGCGCTTTCCGATGCGCGACACAGAGCGGAACGAGCAAAAAAAAGAAAAAATGAATAAGGAGAAAAGGAGGAGGAAAGAGGCAGGTACGAGCAGTGACATTAGCGGCCTGTCTTGTAAGTGATTAACGCCCCTCAATTACGTAGCAATTAAAACAAAACTGCTTCTTCTTTCTCCCGACCCCATTCGTTAAGTCTCGCCGCTGTTTACAATTTGCGTCCGCGATTATGCGCGACGGCCGGAGCACGCGCGCGCGCGCCCAGAACGCCGCCCGGACCCGCTCTCTCTTTTCTCTCTCAGCTCGTGCGCTCTTGCGGCGGGGACTTGTTTCTATACTTTGTTGCCGAAGCGATGTCGCGACTCGTCGCGTTGCGAGGGAATAATAGAAAAAAACAACTAAGTCGCATCGAGTAAACAACGCAGGTGCGTCGGGTGGGCCGTAAGCTGCTTCTAGAGAGGCTGGCTGTCTACAAAACAAAGGGAAACGGCAAAGTGAAACAGCAAGTTGAAGAAGAGAAGAAAGAGGCGCAGCGTAGAGAGGGATCCTAAAGGGCGTTCGAGAATTCGATTACCATGAGCAATCAACTTGGTGACGCTCTCAAGGAGAGAGATCGAGACCTTTAAGGTAGAAGCGGAGGAGGTAATGCGGTGCTCGCGAGGCGCGGAACTAATCACGCAGGAACGAAGGGAACAAACGAATGAACGAGCACTCGTTCTTAAGCAGAGAGAGAGAGAGAGAGAGACCTGGCATTGCCCCCAACTTCCCTCATATATGCTTAAACGCCGTGGTCTTCGCAAACGTTTCACCTTGCTGTTCGCGAATCGGTCTCAATCTCGGCTCTGCATTTCGCCCTTTCTCTTCATTTCTTTAAGACTTTTTCTTGTTCGCAAACTTCTGTGTCATTCTTCCGGGGTTCGTGAGCGTCGAAGTAGGCGGAAAGTGCTCTTGAAGGAAAAGACTGAGGGAGCATCTTTATTCCGCAATTTTTGTCCTTTAGTTCTCTGTGTGTGTGTCTGCGTGTGTCTGTGTGTGCGTATGTGCGCGCGCGTGTGAGTGAATACAAGGACGAGCTACTTCTATCCGTAGTAAGTCCGCAGATGAGAGTGGCGTAATAACAATTTGAATGCTCAATGAGGCAGAATGTGTAAATGAATACAAAAAGAAAGCTGGGTATGCAGAAGGTGAGTTTAAGGAAGTGGGGCTGGGAGAAGACTTCCTTTGGTAGCTTTTAGGTACCGTAATGAAGTGACAGCATTTGATTTTAGCCACCCACGGTGCAACTGGAGAGGCAAGCGGCCCCATTAGTGCCTAGGTTCGCGTTAGCACCGCATGATTGACAATGGCGCAGCAACCGCGTCGCTCTCGGAATAACGAGCTTCTGTCCAACGGTCACACACGCGGGCTTTCATTTTGTGGCCGAATGCTCAAGTTCAGTTGGGATTTTTTACTGCCCTATTTGTAGGTTTTGTTGAAGTTTTAATGACCGACGTAGCATGTCGCAAGAGGAGGAAGGAGGTCTCGCTAATACTGGCGGGATGCTTCAAGGCACTCAAGTTGCCGCTAGGGGAGGCAGTGCCTTCCCTTACGGTAACTTGGATATACGAGGGGATGTCACTGTTTTGCGGTAATATGGCACGACACGAATTTCGATTCTTTTATTACAATAGCAAAGTGAGAAACGAAGATATCTTTTTCACGCCCTCCTGACGCGAACTGTCGATTATCCGTTATTTGTTGGCTCACAGGCGAGCATTTACTTGTGTTTCAAGACACATTCCGCCAACATGCCAGTGTTGCTGTGCATAAACTTTGTACGCGTGTAGTATCGTCCTCATAATTGCTTGATGGTGTGGTTCCTTAAGCTCTCTTTTTGCCATTTGTTCTGCAATGTTTCTGTCGCAGTGCACTAATTAACCTATTGGTGGCGTGCTAATTGCTGCGCGGTCGGTACTCGTTATGAAGACATACACGATAGCGGCACTAACTCTGTCGCCATTGGGTGCCCAAAGTTGGCCTTCTTTCAGGTACCATGCTTAAACAGCGTGAATATGAAGTGCGATTAAGCAATATATACATGGACAAACAAATGCCTTCGGCGCTATAACGTAAACTTATACCAAACATTTCTATACCATGTCAGCCGTCCACGATTTGTAAAATATTTTTTGTCACGCGACCTCACAAAAACCGCGATAGCTCTCCATCTGACATGATGTATACACACTGAATATGCATGATTAGACCAAACAAAAGAAACGTAATTATTTGTGATTCCATCCCTTTTTGCCGTTATCCCTCTGCCATTGGTCGAAATTTTTCTGTCTGTCAGGCGAACTCACAAAACCGCGAAAGCTCACCACTTTAAAGTGATGTGTACGTATTAAAGATGCATTAATATGCCGAACAAAACTGTTTTTTTTTCTGAATAGCCGGAGACTGCCCCGTTTTCAAAGGAATAGAAGGTCGCTGCCCGCCGATTGCTCAAGCACTGGCTACTCGCACTTGCCTGAGAGCATGGATTTATTTGTGGATAATAAAACCTTTTACGTGGAAGTATACCATTATCGGGCCATTTCGGCACGTAGACGACATCGCCCTGCGAAATCTTCTTTCCTGAGGATCCGTTATAGCAGCATTCTTAACCTTCGGTTGTATGTTGCCGCGATTTGCGACCAGCCATTGCAAGCTAAGTAAGGGGAAGTGGACCAATCTCAGACACCGGCACCACCCTCTTATACCGGTTATCTATTTTCATTCCGCTCGTTCGGCCCCATCGAAACCTTGTCCACTTGAGCGTGCTCCTCGCCTATTAGATAAGAAAAGCCCCTCAATGCACGCAATGGCATTAGTTTTGAAAGTAAACAAGAATGACGGCCTATAAACGAGGACAGCGTTTCACTGCGCTTGTTGAGACAAAGCTGCGGGTCATCGCCCGATGCTCGAATCGACGGTTAAGTAATTGTGTATCGATTGCATGTCTTAGAATTCAGTTTTGTGTGTACAAGGATTGTTGGACACATCCTTATTTTGTTTTCATTTTTTGTTTTAGCCACGTCTAAACTAGCCGAGTTCAAAAGGCTTTTAATTCGAAAGTTCTGCATGCCGTGGTCTGGCCGCCTTAGCAAATGATATGTCAACCTGAACGCTTGGCCGCAATCGCCCCTTACAAACATTTCCATAGTGTATATTGACACGTGGACTAGTTTATATTTTACATGTGTGCCCTTTTCACCGTCTAACAAATGTTATCGTTCAGTGCGGCACGCGCCCGCATGTATCGGAAGTTTCTCGAATGTTATCGATGGTTCTGTTGTCACCGAAGCTTGTGTAATCTGATTGCATGTGCGACGCGAATTGTGTAGAACTTTCTGGAAGACATGCGGGTTCCAACGACTACTCTGGAATCTTCGATGACTCGTGTATAAAAGCCGACACGCTTGAGCGGCAAATTATATTTTCGTCGATCGCCGACTATGTTAGCCGCTATCGTTGTTCTTTGAGTGTAGCCTGCTTTTGAGGGAACAGGTTCGCCCACTAAAACACTAGTTTCGGCATTCACAGTTTTGCTGCTTTCTTCACCGTCACTACCACGTGACATTTGGTGGAGTTAGTCAGTTCATGTACCAGACGCCCCTGACAAGCCGTGATCCAAGCCCGGACCGCAAAGACAACACCAAAGTCGTCCCGGAACATCGAGCAAGCCGCCGACTGCAACAGCTGCCCCCGGACGACCTGAGACGGCCAAGAAGGTCGTGGTCATGACAACCCCAGTGGCTGCCCCGGCTTCCCCCGTTCTGCTGCAACAACCTCGGTACCCGAAACCTTCCACAGGTTATCGACTTAAGACCCAGAATCCTGGCTGGAGACTTACAAAACAATCGCCACGTTCAACACCTGGAACTCCGACGATAAGCTGCGGCATGCATACTTCGTCTTAGAAGACGCCGCGAAAATGTGGTATGAGAAGCGAGAGTCGACCCTGACAACAAGGGACCTGTTCCGCAGTGGCTTATTGCAGACCTTTACGAATGTCGTGCACAAGGTAAATGCTGAAGCCCTCCTAGAAACCCGAGCGCAACTTCGCAATGAGAGCATCGTGATATTCACAGAGGAGATGACTCACCTGTTCAGACACGCCAACTCCGACATACCAGAAGTGAAAAAAAGTTCGCTTCTTGACGAGGGATGTCAAGCAAGAGCTCTTCGCCTGTTTGATATGCAACCCGACCAAGACAGTTTCTAAATGTGCTTCTGAGGCCACAACCATCGAGAAAACACTCGAAATTTGGAACAGGCAGTTCAACCGACGCGCGCTCCCAACGAACTATGCTGAAGATCAACCACTGGGCACCGATGACCTACGCGAGGCCATCAGAGCAGTCGTGCGAGAGAAGGTTCATAGGATGTTCCTAAGATCGCAGCCTAAGGTTACCTCGATCGCTGACGTCCTGCGAGAAGAAACACACTTGTCATTGGGACTTCCCGAAGGGCAGCCGAAATCGCCAAAAACCCAGCCTGAAGCGATGACCTATGCCGCCGTCGCCCGCCGTCAAAGTAACCCTCCGCGCTCGCTCCAGGGCGCCGTAACGACGCAGTTCCGTCGTCCGCCACTGCCGCCATCTCCAGCTCGCTCACCCGTCGTCCAGCGCAATTACCCAAGGAAGACAGACGTCTGGCGCATTCCTGACCACCGCCGGCTCTGCTACCACTGCGGAGAAGCGGGCCGCGAAGTGGGACTGTGTGAATTCGCTGTCAACGCGCCTTGCCTGCAGCAAGGGAAACGGCCTCACGATATCACTGGCTACGTAGCCGCCACTCAGTGGAGCTCACGATGACCGTCCCGTTTGCCGTCACCCGGCTGCTGCGCATTTCCCCGCAACGCCAACAATACACTGGCTCAGCCACGGGGCCGGTACGTCAGCCCATATCCGGAAAACTAAAAGCAGCAACCGTTGGAGGTGCGGTTGCTGTTCGTCGAACTGACGGAGATCCTCCGCCGCCAACGAAGACGCCGAAGAGCCTATTTCAACTAAATGCCAACGAGACACCACTACCTTGAGGAAGCCTCGAAGTAAAGAATAGGCCGAGAAAAGAATACCTGATGACGCGACGTTCCAGCCGCAGGTCAACAAGACATGGCCGTGATCCGAAGCCAAGTGCAAACTGCAACGCACGACACATAACCACCGACCTCAACGTGATTCTCGACGGCCACAGAGTCACCACTTCAGTAGACACAGGAGCCGACTGCTCGGTCATGAGTGGCCATGATCGCCGCCCAATTGAAGAAAGCTTAGACTGCGTGGGAAGGCCCTCATATTCGGACAGCAGGAGGACACCTAATAACCCTGACTGTAATATGCACAGCAAGACTTACCGTTCATGACAGGACTTACCCTGCCACCTTCGTTATCCTCCAACAGTGTTCACGAGACGTCATTCTCGGCATGGACTTCCTGAACCAACACGGCACAAGTCGATAACGGTATCTGAAGATCAAGCGATACCGCCGGAGAGCCTTCGTAGTCACCACGCCTTGAGTGGGCTATAAGATCAAGTGAGCATTCCACCTCGCTCCAGCATTGCCATTTTCATCGCACCGAAACGCCCGCAGACGTAGAAGGCGTAGAATCAACGCCTACTGCTCGGTCGAGAAATGTGCGTCACAAGAGGGATTGCTCGATTGCGTGGAGCAAAAGCTAAAGTAATGTGGACTAACTTCATCCAGGAGTTCAAGCACGTCAACAAGGGCACGACAACCGCATACCTCGAGGAAATTGTGAAAACCAGCAATGTTTGTCCTCTCCGATTCTCCCGCATCTACCCCGAAAACCACAGTTTCCGAGCTGGACTTCGACAAAAATCCAAGTCTTCTCCGACGATACAACTGCTTTTCGACGTCATCGAGAATTCGACAAACACCAATTGCAAAGCATTGCATAATAAGCAAAGAATGGGCTCCGCCACACCGCCAGAGCCCTTACCGAGTTTCAGCACGAGAACGTGAAGCTATAAAACAATAAGTCAACGAAATGCTGCACGACGACATCATCCAGCCGTTGACAAGCCGGTGGGCATCTCCTGTGGTCTTGGTGAATAGAAAGGATGGAACCCTACGTTTCTGCGTCGATTATCGTCGACTAAAGATCACTAAGAAGGACGTATACCCCCTCCCACGGATAGACGACGCATTCTATCGGCTCCGCAACGCAAAACACTTCTCGTCGATGGATTTTACGACTGTCTATGGCAAATAGAAGTCGACGAGAGGGATCGAGAAAATCCATCTTCATCACTCCAGACGGCCTCTACTAGTTCAAGGCCATGCCATTCGATCTGTGCTCGGCGCTTGCAACGACTTGGATGATGTCGTCGTCTTCGCAGGGAATTGTGACGATCACCTTAGGCGGCTTGCGACAGTACTAGAGGTCATCAAGTCATCAGAGCTCACTCTGAAGCCAGAGTGCCGCTTCGCTTACCATGAGCTTCTTTTCCTAGGCCACGTCATCGGCAAGTCGGGAGCACGCCCCGACCCGCAGAAGACAGCTGCCATTGCAAAGTTCCCGCAGCCCATCGACAAGATGGCAGTGCGTAGATTCCTAGGCTTCTGTGCCTGCTACAGGCGCTTTGTCAAAGACTTTTCACGCATCGCTGAGCCACTGACACCCCTAACTAAATCTGTTGTCGGATTCGAGTGGGAAACACCGCAGGCCAACGCATTTCAAGAACTCAAACGACGCATGCAGTCGTCACCAGTACTTGCGCACTTCGACGAGGACGCCGATACAGAAATCCACACTGACGCTAGTGGCCTAGGCCTTGGTGCCGTCCCGTCCTAGTTGGTGCCGTCCTTGGTGCCGCTAGCCAGTCGCTGTCAAGAACGAAAGACAATTATTCTACTACCGAAAAGGAATACCTCGCCATCATTTGGGCGACAGGAATATTCCGCTCTTACCTATATGGCAGGCCATTCAAAGCCGTCAGCGGCCATCACGCGTTGTGTTAGCTAACGAAATTAAATGACCCTTCAGGACATCTGGCGCGGTGGAGCCTCATACTACAGGAATACGACATCACTACAAGTCCGGACGAAACGCTCTGATGCTGACTTCCTGTCACGCGCCCCCATTGAGCGGGGAACGTAGGAGGAGCGTTTCGAATCGACCGCACGATGTAGCCTCCGTCAACTTTTGACAGGATCCTCGGATCCTCGGAACCTCGGATGTGACCCTCCTGAATGTGATACTGCTGGATACCTAACATCACAAGGAACCTGTCAACATCCATCTCGTACAGGTGGGCCAAAATTTGGACATTCTTTGACAATTGACCCCTTGCAGAAGTACGACTGCGCATGCGCCAAAACCGTCCAGGGCGGCGCGTCGTGAGCGCCATCTCCGTGGTTGGAAAGCAAACGGCGCAGCTCGGGCAGCCCTCGGCAGTGTCAGCAGTCAGTGTTACGTGCCCCGCGAGGCCGCGAGTGCGACATGCCGGCGAACTGCCTTGCTTTCGACTGTACGAGCTATTATTATGAAAAGGGAAACAGTAATTTCTTTAGATTTCCATCCGTGAAGATTAATGCGGATAGGAGAAGTTTGTGGACGGCAGCGGTGAAGCGGTTCAACCCGGATGGCACGCCGTGACAGCCAACAGTGCGTTCTAGGATCTGTGGCGCGCATTTCATCACAGGTAAGTGTGATAAAACATTCATTGTTTAACTTTTACGTACTTATTGCGTCTATGAATGCAGGCTGGCCGTCGAAGTACACTACGCACTCAAGACTACGTGCCTAGCCTGCTTACGTACAGGAGAGCTGGCAGCGACGCCGATGTTCGGCGGTACAGCCGTGCCGCACAGAGGCGGGAGAGGAAACGTGAGTTGCCTCATTTGCTTTCGCCACACCTCGCATCGCTGTCGTGTGTGCATGCGTACGTGTGATTCGAAAGTAAGCCGTACTAACAGGAGGAAATGATGCCGAACGCCACTTAGCAAATAGGGCATTCGAGCAGGTTACGTGCGCATTCTTCGCCGCTACAGTAAATCTGCGCTACGTTGAGCTGCGTTCTTCAACGGCCGATCCAGCTGGCGGCAGGTTGGCGCTCTGGAGGTTTTCTTTTGCCATCATCTGCTTCCGCAACGCCGGATTGCAAGCGAGTGTTGTGCGTGTACTCTCTCAACTAATATACTCGGTACCTCAGCTGCACGCGCAGATTTGTACGCACACCAGGCACTTACATTATCCTTCCTCTGAAGTTGTCACATTATTGCTGAGGTTCTTGTGTGACGTATTTATTGATTCGCCTGACATAAGAAATTTTATTTCAACTTGCTCCTACATTATGTTAAGCTTTGCATTGATAGGTCTGTGATTGACATCTGTAGGGGCTGCTACTATGGCTTCTCAAAGCAGCAAGTGGACCCCGGGGTTGCACGAGGGAACGCCCAGCCTGCTGCAGTCATTCAGGGTGAGCATGCTTCATTGACTATTCTTAATACATAAAGATAGGAAGTTTCTATGGAACAACAAGCTTGAGTGCACTAATAAATCTATATTCACTGTACGTAGATAGGTGGAAACGTCACTTATGTATTTAACGTGGCGCTTATTGAGGGATAAAGGTGTAGTGCTGTGTATCATTAAGGTACAATGTGTACCATGTAATGGCTAACTTAACGATACAGAATGTCAACTTGGATGGAAGTTGCTCCAAGCTGGTGGAACTAGCCGATAGAAATAGTTAATAAAAAGTGATCACTGGTTTGATTGGCTGTGCATGCATCCAGCAGTTTCTGTTCCTTCATTTTATTGAGACTTCCATATTTATTTGCAGAAGCTGTGCTGCCTATTCACCCCTCTGGTAGTGAAGCTTGGCCCGCAGAGAATATGCGTGAACCGAAACGACTAGGAAATGGCGAGGGTAAGGCTGCCGGCTTGTAGCACGCCGCACTTGCCGTGGTATTTATAGGGTGTTTACTGGTATGGAAATCTGTAAAACAAAGTATTTTGTCGTTTGTGGAAAAGTACGAGACTGCAAGTATTAAGCCTGGCTATTAAAATCAGGGAAATCATTCCAAAGCATATGTGGTGAGGCTAATGGGGCGCCTTTTAGAAGTATGGCTGTCAGCTGAATGCACAGCTGAATTTCTTCCCGTCTGATTGGTATTGATGGTTGTTTTATTCATGGTTGAGTCGAGTGTGATTTTGTTCCAGCTTGCAAGTGATAGGAAAATATAATGGCGTTGTAAAAGTCATTTATCCTTGCACAACTCCAGCAAGCAGTTCTTATAAAAATATGCAGGTAAATATTGAGAAATGTGAAGGAAATTGAAAGTACAATGTGGTGTAGTGCGGTTTTATTTTATAATACAACTAAATAAAATCGGCCGCAACCAATGGAAGTCCCTTGTTCAGCAGCCATGTTTAAAAAATTATGGGGTTTTACGTGATAAAGCCGCGATATGATTATGAGGCACGCCGTAGTATGGAACTCTGAATTAATTTTGGCCACCTGGTGTTCTTTAACGTGCACCCAATGCATGGTACATCCGCCCTGGTTGCTTAGTGGCTATGGTGTTGGGCTGCTAAGCACGAGGTCGCGGGATCGAATCCCGGCCACGACGGCCGCATGTCGATGGGGACGAAATGCGAAAACACCCGTGTACTTAGATTTAGGTGCACGTTAAAGAGCCCCAGATGATACAAATTTCCGGAGTCCTCCACTAGGCTTGCCTCATAATCATATCATGGTTTTGGCACGTAAAACCCACAATTCAATTCGATTCAATGCATGGCACATGGGAAGCAGTCCAACTATGTAATAATGCAGATTCTAAGACAGGGCTGATGTTTTTGGTATTTTATACAAAAATTGAATGTCATCAGCACAATGATATGAATGACCTAAACTGTGCTATTTCTTCTAAGGTGACATGCAAATAAATCTTGCTAGAGAAGACACAGCCCCTGTGACGTTGCAAACATCAGTGATTCGTAAGTCACTGAGGTAATTTAATCATAAGGCTATACCTTCACTATCATCGTGTTTTTCCTTGAAGTAAAATTTTGCAGCTGTGAAGTTTTACTCATTTTAACGTGTAACGATTTGATCAACTTTCTAGATGTTGCACATCCTTCTCTGTAGCTTACATCCGCCTTGAACGTTTGCGTCAGGAAATGTAATAAAAGCATAAGAAAATTGCATGTCGAGTGTTTGTTCATAGTAAACAATGGTTTTAACCTCGGGATTAGTCAACGTCGTTCATTGAAAACAACACTTACAGTTCGTACATAGAGGAACCGAAAGGACGACGAAGACCAGTGCTGTCGACGCCCGACGAACTAGAAATATACTGAAGCAGGGTTTGGGTACGGGCTAGTTGGTATTCCATTGCAAACAGCGCTTGCCTTCGTCATTCTTTCGGTCGCTCTGTCTACGTACGTGCTGTAAGTGATGTTTGCAATGGATTACTAACTAGCCCATACCCAAACCCTGCTTCAGGATCGTTCATTGTACTGCGCAACTGATTAAAAGTTATTGTAACGTGGCTGTTGTCACCCTGCGTGAATTTACTAGCAAAGCTGTATTTTGTTCAATTGATTGCTTACATCACTTAAGTAGTTTTATTATCTTTTTCTTCACCATTATCACAGGTTCCCAGGTGAGCACAAGTTACCCAAGTACTTCGACGAGCAGTGAGGGGCAGAGAGAAACAGCACTGCTGCACCAAAGAATTGCTTCTTTAGAAAGAAGGAATATTCGGCATGAAATGAAGCTTGATGAAGCCAACTCAAGGATACTAGCATTATGAAACATCGTTCCAGCGGACAATTGAACAAGGACGAAAAGAGAAAGACAACACGAACGCCGGTGTTTCATAATGCTAATCATAACCAACTAGCCCAGCTGTCCATACTTAGTCAAGGATACTAACTTTAAATATCATTAAGCTCTTGCCTAAGAAGTGCGCCTTCTATACTGGGTTGCCTAATTACGTCGTTTTTTGAATGCTCTTCGAATACTTTGAGCCCCGAGCCAGTAAAGTGTCGTACTGGGGGACAGAAAGGAAGGCTAAGAGCAAAGTTTCTGGCCGGCCAAAGAAACGTGAATTCGAAGTAGAGTTTTTTATGGTGCTCGTGCGGTTGAAAACTGGCATGCCTGGAGAAGAGGTTACTCGCAACTTTTTAATGCCCGCAAGCCATGCCAGCCACATTTTTGCTACCTGGATTAATTTCGTTGAGCTTGAGCTGGAAGCGAGAATGAAAATACCAACAGGAGAAATGATAGCGCCATACCTACTAGGATCTTTTCGAGGTTTCGAAAACGCTTGGTTGGTGCTGCACTCTTAAACAAATGTACACCTTTTGGGGTGTATATTTGCCGCACAACGATAGTCGTCATCTGTATTGCTTGCATTTCCTTTCTTGAAAACGCTGCGCTCGCTACTTTCCTGTCGAGAATGCTCTGTCATGCTGATAACTCGCATGGCGTTCGCGACATGGAACTACCGGACTCGCCGCGTTAAAGAAAATGCGGACAAGACAGATGACGATTATTGTTGTGTGGCAAAAGGGTGTAATTTTGCTTAAGAGGGCTATAGATGCAACGGAAGTTCGCATACAGCGGCCCTCATCACTTAGTGCACAGCGGCAAACATTTTCGACTTATAAGCACTGCAACACTTATAAGGTGCTCTTGGGGTGTGCACCGGATGGTATAATGCGTATGTGTCGCGTCTTTGGGGATGGTCGGTATCTAACAAGACTATGCTTTAGTGCAGCGGGCTTTTGGATCGTACGGATGAGGGAGACGCAATAATGGTAGACAAGGGGTTTGCGTTTTCTTATTTTCCACCACGAATCACGGTTTTCCGACCCCCATTCCGTGAGAAACACGACTCCCAGATGAGGCCTGAAGCTGTTGAGCGGACACGTCGCGTCGCATGTGCAAGAGTTCATGTCGAACGCGCGATAGGACGCATGAAAACGTTGCAAATATTAAGTAGACCATTTACGATCAGCATGATTTACATTGCAGAGGAAGTGTTTAGGGTGTGTTGGTTCCTCTGCAACTTGAAGCTACCACTGATAAAAGACGACGAGTGACAGCTTCCAAGAGCTTGTAGAGGTCCATTATTATCTGGAGGAAGTTCTAATGATTCCGAAGTACGAATAAGAAAATCTTTGCCCCTATATTTTTAGCCAGATTATGACTGTAAATGCGAAGTCATCATATCCATTCTCAGCTGTGAACCTTTCTTGGACTGGCATGGAGCTGCTGCCATTTGTTGAAAATGGTGTTTGTGCTTCGCACGTCCACGGCGTAAAGTGCGATTCATTTTCTATAGAACAAGGGACGAATGCCCATCGAAATCCACCGGGAAATGCAGCCCGCGTATGGGGAAAGGTGTCTCGCTTTGCAGCAAAGCGCGAGGTGGTGGTGTTGTGAGTTCTCAAAAAGCCGTGAAGACTTCCTCATTCGCCCTCGTATTTCGATGGTGGAGCGGTCCCACATTGCTGTGGTCTTGCTTGCGAGCTTCTTGATAGTATGCATGAGTTCTGGCATGATGAAAGGTTACTGTAGGAACTGCTAGTTTGTGCCAGAGTAGCAGAGTAGTTGTGTAGAATGTATGAGGCCTCGTAAAATGTACATTGAGGGTCATGCATGCATGTCTGCAGTTCTGGTAGGCGAGATGGTTGTCATATTTCACGGCAGCTGTAGTGATGTCTTCCATGTGGCGTTTGAGGATGTTGTTATGGTTCTGTTGACGCCAGCACTTGAGAAGGCTGTTCTGCGTTTTCCACAAGCGTGCACATACAAGGTTGTAGATGGTGAACGTTTGACATTGTTGTTATGGTTCTGTTGACGCCAGCACTTGAGAAGGCTGTTCTGCGTTTTCCACAAGCGTGGACATACAAGGTTGTAGATGGTGAACATTGTTTGCTCCGACTGTTGATTATTAGACGCTTTAAAAAATGAAGCAATATTTCTTGCGAATGTAAAAAAGCGTTACTTGCTCACTCTGACCAGCGGACATTTTGTTTGTGTTACTGCCTGCATTCGTGGCTTCTAATACCATAATTTCTGCATTTTACTCTAGGGAGCTCTCTATACTCGTTATTAGTGCTTTGTTGGAACACCTTGCATTAATAGAATGTAGCATGGTCTCCAGGCTAGTGGAATGTCTTGACTACACAATTTTTGTCCAATACTACAGCAAAATAGAATATACTACCAGAATCAGTAATCAGATGAGTAAGTCTGGGAGTAGGAGCGAGGGAAAAAAAGGGTTTATCCTACAATATGTACACTGGCTATGGAAGCACTGTCCGACTCGCTACATGCCTCAGGATAAATCGGAACACGTCGGGACACGCGCATTGCACCAAATGTGCCCGCTTATAAAGCAGTAGTCTTCCCTAGGTGACTAGACTAGGGAATCTGATGATCTTGGTACAGCCAATCAGAGGGGTCGTACTGTTCACAAAACTCCGCCTCTGATATCCAACCTTCTAAGCAACGACGAGGCATTCTGGAAAGTGGGTTCATACTCCTTCCACGAAAGTTGTCGGCTTAGTTTTTCGCTCTCCGTGACGGTCATCTGGTCAGCGTCGGAAGAGCGGCCTTCGCGCTGGTCGTCACTTCCACGAAGAGTGGCAGTTGTGGTCACTTCTAAGTGAGCTTCTTTGTCATCACGTCGTAGCTGGTGTCGGGCAGCGTCGCCAGGCGGGCGGGCGTCGATGAAGGGCGGCCTTGAGGGAAACGCTCAAATAATGTGCGTTGCTGTCTTGAGACGTAACACAAGGTACATGCTGTGGTAGCAGTGAAATTCTATTGATACGAATACAGGACAGCGCTGATTGTTCAAATTAAGTAAGCTATTTTTGTGTAGAAATCATTCTTTGTCTATTTTTTATTTGTAAGTTTTCTTGTGCACAATAACAAGTCCTTTTTGTTTGATTTCTCCTACTTTTTTCTTTATTGCCTCATTGTCACTGGCATGAACACAACAGGGTAGCGAATTTTCTTGTCCGCTACCCTCTTGATAGTCATCACCAGGCCATCATGGTGGTCCCACACAAAAAAAAACCCGTTCAGCAGCTTTTTGTAAGACACTGTCCCTTTGTGTAGAGCCTGTTCAGCCGCTTCACGCGCCTTGTGAGGATCTCTGGTATCAGGGCATGCCTCATAAAATGGAATAGACTGGGGAGCAGTTCGGTCTCCCCGAACACTTTGTTGTAGTGTATGCGCTCTAGATGGATCTTGTTGGGCCCAAACCATAAAACAAAGTCGCACCAATTGTGACCTGTAATGGGCAGCTGTCCTTTGATTTGAAAATAATATTCATGGTCTGTTTTCAACACAGCCTCTCCATCTTCTGGCCTACAGCAGAATTTCCTGTCTTTGCAGGCTTCCTCCATAGTCTGTCCCTGTTTAGAAACCGGGCACTTCACTTCCAGAATGCCTTCCTCTTCATCCGCTGTCAGAACTCTGTCTGGTGATGCAGCCAGCAACGGATGGTCACTGTGTAAAAGCAGGCCTGTTTCCTGCAGTGTGACCTACCTGTCTAGGCTCCTTAGGAGGAGTGCATATGCCTCAACGGTATCCTTCTCATGCACTCTTCCGTATACCATTGCTTCAGCAGACGCTGCCCTATCCCTTGGATAGAGCATTGTCTTAGCAAACTTTCCGACTTTACGCAACGGTACCCGCCGTGGTTGCTCAGTGGCTATGATGTTGGGCTGCTGAGCACGAGGTCGCGCGATCGAATCCCGGCCTCGGCGGCCGCATTTCGATGGGGGCAAAATGCGAAAACACCCGTGTGCTTAGATTTAGGCGCACGTTAAAGAACCTCAGGTGGTCAAATTTCCGGAGTCCTCCACTACGGCGTGCCTCATAATCAGAAAGTGGTTTTGGCACGTAAAACCCCAAATATTATTATTATTATTACGCAACGGTACGCTCGCTTAAAAATGGACGCTGTGAGCAATCCAACTCGGGTAGCATGCCAGTTTATGTTGTCTGCTTGCCTTATCGCACTTGAACGTATTCTTTCACACTCGTCCTTGTCTGTGGCCTTTAAAGATGACATCTGTGCACTGACTAGCTCTTGCACTCTGTCGCTCCACAAGTCTTCTTCATCCCCAATTAACTGTACAGAGGGCCCAGGTACATGCTGTTGTGCCGGTTGCCCCATGTAGGGTAGCATTTGCAGGATGGGGTAGCATTCCGAGAGGCTTTTCTCGAAATGCTGCACTGCACTTTCGGTAGGGGGCGACAGGTGGCTACATGGATTGTATTGCCGCCCTCTTTTTTGACGCAGTGGTTTGTCTACTCTGTACTTCCGGAAGGAGATTTCCACCAATGGCAGCCTTGGTGCAGGCTTCTTGGCTGCAATACAGTAAAAAGTCGTGGCTTAGTAGTGCCACATATTTGTACTTTTTCTAGCCTAATACACAGAACATGGGAAGGCCCACATGACATTCTGTTGCAGTTACGCTGAACCTAGCAGAGCAGTCAATATAGGGATACAGTTGGCATTCTCGGGATACTTCAACCACTTTCCTCTGACCTCTTTCTATGCAGGAAGTAGCGGCTGTTACACATCCGAACTTACTGACCGGCTGTCTTATTACCCCCACAATCCTAATCATGAAATATCTAATCACCAATGAGGTATCCATTATAGGAAACAATGCCAAATCCGATACGGTCGCTTAAAATCTCTGAAAAATGGATGCAATGTGAGGTCATGTGTAATCTGTGGCCTGCAGAGCATAAACTGAAACAAAACAGGTCATGAATGGTATGCACCGCTGACATTTTAATTCTGTACAAATGTAAAGGAGGAACTGAAATATTGCAGCATGCCTACTGATATAAACGATTGTGTGCCTCGTGATTCTGCATACAGAGAAGGCCGAACAAAAAGGATGGCTACACCACTCACGTTCTGCTCCAAGTTCATTAGTGTGTGTGTAGTAACATTTTTTGTTGCCGTTCTATCAGCACTATACTCACCACCATGTCTTGATGTTGCTCGTTTACAGCTTTTAGAGAACACTTCCCATGCTTATTTCCCGTGACAGTTGTCGGTGCTGGATTGGAATTAGTTTTGGTGGGGTGAACCTATAAAACTATATGCACACTGAGCCTTCAATAACGTTATCGTGTATGCAGTGAACGTATGGCTTGTTCTTCAGTTTGCTTAAATACAGCTTACACATATGAAGTGCAGAGTAGCCCACCGGACACCTAACCTTTTTGACCTCTCTGCCTTTCACCTCTTTTCTTCATTTCTTCTTCCTATACATATGAATGGTTTTGCAAATACCCAGTACATGTGAATATGCCGCACAGCGTGAAAACTACAGGTTTGAGACGTCAAATTGTACCGTGAAGGAGTGCTTTTAAATAGGTGCCAATATTTGTACATCTGTGCCACACCTTCTGTGGAAACAATCCACTCGCATGGTAGGTCTGTGCAGGCGACTTCCATTCCCTTATCTCCTACCAGTTCACCTACGCTGAGCAGAAGACCAGCGACGTGCTGGCAGGTCTTGCTGAGGCTGCAAAATATAAAGAATGCAGTTTTTATTAGCGCTCGTCAATGCGCTCTCATTCCTGAAACAAGGCATAAGCGCTCGTCACTGAGTCAATCTGAACATCTGCGAGTACGATTGAGTGCAATGTGAAAAATGGCACAAACAGACGGGCAGTCTATGTACATTTATTTACATTTGTTCATTCGTTTTCAATAAATTTTCATCTGTAAGCCTGCGCTCGTATTTTTTTCTTCTGTACGTGTCAGTTAAGTTCCGTTCTCTTTCACCATGACTGAACCAACCCGCCCAACTATATGCCTTGATATTAGTATTCGCCAGTGAGCAGGTGCTCTCGACCCCTCCCCCCCCCTACCCTACCCGAGAGGACTGGGAGGCGGCCCTACTTGGTTGCTCAGACTTCCAGACCCAGGAGGCCTTGGTGAAGAGGGCCAGGCTAGTGGCTTCCACCAATGGGGTCGCGGACTAGTGACTCCACCTTGTATGTAGGGCTTCTGCGTGAGTCCTCACCTCTCTTTCTTGTTTAATAAATGCTTTATGCCACCACCACCACCCCCATTGACCCTCCGCTACAAGACGACGAGCATGACGACGCATTCCTTGGAATAAGCGCGGAAGACTTCGCTGACGAGCAACGAGCAGACCTGGAGATAAGAGGCCTCGTCGAGAATTTGAAAGGCAGCAATGACGTTGTCCCTAAGGCATTTAAACGAGGATTGTTGACGTTTTCGCTTCAAAACAACTCACTCGTGAAGAAGACATTTCGCCAGTTCTCACCAACTACATTCTTGTTGTTCCCTCAACACTCCGTCCAACGGTCTTTACAGCAGAGCTCACCCAAGCCATTCTGTAATACAGCCATATAAGCTACAGGAGGACAACTGCCTACCATCCGTAGAAGAATGGTATCACGGGGCGCCTATCACGTACGTCGACGTCGAGCATAAGACGTGGGATGCGGTCCTGCCGTACGTAACCTTCGCTTCCAACACGGCGGTGCAAGACAGAACGTAGATCATGCCGCTCAAAATGGTTTACGGCAGGAACCCTACGACGACTGTCGACGCCACGTTGCCGCATGTCACTGACGAAGAGAACATTGACGTCGCCACCTATCTCCAGCGTGCCGAAGAAGCCCGACAGCTAGCCCGCCTGCGGATCAAGACCCAGCAGAGGACCGACAGCCGACAATGCAATCTTTGGCGACGCTACGTCGAGTACCAGCCCGTCGACCGTGTTTGGATGTGGATGCCGATACGCCAACGAGGACTCAGCGATAAGCTTTTACGTAGCTATTTCGGGCCCTACAAGATCATCAGACACCTTGACTCACTCGACTGTGAGGCGTGCCAGCTGGCATTTTGTTATGACGGTGGCGCCGCTCACGACCTGAAATAGTGCATGTTGTGCGATTTAAGTCGTTCTACCAGCGCTAACGAGCTATGGGACTTTGCATAGATGCGCTTTGGACTTCTTTTTGCACTCTGCTACCTTGGAAATTTTTTTGCTGTCTTTTTATTTTGTTTAATAGGTGTTCTTTTCTGTTTCACTGTCCTGTTATGTTTGTAGCATCGGGACGATGCTTTTTAGGAGGAGAGTATCGAAAAGTGTAGTTGTTTATCTTTATCAGGTGACCACGTTTCACCGCCTCATACATCACACAGCCCACACGCGCCTGCATGTATCAAAAGTTTCTCAAAAGTTATCGATGGTTCTATCCACTGTCTGTCATCACCGAACCCTATGCAATCTCATCGTGCTACGCGAATGGTGTAGAACTTTCTGGAAGACACGCGGGAATCAGCGATCACTCTGGAACCTTCGATGACTGATGTATAAAATCTGACGCGCTTGACCCGCTGATCAGATTTTCGACGATCGCCGGCTGAGTTTGCCACTATTGTTGTGCTTTGAGTGTAGTCTGTTTTTGAGGGCACAGGTCCACCCAATAAAACATAGTTTCGGCATTCAGTTTTGCTGCTTTCTTCACCGTCACTACCACGTGACAATATGCATTTAAATGCGACTCATTCTTTACCACATTTCAGACATATTGTGGTAGGTTCCTGTCTCCCCTGCCTAGGATGCTGTGTCAAAAAACAAAAGAAAGAAAAACACGCAGCTGGTGATGGCGTCGAACCGATGACTTTCAACACAGTACCCCGATGCTTTAATCATATAGGGCGCGATTGCACGCATACTTCTCTCGTGCCAAAGCAGACTTTGGGTGCGTGCGTGAAGTGCCAGTTTCTCGTTTTTGTTTCTAGGGCAAACTCTCTTTTTCAGACGCTGTGTTAGACAGCACAGCCTTCGGTACCGGCCCACATATCCCAGTATTGTCATCCTACCATATAAGGCTACGTAGAAACTGTGCGACATTCTAGCGTCTTCATGATTGGCCCAGGTCGAAAAGGTGTTAACGTTTCGGCCATCGTCATCTTAACATATTCCACATGACACTGGCGTAGGAACTGGCAATTGTATAACATGCAGTCTGACGACGTCATTTTACGTGTTTCTGTCGCTTACGCTCGTCCAGTACTTATGCAGAATCCAAAAGTCGTTATGTTGCAAACTCGTGTCGAAAGGTCGGATACGCAATCGCGCCACCTCCGTCATACAAACGCTCAAAATTAACGTTCTGGCCCTTTACGCGTCAATATCACCATATAATTTTGACTCAGCATCACTTTTGACCACCTGGGGTTCTTTAACGCGCACTCAATGCAAGGTACAGAGGCGCTTTTGCCTTTCGCCCCCGTAGAAATGCGGCCGCCGTGGCCGGAATTCGATCCAACGACCTCGGACTTAGCAGCGCGAGGCCGAAGCCACTACGCCATCGCGGTGAGTGTCTTACGATCGTTGCGCCACACAGATGCTCGCATCACACACGCAGTTGGCCGCCTTACGCAAACACGTTGGTCTACCTTGTAACGCTTCGAAGAAGCCGAAACGATGCTGGATAGTTAGGTACCTGCCAAATGCTTATCATAACAACAATTCCCACATTGCGTGGGAGCTGGATATTATATTTGTGAGCACGGGCCCGCGAAGCTACCGCGACGCTTTGTGTCTGTATTTAAGAAACCAGGACGCAGAAACTCACAAAGGACAGCCGTCAGTACCTGCGCTGCAGTTGCTTCAAATGACTTGCAAACTCGCACATGCCCTGTTGTATTGCCTAAGCTAATCGTTTAATAAGAATGGCTTCAGGCCTTGCTCATTCTATTCAAGTGCCCGTGAAACGCAGATTACTACGGTGTGCTGCGCAAACACAGAAATACACGAAGAGCACTTCATGCTTTTTGTCGCGAGCAGCTGTGTTATTCTTTTTCTTATTTTTTTGGTAATGCGGGACATGGCTTTAACAGCTTCTTTAGGCCGACGGCGCAAGTGGGACCCTAGACTTCTTCAGTGGAAGGTGCGCATAAACCCTTGTCTGTGCCCGCTTTACCCACTATGCACAGTGTTGGCTTTAGCTGCCTTTATGCAGCTCTTTTTTTTCGAGATGTTTAGAATTGGTCGAACAAGGGACGCCGCTGGAGTCAACGTTTCAAGAAGGAGGTTTGTCTTGGTCAGGGTAGGCAGCGTAGTGGTTTCTATCCTTACGAATACGCATCCCTCTATAGATACTTTGGCTCCACTGCTATTCCTTGTCTGATCACTGTCGTTCCCTTCAAGCCTCCGAGGGGTCTTCCTGCGAACTTTTATCTTGTGTGAAAGGTTCAGATCCCTTTGCACATAAACAGCGCAAAGAGTCAATGCTGAAATCAACCTTGTGCGTACGTTGTGGGATATCGTTTGCCACGTGACGGTCCACGTTTATTTACTTGCAGATAGTCGCTCAATGGCAGCATTTTAAGTTTAACAAACACATTGCTTGTACAGTTTTAGACCTATTACTTACAACATTCTTGTTCATGTGTGGTCCGCATGAACAGTCGCTATTTGAAATGACAGATGCCATACACCACCTGACTGAAAAAGGACATGAAATAATTTTTCAGTAGCTGCCAAGTGACATTGGCATCATCGCCAATAATAATAAAAAAATTCTTTATTTGTGGATTTAAAGGTTATAAATATGGGCCTGCCCAAGCCAACAGGTGGTTTGTGGGGCAGGGCCCGGCAGGAAGAGATAAGTCAGAGCATTCACCGCTGTTGGTTTTCATCACAAAAATAAGTGGAAGAAAAGGAAGAAAAAATCAAGCATACAAATAAAAGATAACTGACTTTACGTCTTTTCGACTGCCTAAAGAGAACACACTAATTGGAAGGTCATTCAGAATACTTATAACATAGAAAACACGAACACGTCCCCATGTCTAGACCGCACTCTGGGCAAAATGAAATGACCTCGCTCAACAAGATCTGTGCCCAATCTCAAAACGCCCTACGACTTCTTAAACCTATCTCTAACCGACGAGGCGGACTCAAAGAAGAAAGCCTTCTCCGCCTCGTCCAATCCTTTGTCATATCACATTACCTACGTTGCTGCGTACCTCAACTGGTACCGGGCTGAGCAAAACAAGCTCGACACCCTCATACGAGGGGTCTAAAAGCAAGCACTTGGCCTCCCGCATTGCACCAGCACTGAACTCTTCAACCAACTGGGAGTTCACAACAACCTTTCCGAACTCACTGAAGCCCAACAACGCTCTCAGCTTGAACGGCTCACCCTTACTGAAACGGGACGCTTTATTCTACCCACGCTTGGCTTCATCTACCATCAGCAACATGGCCCCAAACAATCGATCCCGACCGACATGCGTAGCTGGATCTACATAGACCCTATCCCTAGAAACATGCACACTGAATATAACAGGGCCCGGCGCCAAGCTCGGGCCGGAGCTATCATAAAAGCCCTTGCTCACGTACCTGGCGTCACATTTGTTGATGCAGCCCAATATTTCCATGGCACACGATTTGTGGCCGTTGCCACACGCGATGGAGTCCTACACCACGCCTCCAGCGTCATTACCCCCACTGCCGAGACGGCTGAAGAAGTGGCCATCGCCCTGGCCACTTTAGATCCCACCTGTCACACCATCGTGTGTGACTCTCGCTCAGCCGTCACTAACTTCAGCAAAGGCCGTAGTTCTACCCAAGCTGCTCTTCGCATCTTCTGCCAGGCACCACACTCTAAAGACCGCATAATCTCCCTAACATGGATCCCGGCACATGCGGGCCCTGTCCACCCACACCTCCCCAATCTCAAAGAGGTCACCCACTCCATTGCGCGAGGCCTAGTCAACCGCGCCGCAGTCACTGGAGACGAGCTGGACACCAGGGACAATCTGACAACTTATAACGATCTCGTTAAGGCCTTTTACCTCAGTCACCGAAGCTCACCCCAAGTTCAGCCGGACGCAGGCTACCACCCTGCGTCTGCTACAAACAAACACGTACCCTTCGCTCGCCCGCCTCCACCTTTTATTTCCAGACGTCTACACTACCCCCAACTGCCGGTGCTGTGGTATTCACCCGGCTACGCTTCCGCATATGCTGTGGGAGTGCCCAGCACAGTGCACACAGACTAACACCAAGACTCTCTCGTCGAGGTTGCATGAGGCTCTGCGGAGCTCCGCTCTCGACGACCAAACCTGGGCGACCCAGCACGCCCGCGAGGCGGCGGCGAGGCAAGCCCTCGACGTCCCTTCGTGGAAGGCTTAGGCCCGGCCATCATAGATTGCTGGTTGTACAATAAAAGTTTATTCCTCCTCCTTGGACGCAATGTTCGAACAGCTATATATGGGAGGCAAAATTCATTGTTCCACAGATACGGCAGAATAACACTTTCATAAAGAACAACTTCAACGAAGGCATACGTGAACAAAGAAACAGAATAGAATTGTTGGTAATTGGAACACCATACATCACGGCGGGAATTATAGATTTGAGTAAGAAATAGACATTATTGCGACAAAACGCCGAACAAAAGTAAGAAGAGAAAATTCCATAGCGCAGCACACTGTATCCTAATGCATGGGCTGTCATTTTCCTTACATAAATTGGGCATAATGCTTTGACAGAGTATAGCAAACACGCTATTTTGCGCAGCAGTTCACAAACGTTCGCCAAATGATTGCCCCATGACATGCTGGAATCAAAAAGAACGCCTAGATGTTTGACACTTGAAATGTATGGAATAGGAGAGCAGGCGCAATTATTAAGCTCAGCAGAATGAAGAAACAAAGGAATGATGAGAGGAATACGTTTGAGGGAATTGTGGATCCACACGAGTTTAGTTTTATTTTGCTTGACAGAAATTAGTTTCTCAAAGACCAACTCATGATGTTTACAGCGTCAATTTGCAATTCGGCTACCACTTGATCACAATTAGCATGACGGAATACCATAAGCGTGTGGCAAGCGTCCTGAAAAACTCGGCAATGAAGAATTGGCTTAGTGAGATCGTTAAGATATAAGTTAAATAAAAGGGGTACTGAAATTTATCCCCGAGGAACTCCACTGGACAATTGTGTGGGCCTACTTTTAATATTTCCGATTGCTACAACTTGAGATTGACCATGCAAATACATCTCAAGGAAGGATAAGAAAGGCCCTCGGAAGCCATGGCTACGAAGTTTACAAAGTAGGACTTCATGCTTCACGGAAGCAAAAGCTTTTGATACGTCTAAGAATAATGCGCAAGCAAATTCCCTGTTTTCAAGAACATTATTAAGGAAATCAGTTCATCTAACGCTAACATAGTGCCGCGTCCGGAGGTAAATCTATATTGGTTGGACGATAGGAGATTATGTGCATCAATGAAGCTTTGCTTTACATGAAAAAATATGCTTTTCGAGTATCAGAGCAATGCACGAAAGTATCGAAATAGGTCCATAGTTTGTGACAGAATTTAACCGCTCGCTTTTGAGAATGGGAACTACAAGAGCCTCTTGGAGGCCAGGCGGTATGATTTGTATTGCTATAATGTCATTTCTATAATGTCATTTATGATTGCTAACACTCTGCAAGGTCTCAAAGTTTCTGAAAGCCCGCGGACACGCCATCTAATCCCACTGACTTGAACTGTTTGAAGTTTAAAAGGATGTAACGAATCTCGTCTTCAGTACACTCTGGCAGAGAGGCAGACTCAGCCACCGATTGCGGCACAAGGTGACTAGTCGTATTAACAGATAAGTTAGTTGCAGCAGACGAGAAAAGATGATTAAATTGATCCGCTAGAATAATAGACGACGGTCCAAAATTTTTAGCAATGGTTTCATACACACCTTTACGGGGACGACCCCTTAATTCGTTAACAACAGACCAAGCCTTAGTTGGAATATTCCTAGATTCACAAAATTTATTTTGGCACTGGTTTCGTCTTCCAGCTCTAAGCACGGCAGTTACATTATCTTATCTTCGCCATCTTATAAGCTGCACGAACAAAGTTATCTTTAGGGGAACGACGATAACCCACCCAAGCTGATTCTTTTTCTGCTATCAGGGATAAAGCATCTCTATTTATTCATGGGCAACCCGGTTTTCGTTGTTTTATAACGACCACTCTTTTACATATGTGCACTATTTGTGCGTAGACAGCAGTAGAAGATTCATGCAGTTTACTTGCAGGAACTTCCGCAAGGAAAGATCGCCAATCGTAATGCTGTAGCAAGGAGTCAAGTTTTTTTGTTATCAACAAACTCTATTGCTGACATCAGTTTCTGGACGGTAATATGCTGTGACGATAAAAAAGTACATCCCACAAAGAAGTGATCGGACAGCTCTTGCTCAACAATAAACGGAACTGGTCGTTTTTGGTACGAACATTCACGTGATCTTGACATGAAGACACGACTGATGCGCCCAAAACTTCTACACGTGTTGGAAGGTTGATAACGGCTTCTATTCCAAACTCAGCAAGCATGTTCAAGTATTCAGCTACTATGTGCCGTTCTTTCTTCAGCACGTCAATCTTAATGTCACCTATCATGCTTACTTGACCAGATGGAAAAATAAGTAGACGCAACTCGTCCGCAAACTTTCTGACGCTTTGGTTTGGAGGCTTATAAATAGCGAGCAAAGTGATGGCAAGATATTGTGTGTGAATTCGGAGTGCCAGCGAATCAGCAGTTGTAAAGGCTATGCTCAGAGGACTCGAAATCCAGCATTCATTGGTGAAAACAGCAATTCCACTGCCACGGCCATCTTTTTGCGTAAAGAAATGATTGTGGTAACCTTGGAGGGAAAACAGACCAATATGCTCTTGCCCAATGTTTGCTTCAGCTAATACGAAAACATCAGCTTTGGCCTTCACAGCTCTGATTTGGAAACAAAATTCATTGCAGTGCTTGCGAATACTGCTGCTCACGTTAACATGAGTTAACATGTTAACAGTGTTAACAGTAAATAGTTAACATGAAAAACAGTGAAAGCACTCCCGCTAACTTTTGAAAAGAAGTTACAGAGAGAAGGAAAATCACGGAATTGTTCTCATACAGCCATGAAACAAAAACAAAACTGCAACAGACAAGGAAAAAATTAAAATAAAAAAAGAAGCGGTCAGGCTAGCTGAGTCAAATCAGAAGGACCCATTATATCAGCCTCCCTTTTCCGAGCATAAGATTTGTCTTCTTTCACCCACACGAATTTGAAATTCACTTCCTTAGCCTTAAAGTTCGTCGCCGAGAGCAATTCTCTGTTGTATTTTGTCAAGTTTTTTTACAAAGAAAAACGAGGGCTCAGCTTCCTGCGCCAGAGCATGCAAGCCAGCTGTCCGTTATGTCTGCCGGTAGAAAGCACACCGAAATTGGCGCTGGTTTCTTGCCCTGCCTAGGCAAACGGTGTGCGGCTACAATGTGGCCTGGAAGGAATGAGTCAATGCCCAGCCGAGCGGCCAGTCCGAGTAGCAGTCAAGTTTTTGCTGGGGCTTTGCGATAAGCCATGAATTTTGATATTCGAGGACCTGCTATTCTGCTTACACTAGTTTACTTCACTTTGAAGGCTTTGAATGGTAGCTGCTTGTGAAGCGATCTGATCCTCAAGTATCGCCACTCTCGACGACAATGTAGACACATCTTTGTCACGGGTTGGCGATTCTTGTAGCAAGCAGACATATTTATTTGACAGGAATTCAACCGAGTCATCTATTTCTTGCATTTTATGTATTGACTGCTACGATCTCAGACTTCTGGCACAGCAGCTCGTCTATCTTAGAGGGAATCAAGGAAAGAGACTCGACTTGATCTCGAGTGGAATCCAGCAACAATAGCGTTTCCGCAATGGCTGTTAACTGACTTGAACTACCTTGGGGCACATCCACTGATCTGCATGTTTTGCATTGCCAATTTTCTCTCATTTTCGCGCCCATGGCCGAAAAAGTGCCATCAGCCACACCCGAGCACACCTGTCCGAGGTGATAGACTGTCACCAGCTGGAGCAGTGCATATATCGGTCGTCATCAGAAACAATCTCCACACTGAGCACACTTATTTTCCTCCGTCACGCAAGCGTACAGAAATGCACACAAATGATCGCTCAAAACAAAGGGCAGTTTTGCAATCGGCGGCGCAAGAGAGGCATAGAATTGCGGCGATAGCGAAACCAGCTCACCTGCAGCAACAAAATGAATCGTTTAGTGCCGGCTCTTGACGTGCGGCCAACTGCACTTGCTGCTTGAAAACGACGCCCTTTTTAAGCGTGGATGACGGTGTACGTAGATCAGAGCACCACCTTGCGTTACGAACCAAAGTCACAAAGAACCGGAAAGGTTCCCCGTATTTCCAGCAGAACTGCCACACCCACGAACCGTCTGGTGCCGAAAAATATTCGTCGTCCGTAGCGCCACTTGAAAATGCCGTGACGTATTGACACACCTGCAGTAACAAAATCAATCCCTTAGTGCTGGCTCTGGACGTGCCGACAACTGTCCAATGAACGTGCCGATCGAACTACTCGTTCATCTATTATAGAAGACAACCGCCTATCAACCCCGAGCATCCTTGCACAGATGTTGCAAGGATGCTCCGCCTACTTTCACGCCAATGCACTACATCAGAGTGGAATGAACCACATTTTATGAACACTCGTTTATACACCCTATATCCAATCTTAAGCCTCCGACTTCCAAGGCTTCCCCGAAGAGACGCGACCCTTTTGTGTAGACTATGGCTGGGCGTCAGGTTTACCAATCCCTACGCGCTCCGCATAGGGACGGCCGACACCGCAGCTTGTGGCGATTGCGGCAATGCGGAACCAATTCTTTATATTCTTTGCCAGTGCCCGCAGTACAATGGGCAGAGACAATCGCTTTCCGTTGTGCTGAACCATCGTTCCAGCGCACAATTGAACACGGACGAGATGAGAAAGATAACACGAATGCCGGCCTTCAACTGAATTTTATTCGTGGAAAACAGGGCTTTATGTACACAAGGGGAGGAGGGGGGGGGGAGGGAGCTGCTACTGCGCAGGACCACCCAAAAATATTTCCTTGGTCCAGGCAACAGTCATCAGAAGTGTCAAACCAAAAGAAGCAAGGAATAAAAGCAAAAAGTGAAAAAAAGGTGAAAAAACCTTTTCCTCTCTTTTCTTCCCCTCTTTTTTACATCACTCAGTACAATCTTGTTCATTTCGCGCCATACCTAGCTGATTCGACACACCCGTTTGCCCTGAGATAATCAAGTTCTTTTTTCCCGAGGACAACAGAAGGAGCACTGACACAGTAATCGTTTTCATTGGAGATACAAAATGCTTCAAAAATTTCCCGGTTTTTGTGATTGCTATATTTGGTCGACCACATTCGCCGTTGCTCGCACAAGCCAGCATGCAAGGCGTTTTTCGAACGAACACCTGTGTTGCGCAAATATCAGCCTCTGTCGGGAGAAAGAATATTCTCGAAAGAAAGAATGTCGCATTAGAAAGGCGTGCAAGCGTTACTGCGCATCTGGAGATCGACCGGCCTGTGTGAACGCCTGTTATTGGAACGCCTTTCCTGTTACCTGTTTTTCCTTTCCTTTCCTTCTTTCTTGTTCCTTTATTTTTATCTCGCTCTTTGTCGTCTTTACAACCCCTGTATCCTCCAATGCAGTGCAGCGTAGCGAACCGGAAACTCACCTCCGGTTAACATCCATGCCTTTCATTTCTCTCTCTCTGTTTCCTAATATTTAGACCTGCGCTAATGATAACGAGGGAAAAATTCTGTCGCAATTTACGTTTCACTAGTAATTTGATACCTTACTTTATTTATGCATATATATCTGGTATGTGTGGTGTATTTCGGTTAAAGCCCTATGATGCTCGGGACTCTAAGTTGGGCACGAAACGTGTAATCTGAGGATGGTGACTGCAATAGCTACGTTACAGGGAAATGCAAGGCAAACAACAGAGAAATCGAAGACGCTTCTTTGTAGCGATAGACAAGTATGGACCAGAGTCTTCGGCCCCATCAAAAGCCAAAACTTACAAAAGTGCGTCCGGAGACGGTAGCCGTGCAACGACAGTCCCGCACAGATATCTTGCGGCATGATATATGTCTTACTGCATCGTAAACATGAAATTACTCTTTGGCTGATTGTAGCCTAATCATAAAGCAGTCATACAAACGGGCCGCGATATCTCTGATTTTTGTTATCGGATTCCATGTTCTAGGAAACGATCAGCCATGGATGTTCGAAATGCTCAAAGCTTGTCATTTCCCAGCGCCATCCACGAGCACAAACAACATAATATTAGCTTTTTATATGCCTTCAGAACAGTATCAGACAATTTCATTGCCTCCGAAATTTGCTGCGTCACAGTTAGGTTTTCTCGAACCATGGGCCCCGGCCTGCCCCACACCCTAAGCTATAAACAAAGAGCATGACTGTTTTAAAGTCACCGAAGCGCGCGTTGTTATAAGAGGTGACTTGAGCATCCAAATTGCGTGCATCGCGCAGTGGTGCCAAAGTACCCTGGGTCGTCGCGTGGCTTCGGCGCCGGATAGCGCCTACGCATACAAGCGGACAGCGCTTAGACGTCGTTCTTGATAAGCATGTCCGCTTTGACGTGGACACGGAGCCAAGAGCTACCCACTTTACCGACCAGAGAGGGGTCAGGCGTAGGACACAGTTTTGTTATACAAATGAAAGTAAGGCATGGAAACTACAAAAAAGGTCCCCCAAAGCACCTGTAGTGAGAGAATACACTGATAATGGCATGTAAAGAAAGGGCGTGTGTTTAAAAAGGAGCAAAGACGCTCGCAGGACCATAGCAGTCAGGACATCAGATGTGTGCCATTACGTTTTTTGACAAAAATTAGCGGCGTGTTTGAATATACAGCACGAGCATGTACACAGAAGGGGCACTCCAAGGGAAGGGCGCTGTCAAACAGTGTGTCAGTTACTAATAAAGAGTACAATATCTAGTTAGTAATGATAATTTTGCATTCCTTGTAATGTAATAAAAAAGCTTCGATAAGTGTGGGAGAATGTCCGTAAGTTAAAATTGGGCTTATTAGGGCGCCTTTAGAGGAAGATATTCGGCTCACGCAGGCAGCCTTCAAATGGTTGTGCTATGCCTGTTTTATTAGCAGCGCCGCGCTGTCGATTTTTTCGCCCTCTGTAGCCATTCGTTGAACTTGATAGTGTGCTACCGGTGGCGACACTTGCAATGAGGTTCAGTTCAAAAAAGGTATGTGAGGTGTGGTGTGGCGGGGTGTGCTGTTGCGAACGTGCACTATACCCATTTTAAGATTGCGGCTAGTATCATCTCCAACCAATCTGCGTTCCCGGTAGACATTTCATGCTTACATCTACTCTCGATAAAGGGCGAGCCATAATTTTCTTTTGTCACAGCTCCGTTAAAGCTAAGCACGACACAGCGGCAAGCAGGATAGGGTGGTGTGGAGGACGCAGGTTGTGGAAAGTTCCAAGGAGAGAAACTGCGCCTTTACAGTACGCGTAGCGAAGTGATGAACAGCTAGCAAAATACAAAGACGAGCGGCGCATAAGAAAGAGCACAAATAAGTAAAAAGAAAGTAATATTTTCAACGAAACTGTGTACGAATGTTCGATCGGTCGATTATGAACGCCGAGTGGTGCGTTTATCCCCGATCATCGTATTAATTCTGACGAATGTTCGCCTAGCTCCCCCAGTTTCCCTTAGGCCAGCCTTACGTGCAGTTACTTTGCTATCTATCCTCGTTTCGGGTTAAGTAGGATGCGGTCAGATGGCGCAACATCACCGTTTCCGTGCCAAGAGAGTAATTGCGTGTGTGATGCGAGCTTGGCGCGTGACGATGACAACGACAAAACAACAAGTCGACGGTGGTACGAGAAAGACGTGACCACGTTGGAATGACGACCTAACTGGTGTCGCAGTGAATAGTTGCAACTTGAAACATGTGTAATTTATATTCAGTAACTGCAAATGCTTCGCGTGACATTGGTTCTCACAGTACCTGGTGTCTTTATAATTTCTTGTTAGCTTTGGTTCGAATTCCCTCCAGCTCTTGCAGCCTAACGTTTTCAAATTATTTACATCAAAGTAATCACGGCGAGCTCATTGTATTCAGTGGGACAACGCAACGTGCACGCACGAATGCAACGCGTGTACTTGTATTTTCTTTCCACGCTTCCACAGCGCAGGGTCCCCAAGAGGAGTTCTCTGCCGCCTACGAATCGACCTAGCCTCGCCCAGGAGATGGAACGAGAATCCGGACAAGACGACGGAAGAAACTGCGCACGGGGACCAAAAGTGGATCTAAGTCGTTAAACAAAACAGACGTGAAAGAAGCGGCCACATAATTTTTGAGACTAAACAAGCAAACGCCAAGTGAAACAAAATTAGCAGGAGCGAAACGGCTTGAAACGAAAAGAAACCACATAAATAAAAGGCTGAATGAGGGAGGAGAAAAAAAAAAACGAGAGAGATGGGTCCGCGCTTCGCTGCTTCGTAATTAAGTCGGAGAAGATAGAAGGGAAGAAGGATCCGAATATCTCGATACGTTCCTGTGTGAGCTTTTCTTCTTTTTTTTCTTTACGCGCTTACTATTTTTTTTTTCTGTCTTCCCGAACGACACCGAAGCTCTGGGCCGAGTGGCTGAAGCACAACCGCGGCGAACCCGTCGGCTCGAAGGCCGAAGTGTGTCTCTCTCCCCCTGCCTCTGCGATAACTGCGGCCCTCTATGCTATATAGCTGGGGGCGCCCGTGCGCGGCGCGCAGAGGAAGTCCGACGTGTGTGCGCATACGTGGTGTGCCCGCGGGGGTAGAGAGTCTGTCTTGCTTTGCCATTTCCTTTTTGCATTTATAGCGCTCCCTTCTATGCTATTCTTTCCCAAGGTATTTTTTTTTTTGCGACGCGTCGCAGTGAGGGAAAAAAGAGAAAGAGGAGGAGGTGGACTCCTATAGTTTCGCTTTCCCCACGTCGCTCACTCTCCTCTCCCTCGCTTGCCTGAACCCGCCGTCGTCCCGGTCGCGCGTGGTCTGGCGACAGAGTCTAGTGGAAACAAAACAGAAAAGAAAAAGAAGCAACGGCCCAACTGCCCACCTCGAGTAATTTTAATGAACTTCTATTCTTCGGCTATGAGCGCTTGCTTCATCTTCGCCTCTCCTCGCTCCCATCGCGACCGTCTCCTGGCAGAGTCCGCGTCTTGGGGCGGCGTCGCTGTGAAGTTGATCACGCGGGCTTCAAGAGGTCTGTGTCGCCATCGTCTCTCGCTCTCTCTCCGTTTGAATAGATTTTTTTTCCTCTCTCTTTCACGTGAGCTAGCTGACCCGTCACCTTAGAACGCTTTGAGGTATGGTGACATAACCTGAATGAACAGGATTCCATTGCCCAGTGTCTGCGTTGCTGCACGCTGAACTAGTGGGTAAACTAGTAAGACCTGTAAGAGTTACCAGATAAAGCGAAAACATACCACTTTACGTAAACGTGTCATGAAATGAACTAGGGCGCAGTGTGGCTCATGCAGTCCCCAACTTCCTGCTGCAACTCCCATTTTCTAATTGTGTATGCCTAAGTTAGGAAAAAAGTTTTTGAGGCAACCGTCAAAGGCATAATTTTCATCATACTTTTACAATCTCTTATTTGTGCTTGCATGTTCCGTGGAAACTTCCTCCAACGCAACTTGTTATGAGTGAACTACAAATTACTGAATACACGGTTTCTGCTTATTTTGATATGTTCCACGAGGCACGTATTAAGCTTCCTCTATCTTCTCGGTGAACTAGATGGGCCACTTCGGTGGTGTTTGGTGAAAATAAGTATGGTATGGTATGCAAAACATTATTGAGGTCCTTCAGGACAACGTAGTAAGCTGCAGATTATGACTAATGCGTAGACAATTTTTTTATTTGTGTGGGTCAAATGCGGCTTTTAAATTACATATGCAAGCGCTCCGGAGCATCATAACTATGTTTTACAAACAGCACAGAATTTAGTATTTTGTGCTGAAAATACGGCCACTAAGATAAAATTTGGTAAATATATGGGGAGAAACTATATGGCGAGTGGGCATGCGAAGTAGTATGTGTGAGGATAAATTAAAGCTTCCTTAAATAAGCGGCGGTGTCGCCCGTAGGGCGAATATTGGAAGCGGTAGCGATATTCAGCGTTGTGCTGAAGCTTCTCGGGTGGTGTTCAGCCATACTGCGGGGACGACATGTTTGCGCGACGCACCAGGCAAAGCAACCGTTGCTGCGCAGAAGAAATAGCGGCCATGGCCTCCCAGATTGCTCTCGCTGGCAGGTTTTGTTCAGGCCGTCCCATTCGGCGCAATCTCCAGAAAAAAAAAAAGTGTAATCCGGTGTGCGCGTCCGGCTTTCCCGAGGTGGCGCTGTTAGCCGAAGGCTCTGGAGCCTATGGAGGCGGCCGTAGAAGGCAGACGGAACGAGACCTGAACCTGCGCACTGCCTCTATTTTAAAGCAATGCTTTCTTGCCGAGATCCAGGCACGTTTTCGTACGTACCTGGCTTCTAACGCCGAACGCGTTTAACGAGCCGGCGCCATCTAGTAACGGCGCAACAGTGAAGTAGTTTACGAGCTTAAACTTTCAAGAATATAATTTCATACAATAATTACTAAAGGGAACGGTGGCGGTAGTGTGTACGGCATCTGCAAGCAGGGTAATTAATATTCCGCCAGCACAGGATTGGTGGTTAGTAAATGGATTTGCCTAAACTGTATCCTTTTGGCTTTAAACGGCTTTGTGACTTTGCAAACTCATCATTTGGTGTTAGATGGTGGTGTGTGGTGTTAAATGTTCAACAATTACAAAAAAAAAACATTAATAAAATTGTCTGATGGCCGTATTTGAACACAGGAGGTGTAGCAAACAAGCCTGATATTGAAACCATTGCGCCACGGACGCATGCGTCGGCAAGCGGCATATTGACACTTTTCGCGAAGCAGTTTGGCCTACGGAAACGAGATTGCTCTTTCGGCGCCGCGCCGCACCTTCCCTCAGTGATTGATTGATTGACTGAAAACTTTATTATTCCACCGAGCTGGGGCGCCCACCTCTTAATCTACACTTAGGTAGTGGGGAGGACGAAGCAGTCCCCGCGCGTTGAGGACGGTGAGTCTTCACGGCCTCAGCGGCCAGGCGGATTGCTCGACGCTCGTCGTCTTCAGCCTCGCTCTGGAGCAAGGCCTCCCAGGCTTCTCTACTGTCAATGTTTTCCTTGGCCCCTGGGGAGCCAGCACACTCCCATATTATATGGTCTAGCGTACCTTTTAGCTTACAAATTTTGCAGAGGGCGTCGTTATAGTCCCTCGTCTGTGTTAAGTAGATCCAATGTGGTGATGTATAATTGTTTCCCTGGAGGCGTCGCCAAATGCGAGCGTCCTCCAGAGAGAGAGACCGATGCGGAGGCGGAAAGATTCTTCTTTCGGCTTTGTAGTGATCGACAATTTCCCTGTACGTGATCATGCCATCTTTTAACCCTGGAACTGGCTGCTCTAGAATTGCCCGGTGGTAGAGTGCTCGGGCGAGCTCGTGGGCGGCTTCGTTGCCTGGGACTTCTTCATGGGCCGGCACCCAAATAAAAGTTATGTCCCTCCTGGGAGGGCTTTTGAGTAGAAGGGGGAGGGCTTCTTCCGAGATTCTCCCTTTGTTAAAATTTCGGATAGCTAATTTGTTATCGCATAATATTACTCCCGCTTTTGTACCCGCACAAGCGAGCGCTACTGCAACCTCCTCGGCTGTACAGGCGTCCCTCGTGCACGTGGAGCACGCTATCTTAACTCACCCGTCGCCATCAACCACCGTCGATACCGCAGCCCCGTCTCTGCCGCAAGCGGCGTCCACGTACGCTACGTTATGCGCCGGTGTGTTTTTAAGTTTATTTACTAGAGCCTTAGCCCTGTGAGCTCTCCTCTCTTTGTTGTAGATAGGATGCATATTTTTAGGTAGGGGGGCGATTCGGAAGCGTTTACGCACGTCCAACGGAATGTCTTTCTTGTCAGTCGGGGCACCCCTGTCGCATTGGATTCCTACCCATTCCATGATTTTTCTCCCTGTTTTAGACTGGCCTAATCTTTCCAACTGAGACACTCGTACTGCCTCAGTGAGTTCAACTAGCGTGTTGTGAACCGCCATTTTGAAGAGGAGGTCTGTCGAGGTCGAGTCTGGGAGCCCTAGGGCTCTCTTAACGCTTTTCCTAATGATCGCATCTATTTTCTCCTTTTCTTCTCGCTTAAACACAGCATACGGTGAGGCATACGCTATACGGCTAGTAATGAAGGCTTGCAAGAGTCTGAGGAGGCTGTTCTCTTTGAGGCCCCTGACTTTGAGTGAAATTCTCCTAAAGATCCCCGTGACCTGCGCCGCGTATCCTTCTAGCATTTTGATTGTCGTGAGGTTGCATCCATTTCTCTGGATGTACATGCCCAGAATTCTGATTTCCTCCACCTTGTGAACTTCATTTCCGTTTACGAAAACATTGATGGGTCTGCTGCTCCCAGCGTGTAGCCTTTGATGTTTTGGCTCAATGATTAACAGCTCCGATTTCTGTGGCGAGCACGCCAAGCCTCTGCTGGCCGCATACTCTTCCACCATATTCGCCGCTATCTGTAGTTTAAGTTCGATGGCTGTGTCACTCCCACTGTTAATCCAGATGTTGATATCATCCGCGTACTTGCTAAATTTAATAGATTTAATCTTATTGAGTTCCGCCGGGAGACCCCGCATCGCTATTTGAATAGGAAGGGTGATAGCACCGACCCTTGCGGGGTCCCCTTGCTCCCAAGTGTGCCGGGAGGAGATTTTACATCCAGACATTTTATATTCGTCTCCCTCTGTGACAGAAAGTCTTTGACGTATGCATACACCCTGTGTCCCACACCTACCTCTTCGAGGCCTACCAAGATAGCCTTATGGCTAACGTTGTCAAATGCCTTGGTGAGGTCGAGACCTAGGATCGCCCTGGTGTCAGTTGAGTCGTATCGGTCTAGGATATCATGCTTAAGTTTAAGCATGACATCTTGTGTACTGAGCCCTGGCCTGAATCCAACCATTTCATGCGGCCAGAGATCATTCTCCTCCATGTACTTGGTCAGTCTCGTTTGAACAACATGCTCCATCAATTTCCCTACAGACGAGGTGAGGGAGATTGGTCGCATGTTGTTCAAGCTGGGTACTTTGCCTGGTTTGGGAATAAAGACTACGGCCGCCTGTTTCCATGTTTTTGGGAGTTCTCCTTTCTCCCACACCTGGTTCATGAATTTGGTTAATGCAATGGACTCATCGTCTAGATTTTTGAGAGCAGTGTTTGTTATCCCGTCCGGACCGGGGGCCGATCTCTTTCTGAGGTTATTAATCTCTGCTCTAAGCTCTGTCGTGGTGATGGGGGCATCGAGATCTGGATTGGGAGGTCCCTCGTAGTCCCTAAACACCTCGCTCTCTGCTTTTACAAGATATGTCTCTTGGAGCTCGCTAATGAGCTCGTCATCTGTGCCAACAAAGCCATGCCTCGCTTTCACCTGGTTTGTACTAGCTTGCATTCTTGATTCACTTGGGTCGATTAGATATTTGAGAAGGCTCCATGTTTTGGAGAGACTCATATTGGCTTCCACCTCATCGCACGTGCTGTACCAATTATGCTTGTTGAGCTTAATCGCACATGTTTCTATTTCTTTGTTGTGTCTGGCTAGTTCGCGCCGGATATTCCTGTTCGATCTTTGTGACTTGAGTCTTTTCTCCAGGTTACTCTTTCTGCTCCACATGTTCAGCAGTTTGCTGTCTAGTGCTGGGGGTGCGTCCTCATCTTCTATAGTTGTAGTCGCTTCCCCTATATGCGTTTTAAGGAGGTGTGTCCACTCGTCGATATTGTAGATATCGTCCGGCAGTGAGGCCTCCTTTCTTATCTCTCTGAATTGATCCCACTCCGTTAATTTCAGTTGTTTGATGAGGCGTGTTTTGACGCCTTTTCCTAGCGTGAGCGAAATAATAAAGTGGTCGCTGCCTAGATTGTGTTCTGTGCTTTTCCATGTTACTGTTCCCGCCATATACCTTATCGCGAGGTCGGATGCTGTGTCCCTGGTTATACTGTTGCCTGTGCGTGTAGGGACGCATTGGCCAGTATGTAGAGTAAGCCCTAGCCTTTGTACATCTTCCCATATTCGTCTACCTTTGGGGTCCCTGTATGTATATCCCCATTCCTCGTGAGCCGCGTTGAAGTCTCCCATAATAATGAGAGGTCTCCCATCTGCGGCTTTGAGTGCTTTGCGGAATAAAGTAATGAATATAATTTTTTTGCTTGGGTGTGCTGTACACATTCAGCAGGAATATGCTATATCTATTTTTCTTCGCTGTGATAATCTCAACGAGAACAGCCTCTGCCTCGCTGGGGGAGACATCATGGACAATGGTTGCAATGTCTTGCTTTACGAAGGTGGCGACTCGGCATTTATCCCCCTTGCCGCTGTCAAAGCTTTGGTAACCCGATAATCTAAGAGGGGCCTTTCCCGTTTCTTGCACGACTATGGCTACAGGTGCTTCCTGTTGCAGCTCGATCGAGGTATTGTTGCAGCAACGCTCTTTTCCTCTGGTACCTCTACAATTCCACTGCCAGAATGTGGAGGCATTTTTCTTAACCGAATTTTTATCCATTTCCATTAAGAATCGCTTCTGTGGCGCCGATTTTCTCGCACAGCCTAGCAATTGTCGTGCCTAAGGTATCCATCGACGTGCTTAGGGCGTCTATGTTGCAAGATTGTTGGTTCACTTGCGCCTGTAATAGCGCAATTGCTCCTCCATTCTGTAGCTGTCCTGCTATCATGGTTTCGTTCTCCTTGTCCATTTTCATCAGCCACGTTTCAATTTTCTTTTGCCAGCTCACCAGCGGGTCGGTCTCCCCCGCCTTACGTTTGGAAGGGGGTTGTCTCGTAAAATCAACATTCATATCCTCTTCCTCCTGACCAGATGCAGCTGGCACAGGAGCAGGAGGAGTGATGTGGGTGTTGCATTTTTTGGGAGCTTCTGCAGGTACCTTCTCTGTTTTTAGCGTGCTCAGCTGATTTTGGGTTTCCCTCAGCAATAGTTCTACCCTCATGTTTGCTTTCTTCTGCTCCTATTTATTTCTTAAGCAAGCTAATCTCATCTTTTCACGCCTGGGAGCCCTTGCTACCAAAGCTTACCAAGTTGGTATTTTCTTCTTTCTTCTTTTTTCCCCACGGGCCCTTGGGGTCCCTGGGCGGCAAGCCGGGTCCCCGGCCCTGGTTAGCAGGTCCCCGGCCCTGGTCAGCAGGCCACTTGGCTGGAGTCTGCTGGCGGCCTCCTCGGGACAACGAATTGGACCTCCTTCCGGGTCTCGAGCTAGATCTCGCTCTCGACTGCTGCCCCGCCTGGTCTCTGGTAGCATCCCTTGCTCTGCCTCGGTGCTCCTCTCTAGGTGCCGAGGTGGTGGCCTGGGGCTTGCCTTGAGTCGGGGCTTGCACCTGGAGCTTCTCTTGTTCTATCTTCTTCTCCCATAATTTTTTTTGATGATGTATGGCGTGCGATACATCTCCCGGCACTTGTTGTCACCTAGGAGGTGGGCTTTCTTGCATAGCAAGCATCGAGGCTCGCAGCTGTGATTTGGTTCGGGGTTTTCGGCTCCGCACCCCCGACATCTGACGTCGTTGGGGCTCGGGCAAACATCCGCCCGATGTCCAAGTTTTCCGCAGGTGACGCATACTTTATATTTTTTCTTGTATAGGTAGCAGCGCGTGGGGAAGAATCGGAGGTAAACTTGCATCGGCACTTTCCAGTCTTCAAACAAGATCCATACAGATTTGGATTTCGCCCCAAGTCTTCTGACTCCAGTGATCGATGGGTTTTCACTTATTTCTTCTAAGTGCATCAAGGATTTCCTCGTGAGTTGCATCCAGCAGGACGTCGTGGGTCACTCCTTTCCCTCCGCTTTCCGGCATTGCAATATACGCCTTCGTCTCGACCATCGATCCACCGACCCGAAGTGCCGTGATCGCAGCGTACCTGCTTGTCAGGTTTGCTGCGTCAGGTTTGGTGAGGCTACGTCTTCGTCTGCAGCCTTCTGGTCGACCCCGGCTGCCTGGGCCAGGTAGACGTGCATGCGCAATCTTCCAATTTCCTCCAGGATGCGATGGATACCTCCTTTCGGGCGAATAATAATTTTCTCAGCACCTTCCGGAACCTCCGCGTGCTGCTTCTCGACTGATCTGGCACACAGCTTCTTCCCCAGCCGGCGGTTGGGCCACGTACCGCTCCCCGTCGGCTCGCGCACGGCGGATGAGTCGCCGGCTCTGCTATTTTCCTGTGCTTTGGTGGACTATCGAACTTTTCCTGTAAATTCTTCATACAAGCGATCGAGGGAACCTACAAGAAACATGGGGATACCGGATTTCTGGCGGTAGGCCCCTTTTTCGACTTTTACGAACGTTTGAAATTCGAACTCGGTCAGCTGAGCGCTAGGCCTAACCGAGCTCCACGCGCGAAGGGGCCGAGCCGAAGCTTAGGTGATGCCGTGCGGCGCTCGCAAGCTAACAGGAGCCTAGAAATGGAGACCGTGGACGATGCCGCTCACCCGGATGACCTCTCAAGCGGGGGAACATGGTTTATTCGGAGAAAAGGCCGTTTCACGCCCTCAGTGAAAGTTCACGAATACGAAATCATTACCTCTTCTGCCCTGCCTCCGCGAGATCAGCTGTCGGAAATGCAACTGGGTTTTCGCTAGCGTACTGTGCTCCATTCATACTGCAAGGTATGGAGCGGTGAGGTGAAGACGTGTGCAGTAGCTGGCTGCTAAAATTGGCACAGACATATTAAGAGGAAGCTTTAGCTCGGGCCCAACTCCGACGCGGCCTATTCAAATAAATGTAAAAACGCAAAAACGTTTTTCTGAGGTAACCCCTGGACCGATTTTAATGAAATTTATTGCATTTGAGAGGGCAAGTCAAATTCTAGTGACTGTTGGTCGCGGAATTTCTATTTAGCTCCTGAATTTTGTTAAAAAATTTTCAAAAATTCGAAAGTTTCAAAAAAATAGAAGCACGAAGTTTACAAATTCATAACTCTGCATCAAGAGCAGATATCGTGGTTCTGTAAACGAGATCCATCAGATCATTGAAAGCGGACAAATTCGATACGTCATTTTATATCTTACGTGAATTTGTTACTTTGTTTACATTGGGTTCTGCAAAACCTATATTTCCATTTTACTATACTTTTTGACATTCATGTGTAACATATCAATTTTGTCCGCTTTAGATGTACTATTAGATGCAGTTCACGGAATTGTAATATCAATTTTCGTTGCTGAGTTACAGAGTTGTAAACTTGATAGTTTCGTTTTTTGAAAATTTTCGATTTTTTCCAATTTTTAATAAAAAATTGACGACCTAAATAAAATTCCGAAACCAACAGTCACTAGATTTTTAGTTTTTCTTTTAAATGCAACAAATTTCGTCAAATTTGGTGCAGTGGTTGCAGAGAAAAACGAATTCTGCTTTTACATGTATTTAGATAGGAGCACCCGAGCTAAAGCTTCCTCTTAAGGCATGGAATTATTCTGTCCATACATGTTCACGAACCTCTGCCACATAAGGACTGCCTGTGTTGCTGGCTCTTCGCAATGCATGGCTTCACTCGAGGATAAAAAAATGGAAAACGCTTAAGCTTCGCCTTTAGGAGTGGAACGCGATAGCGTTCAAAGATCTCTGGTTGCTTCTCACGCTTCCCGGCAGCTGCAGCGTATGTAACCATAATTATTACCGGAGAACGCTGGCCGCCGAGCTATGCACCAAGGCGGGCTTTCTTGTTGAAACGCGGCCTCGCGCGTGGGCCGCGTTGCGACGGAGGCGAGCGCCATCTGGAGGCGTTGTAAGAAGCCAGACGCGCTGCTCCGTGGCCTCCAAGCTATTCGCGCGCCGGCGCGCGAATGGCAGACGCCGTGGCCGGTCCGTGAATGGTAGAAACGTTGGAAAATGTGAGTTTTCGCGTAACAGAATTCTGTTTTCTCGTATAGTCAAATCACAGCCCGACGCTATAATGTCTGTACGTTGTGTGGAAGTCGAACTTTACGATTTTTTTATGTATTATTGCTTGAGAAATTCAATTAGTTCAGTAACTTCCTTGCGCCACATGGAGGGCCTGGGTATATGTAGTCCGAAACGCTTTCTGGCGAAACGACGGCCGATGCTGGACGCGGGACGCCGGCGCCGGTTTGACCTTAACGAGTGACCTTAACGCGATAACGTTAAGGTCACTCATCCACCAGCGTTGTAGCGCTAACATCCAATGTAAGGACTTCAACCCCAGAACCTCCGCACGAGTGAGCACCGCTCGTTATACGGTGTGCGCTTCTTAGCATACAGTAAGTTTCTCGCACGTTATCTACACACATCCAACCTCACTCACAAGCAAAATTACGTTCACTCTATCGCCAATGTATTAAGAATAAGTGAACGGGCGATACTTGAATAAGTGCGCCGAAGCGTGGGTGACGGCGACTACACAGACAGCCCACTAATGTTTGAAGCTGAACGTTCTGTAACGGTCCACACAATAAGCGAGTGACTAGCGATAATATGTATTTTCTAGAAGCTACTATAACGCACAGAAATTCTGCGTTACAAGCCTTGTGCCCAGTAAGAACAAGTCTATAACAACTGAGCACACTGGCGAGCGATCAGACAGAAAATAAACAACCAGATAGTGACCGCTCGGGGGAAATTTACTGAATCAGAATCGTGACAAGCCGCTGTTTAAAAGTGTTTGCTAAATAAACAACGAAGAGCTAAACACACTGATACTTATTCAATTCATAAGCGGGAAGTTAGGATCGCTTGGAATACATTTTAGCCCCGCTTTTATTAAGCACCGTATACGCTGCTCGCGCTGTTTGAACAAAGTGTAGTGAACTCCGAAAACGCTTACATGTCTTTTGAAGCTGTAGCCAAGGCTTCGCGTGTCGTCTCCCCAGTTACCGTCTACGATATCCGCAGAAACGTAGGTCTGCAGAGCGGCACCGGCGTCATGCATTGTAAGCACAGAGGCAACGGAGGCAGCTAAGGCAAGCAATGGACGCGTCACCAAGTGACCAAACATAGCAGCGCCTACAGGATCGCCGTGAAAATGGTTCATAGAACACCCTTCCTCGCGGGCAAGCCAGCGCGTTGAGACACTTGGCGTGTTTCGATCCCCATTCTCACTAGGAGAAACTGGTGCATCAGAAACACCAGGAGCGCAACACGACACTACGAACACGACTGCAAATTTAATCAAATAATATACGTATGATGTACTGCATGTAAATACGTGTATATAATATCCGTCCTGTCCATAATTCAATGCAAACAAAATGATCTCTTCGTATACCATTCTGCTCTTTATGAGCAGAATGTTATGAGCAGTATGAACCTAACTCGAAAACCACAGCTTATATGTCCACACACATGATTTTTGACCTGCAGTCACACTAAGGAGGTTACGCTTGACATACAGGGGTGGTCAAAAGCTTCCAGGCCACAGTTTATTCGACAATGTTCACTCTCAAGCAAGCTGTAGAGCACCTGGAGTAATTTTGGCACTCGGAAACTGGGGGTGGGGAGAAACAGTGTCCCTTGCCCTCTTCATATAAACCTTGGGGCACCTATATTCCGGCACGTGAAATGCCACATAGGCACGAGGCCAACATGTTCGCGCAAGCTGTGGCCTGGAAACTTTTGACGACCCCTGCACATCTGAACTGGAGTTGTGTCTGCCTGCTTTTTCACGTGTTGTGGAAGGTTCTCACAGGATATTCTCAGGCAATCTTTCAGTTCTGCCTCGGGCTCGGCCTCGAACATTTTGCCGTGTAAGCCACTTAGTTCTTTACTGCCGTTAGTTTCCACTGCATCTTTCGATATCTTTATTTATTGATTTTGTAGAATCTGAAGTCCGTACTTATGTTCTGTTTAATAGTTTATTTCTGTGAACCCCGACATGGTCCAACCTACCCATATCAGCGGAGGAAATAGAAACCATACCACTTGTTTACCAAGCTATACTGCAACGCTATCGGTTTGGACGCCGGGCATACTCTTCACCACATCCAAAACTAACAACAGACGAAAGCACAAACTACAGGCGATTCCAGAGTAATACTTTCACACATGACATTTTATTGAGTCATATCCAACCGATGCTATACAGCTACACCTGTCCCCAGTGCAACTTGCAAGACCCCCTAGCACACTTTCTACACTGCAATGCAAGTACATCCGAGCAAGCATCACAGCGACACACCCAGCAGCAGCAGACGCGGGCCCAAACCTCGTCACTGAAACGGGAGAGGCTTTGATCTCCAAACGGGACCTGGTCGACCAGCGTCCACTCGTCGCCATGGTCCGGCGGGCGGTTCAGGCCGGAGGGTTCCTGGAATAAGGGTTCCTCCAACCTCGAGTGACAAGTCACCATTTCAATAGAAGTTTATTCATTCGTTCATTCATTCTGAACAAATCCTGTATAGGTTCCCACATCATCCATTGTTTGTAAACTAGTAGACGGAATTGTAGATGGTAGAGTTTACGTGCCGTCTGCCCAGTTTTTCTTTCTTTTTTTTGTTTGCACTTTGAATTCCGGAAATTACGCATGTGACGTGACAATGTCCGCGTTTATACACCTATTCTGTAGCGTATTAATGCTCGCATTATATCTACAGTCATCTTCCAGCGCGTAGTACTTCTTGACTTTAGTGTGATGTTGCGTGTGATTGCGTTGCGCGCATGATGCTTTTGTTACGTGACGCTTTTTTCCACTGCCTTGTTGAATAACAGTTGTTTTACGTTCCTGTACCGATATTTCCCCTATTCAGTGCCTCCCTGAAGGCATATAAGGTATTCATAAAGAATGATAGTGCAAAAATTAAGCATGCCGTGTGCATGCTGCCGTGTTCACGCTGGAAAGTAACTAGTATTTTTTTTAAGTTATAGGGTTTGACGTGCCAAAACTACTTTCTGATTATGAGGCACGCCGTAGTGGGGGAATCCGGGAATTTGAACCACCTGGGGTTCTTTAACGTGCACCTAAATCTAAGTACACGGATGTTTTCGCGTTTCGCCTCCATCGAAATGTGGCCGCCGTGGCCGGAATTCCTAGTATTCTTGTACTCAATATAACTACTATTGCAATCAAGGCTGTGTTTAGATATGGTAATGCCTGCGTGAGTGGCAGCTACATATACTAATGAACGAGTAAATGTTTGCATAACTTGTTATTCCACGCTTGGTGCACAATTCCTCGCTCCATCCAGCCTTGAACTCACGTAGCAGAACAGAGTTTCTTCATTCTGCCCCTCCCCTGCGCCCCGAAAAAAAGAATCGTAAAAGTTGCTGCGCCTTAGCTGCACCATTCTTCGTGAGCTTGCGCATTGCAGTGGCACATCACTTTCAATATTTGCCTCTGGAGTGACATGCTCAATGCTGGGAGTTAGGTTTGTCCGCTTGCCGACAAAATACAAAATACAAGCACTAAATACATATATGAGCATAAACTTTTTTCCTTTCTTTACTCTCGTATAATAATCGTGAATGCTGTCGTTTGTGAGCTGATGCATGCCAATACGCACAACAGTCGTTTCTTTCAGTAAGCAGGGTTCAAACTTTTACAATCAATTGGTAAGGTGATCTGCATTGCAGTTGGTAACTTAGCACGATGAAGTGTTGCATTGGCAATTGCTGCAAAAAAATTTGAGTATCAATAAAATAAATCAGGTAACTAATAAATAAGTTCAGTGGTGTGCGTGGCGAAATCGACATATAGTTATGAGGCACGCCCTACTGGGGGCTCAGTAATAACTTTAACCACCTGGGTTTCTCTAAGGTGCCCCTACATCTAAGTACACGAGCGACTGCAGCATGTTACTGTGGGTGGATCATATTTCGTCTTGCTTCACGCCCTATCACGACGGCGAAATGCACAGACGAAAGCAAGGGCCGACAGCAGGAGGCAAGTTGTTCAATGCTTGGAAATCAGCTCGCAAAACAATAAACATAGGATAACCATTGAGAAACAAGAAAATTGTGAAGCACAGAGTGTTTTTCGCGCAAACTTTCGCAGATACATTGCATTTCTACGTACCGATGTGAATGTAGTGGAAATAGGCGTGACGAAAAAAAAAAGGCATTTCGGCATAAATAGGCCCCAACACGCAAGTTGCCCCTCGTAGACCTACAGGCGTCATTTCTAAATCAATAAGGTATCACATAGCAGCGTAAGAGCATATATTTTTTCTCGCTTCATCCAAGCCACAGCAACGGGAGCGAAGCACTTCGAAGCCTCCCCGACGCATGAAAAGCCTTCTTTTGTGAGCGCCGTGGTGCGTAGAAGGAACTGGCCTCGTCCACAACTAAACTTACACTCTTTCCGTGTGAAAGGGACAGCCGGAGAAAAACCTGCCTGCGCGCGCGAATCTCGGAGGCCATGATATAGTATACATATACCTAGATATATGCGGAGCCTCCCGGCGACGCCGACGAAGACTGCAAACATTCGCATAGATTGTCCACATAGTTGACCGCAAAAAAAGAAAAGAAAATGCCGCCTCGTCCCAAAGCTCGACGCACTTGTTGCGATTGCAAAGTGTAATTTTACGATTAAACGCCTCGGACGGTATTCTATATATATATATATATATATATATATATATATATGGGTGCGTCAAAATTTCTTGCACTCTTTAATACTTTAACAAGCCGTGTAGGGCATGTAACGACATCGCAAAGGGGCCACTACGCTGTCCGCAAAGGGCCGCGCCAGTAAATTTACATCACATGTAGGTTTGAGCAGAGATAAAATTTATTATTTTGCTCTTTCAATATTTGAGAATAGAGAGAGAGAAAGGGCAAGGAAAGAAAGGGAGGTTAATCAGAGGATATCTCCAGTCCGCTTTCCTGTACTAGGGAAGCGGGAAAGCGATGCAAATATGCTAAATAATAAGAAAGAAAGAAGGGTAAACACACACACACACACACACACACACACACACACACACACACACACACACACACACACACACACACACACACACACACACACACACACACACACACACACACACACACACACACACACACACACACACGCACACACACACACACACACACACACACACACACACACACACACACACACACACACACACACACACACACGCACGCACACACACACGCACGCACACACACACACGCGCGCACGCACACACACACACACACACACACGCACGCAGACACACACACGCACACATACATACACACACACACACACACACGCGCACACACGCACTCACACACACACACGCACGCATGCGCGCAGTACAGAACTATTTCTGCAAATTCTGCAACGCAGTCTGCGAAGGCATTGCTTAGTCATGCACAATGTCAGCCTGCCGCTACTGCATTCTACGTCAAACAGTGCACAGTCACAGCTACTAACTTAGACTCGTGTCCTTAAAAGAACGCTGCAGCGCCTTCGTAACCGCACGCACTGCTGTTAGTGTAGGCCAGTTTCCAAGAATTTGAATTTCCGTGAGTGGACGGATGTGCGATCGCTCAAGCGTCGCTGAGAGCGTTCCTCTTCGCGGGTTGAAACGAGGGCACTCGCAAAGAAGGTGCGCGATCGTTTCGCTGCACCCGCAGAAGTCACAAAGTGAGCTATTGGCCACTCTGATCAGCATGGAGAATGCATCTGAAAATATCACTTCAAGCCACAGACGGGCTAGAAGGGCGCAGTCACGTCGCGGAAGGTCGGACGGAATACGGAGCTGTCTACTGCGGTCCGAGGTATGCAGTGGGCTGAATTCCATTGAACCAATCTTAGGTAACACGCAAGCGCGCAAATATTTCGTCGCTTCGTCGGCTCTCGAAGAGGAATGGCAGTTGACATCGTTAGGGACAGATTGGGAAGCTGCAACCACTTGATGATTGCCTTGTATGCCACAGTGACCAGGCAACCATTGATATTGCCACGTCGTAGTGGCGGTTAAGAACTACACCGCGTCAAAGCTGTGAGTTACATATTCAACTCTTGGCGAACTTGTGCCCAGTAGAACATCTAGCACTCAAACACAATGATAGCGGCGAGAAAAGTCGGCGATTGTCGAAAATCTGATCTGCAGGTCAAGCACGTCGGCTTTTAAACATGACTCGTCTAAGGTTCCGACGTAATCGCCGGTGCCCGCACGGCTTCCAGAGAGTACTACAGAGAGTCGAGAGAGAGAGGAAGAGGATAGGTAGGGGGGTTAACCAAATATTAGTCTCAGTTTCGCTATCCTACGCTGTGGTTGGGAGACAGGGGTTAGAGAGGGAAGGGTTAAAGAAAGAAAGAAATTCGCAATCACAGACACACATACAAAGGGCGTTCCAGTTAGAGAGGTTCACAAAGGCCGGTAGATCGCAAGAAGCGCAGTAGCGCTTGCACGGCCTTTTTCTGTCCTGTCGATGGTGTAGAATTACTTCTTCCAATAGTGGTCGGTCGTTCAGCTCGTTGAGTTCCTGGCGAAGGGATTGCCTCCGTGGCCTGTTCTGCGGGCAGTCGCACAATATGTGGCCAATCGATTCTTCGTGGTCGCAGTGGTCACAGGTCGCGGTGTCGACCATCCATATACGGAATGCGTATATGCTTTGGTAAAAGCGACACCCAACCACAGTCGATACAAAAGCGCGGCGTCTCTACGGCGAAGCTGTGATGGGACTCGAAGGCTTAATGTGACATCAAGGAGAACGACTCCCGCTCGCTCAACCCGGTGGCACGTATCTCGGTAGAAAATTCCATCAGTCTGACTACACTATGTTCGGGGAAAACATACACACCAGATATAATCAACAATAACATTCGAGTAAGTGCCAATCATTTCCGGTGCGCCTTGTGCTGAACGAAAGCATTTAGTCGTTACCAAGTGAAATTCAGTCCCCGGGAAAAGAATAAGTACACGTTTGAATACCCCCCCCCCCCTCTCTCTTAGAAAGCATCGTCCCGATGCTAGAAGCACGAGAGCAAAGTCTAAAGAACACGAAGCAAAGCAAAATATATGAAAGAAACAAAATCCTATTGTTCATTATCGCTGTTAGAAGGGCTTAAGGCGCACAACATGGACTACTTCAGGTCGCGAGTGACCCCGCTGCGATTGAGTAATGCCATCTCGCACGACCTCATAGTCCAGTGCGCCGATATGTCGGATGATGTTGTGTGGTCCGAAATAGCACCGCAAAATTTTCTGACGAAGTCTTCGTCGCTGTATCAGGGTCGAAACCCAAAGACTGTCGCCAGGCTGATATTCGACGAAGCTTCATCGAAGATTGTAATGTCGGCTGTCCGTTCCATTGCTTGTTCTCGATGCACATGCATCCCACTTGTCGTGCTCCTTCTGCGCGCTGCCGATAGGTGGCGAGGTCGATATTGTCTTCGTCGGTAACGTGTGGCAGCATGGCGTCGAAGGTCGTCGCTGGGTTCCTTCCGTGAACCAGCTTGAACGGAGTTAATTCAATTTTCATGTGTAAGGAAATCAAAGTGCTTGTCGAAACAGAAGACTGCGAAAAACGATTCTAATCAAGGCAATGTAGCTGTAGCGGCTCCATTCTTCCATTCATGCTCGACTAATGAAGCTAAAAGCGACAAATCCCGCTGCACCTGCTACCTTGCCGTTGCGAATCACACTGCCTCGCGTACATTAGGCACGCTGTCAATTCTGACCGATCAGGCGCCATCGCGCGTCTTCGAAGAAGCCGCATGCGCGAAGTGACAGTACCCACTCCACTGCGGTGCCAGTTAGTCGCGCCGCGAAAAGGCCCACCACTTCCACGAAGGAAGCATAAAATACTCTATCTTTACAGGAATGGGCTACGCTACCGAGCCGCTCCCTTGCTAAGGAACCTAAGAAGGTCGGGGCCCCACTTGATCCTTCTCCGGCCATGGATGATTCACCTAAAACAGACTGTCAAGTCATCTCGGTGCTACGTTCTCTCATGGAGGCCATTCGCGGAATTTTAGTGGACATGGGGACACCCTCTGCTCAAAAGCACTTAAAGTGCTGGGCGCCTTAAGCCCAGTGCTTGCATCCCTCAACTAGAAAGATGGCTACCCATAACCCATCCTTCCGGAAAGAAGTCAAGGCAGCGTCCGTCATCCAGTGGAACGCCAGAGTGTTAAAATCACGAATTTCAGATTCCGTCAGTATGTGTACACCAATGTGTTTCCACTCATCGTCATTTGTGAGCCCTACTTGTCGAAACCAATAAGACTGTCAGGATACGAATTTATCATGTCATCAACAAATGGTGCATGCAGCACAATCATCATTTTTGTTCGTCGTGAACTCACCTATGTTTTGCAACCAAGTGCGCCCCACGACGACAATCAATATATATGCATCACAGTTAAAAACAAATTCTTGTTTGCTCTCATAGGCGTGTATATATCGCCTTCCAACAATTTCGATACCGGAAGATTTGCGGATATCTTGAGTGTTTGTTCCGCCCCATAAGTCATCATAGGAGATTTCTGTGCACGCCATCCAGCATGGGGAAGTACAAAGACAAATGCAAAAGGACGAAGATTAGCAAGCATCCCCCACAACTATGGCCTTACTCTCCTGAACGATGGTAGCCCCACCTTTCTTCAAGGCGTGGCATACGGCAGCTGCATCGACCTTGCTTTCGTCTCCAACCCTCTCGCCAGATGTGTGAAGTGGTTTCCAGACATTGAGACACATGGGAGTGACCACATTACCACCTATCTGAACATCAAAGGCTTGTCGTCTAGATCAGGCCCACGGAATACTATTCAGACGATTCAATGGGCCAACTTCAAATCTGAAATGGGAGATGCCTGCCGCGAGGGCCTACCATCTAGGTTAGAGCAAACGATTAAAATTGCGATGCAAAACGCCACTCGCATGATGACGATCTCTTACATCGAAATGACTTCGACATAGAATTAGAGTGATTTCGAGCGCTTCGTCGCCGGGCGGAACGTCGATATGGGCGTACAAAATCAATTCATGACCTTAGGCCAGCCAGGAGGATGCAAAAGAAGATTCAGCGTCGCATGGATAGATTAGCGTCGGAACCTTGGGCAACATTTTGCCAGACACTCGACCCCCGCAAGCCACTGTCTCACATTTGGAAAACGGTGCAAGGTCTGCGTTGCCTTCCGGAACAGCGTTTTCCATTCAAGGCGCTCGCGCTTTTCCAAAGGCGGCAAGACATCGATGTCGCAGAAGACTTTTGTGCGCGGATGGCCGACCAAGTGACGCGTCCAGATCCTCCAGCCCGAGATGACGTCCCCCATTCCCGTGGTTGCCGCATGGACCTTCCTTTTACAATGGAGGAGCTCGAAGCGGCTCTAGCTCTCTGCAGGCGCTCATCATCTCCGGGTCCGGATGGTATATCATACCGGGCCTTGTGATATCTTGGAGAGTCCGCACGGATAGAATTGTTGAGCCTTTACAACTCTTCATGGCAGGAGGGAAATGTTCCTGACGAATGGAAAGTAAGCCGCCTGGTGCCACGCTTAAAGCAGGGCAAATCTCCATTACAACTCACCTCTTACCGCCCAATAGCGCTGGTCAGCTGTGTAGGAAAGATAATGGAACGGATGATCCTTGGCCGCCTGGAATGGTACCTTGGACACTACAAGATATATGCGAATTCCATGGCTGGTTTCCGACGTGACCGCTCTTCCATCGACAATGTAGTTGATCTCGTTTCCTATGTCCAGCACGAAAGGTCCCGTAAGCGTTTATCTGCAGCTTTATTCTTAGATGTGAAAGGGGCATACGATAATGTATTACATGAGGCCATTCTCAACGCCCTTGCGACGGTTGGCCTAGGTGGTCGAGTTTTATTGTGGATTGCAAGTTACCTATCTGCAAGATCATTCTTTGTGTTAACTGACGATGGCCCAACTACGCGACGTTATACCAGCAGGGGCGTTCCTCAAGGCGGCGTTCTCAGCCCGACGCTATTCAACCTCGCTCTTGTTGGACTTGCTGAATACTTGCCAACTACCATCAAAATTTCAATATACGCTGACGACATCTGTGCCTGGACTTCGGCAGTCACACGTCCTCAGATACGTGCGCGACTTCAAAGAGCGGCCACTTTGACAGCGAACTACTTGTGTAAATATGGTCTCAGCATATCACCAGAAAAATGCGCACTAGTAGCATTTACTCGCAAACCGATGACGCCTTATGTCATCTCAATCAATGGGCGGACCATTTCCTATGTCCGAAGCCACAGATTCCTTGGCGTAATTATTGACCGAGACCTCTGTTGGAGCCCGCACGTGGCCTACATGAAACGGCGCCTGACAGGAACTTCCCAGTCGTTTAAATACTTGACAGGAAAGACGTGGGGGATGTCAGTAGACGCAATGCTTAAACTCTACAGAGCTCTCTTTCTCGGTTTTCTAAGATATAGCCTCCCTGTACTGAACAACACCTGCAAGACAAATATTCGTGTTCTGCAGGCAGCACAAGCTCAAGCACTCAGAGTCTGCCTTGGTTTGCCCAGATGCACGTCAACAGCGGCAACTTTTGCGATTGCTCGGGAGCATCCAATGCGAACTCACATTACGGTAGAAGCCCTGATAACGCACATCAGATATTTTGCACGTGCCCCCTATCACCACCTTGCAGCACTACCTTCAGACAGGCACCAATCATCCTTCTCTAAAACTATCATCAAGTACAACGACAAACTTCCCTCGGGCTTCACCACTGCATCTAAACCATCGATACCCCCTTGGTGTCTTATCAGCCCCAAAGTCCACCTCAGTGTACCAGGAATCGGGAAAAAGTCTGAACTGTCGTTGCCTGTGCTGAAACAACTGTCTCTGCTTCTTCTGCACGAGAGGTACGCGGACAGTGAACACATTTATATTGATGGTTCCACAAACATCCAGTGTTCGTCCGGTGCTGTGGTTGTCCAAGCAATAGCTATTACCATCAGCTTTAGGACTGGCCACCCAACAACATCGACATCTGCTGAACTAGCTGCTATTCGCGCTGCACTTCGTTTCGTAAATCGGGAGCCACCTCGACAATGGTCAATCTTCAGCGACTCAAAGGCAGCCCTACAATCTGTACTGTCAGCTCTGCGTTGCGGGCCATTCGAACAGCTCGTATTCGACATTAGATGCCTACTCCATACATCACAGGAGAAAGGACACCACGTGACATTTCAGTGGCTGCCAAATCACTGCGGCGTCATTGAAAACGAAGACGCCGATAATGCCGCTCGGGCAGCTCTTGAAGACGCACAAGAAGAGGCCATACCGCTTTCACGATCTGAAGCAGCTAGCAGACTTCGAGTGCTTGAACAGGAGATCACGCGCTCTCTATGGTGCACACCAAACAGCCAGACCAACCAGAGCAACCGTCAATACCACCTGCCCTCTTTGATGCGTCTCTATATGCCAACTGGACTCCGCCGAAGAGAGGCGACTCTGCTTTATCGCTTATGGCTAGGGGTGGCTTTCGCGAAATCCTACTCCTTCCGCATTGGAATGGCCGACAACGCTATCTGCAATGCCTGTCTTTGCGAGGAGGCGCTGGAACACATTCTGTGCGACTGTCCCAAATATAATATTCAGCGACAGTCCCTGGCATCTGTTCTAGAGCACGTTGACACTAGACGAAGGGGCTACTTCAGGTATTGAAACAGACGGGTTTGGACAAGCGGCTGTGACAGTGATATCAAGTACCATGCCAGATTGATGGACTCCAACGGACGATGTGTGTGTGCTGTGCTATGTGCTCTCTCCCCCTTCCCCATCTTTAATCTCCCCCATCCCTCTCCCATGTGTAGGGTAGCAAACCGGTTAAGCTAAACTGGTTAACCTTCCTGCCTTTCCTTCTCCAGTTTTTCCTTCCTTCCTTCCTTCCTGACCGATCAATGAACATGAACACCAACACCATCACCAACAATCAACACCAAAAAAAGTGCTCGTACAAGATCAAAAGCCATTTACTTACCTGGGGCCAGGCTTTCCGCGCGACTCACCCCCTAACCACTGGAGCACTCACCAAAGCGTCCAAGTGCCCCTATGTGGACCACAGCAGCGTACGCGTGATCATCCGTTTTATGAAACAACAAAACAACAATGGCGCGTGGAACCACGCAGGCCGCTAACCTCGTTTCCGTGTTTCCGTTCCTGCAAGGCTCGTTGAGCAGAAATTTTGCTCGCGCCTCGTTTTCAATGCACCCCGCTGACCTTCAGTGTTGCGCTCCCCATCAACATGCTAAGCGAACGCGCGTTCTTCCATGGGGAGGGGCGCTGTTGTCGCCGGTGTTTCGGCTGATTTCATTCGATTTGCCACCCGCTGCCCACCGTCACCACGCGGCAGTGCGCTCGCCGCCCCCAGCTGAATCTGGGCAGCGCGTTTCTGCGTAGGACATCCCCTTGTTTCGCTCGGCACAGTGTGAGCGCGGAAAGCTAGTTTCACGTCCGCGCTCTCTTACACTCCGTTCCCGCAACGAACCCACCACTGTCCGGCGTCATCCCCATTCTCTCCCGAAACAGCGCGCGATGCTTCCCTGCGGAAACAGGCCATCCACGTGAGCGTTGCAGTACACATGCGCGCGTGTGTTCCCGGACAGTTTCCTATACAGCCCTCTCGTGCTGCTTTGGCATACGTGATGCGCTTGCTCGCTCGCTCCCTGCTTCTATAACTAAATCGAAGTCTAACGTAGGCCGGCCGGCCTGCCTCCTGTTCCTTCCTATTACTGGCAAGGCACGTCATCCCGGCCTCCCTTCTCTTACTCGTCGCCGTGCTCCCCCAAGCGTCGTCACGCGTAGCTGCATGCAGGTTTGGGGAACCTCAGAACCAGCGGGAGGTCAGTGTTGCTGCTGATGGCGCCAAACACCACGCACTGCATGCAGTGCTGCCCTCTGCTACTTGCACCAAGCGCCCCTTCCCAACGGTCCCGCGCCCGGTTTTGCCCCTGGCAAGCCCGTGTGTACGGTTGCCAAGCATTGGGTTGTTTCGGCACTTGGAGGGGTTGAATATTTTTCGCTAACGGAATTTCTGGGCAATTTGCAGACTGGATAGGCGGTCGTTGGTGTCGCAAGGCGTTATATTTTCATGCCGTTGATGAAGTTTGATGTCCTTGATGAAACCACGGGCGTGAACGAACTCGACGAGTACCATTATAGCGGTGGTTTGTGCGCAAACTTGAGTGTACGAACTTGGTCCTGCCTATTTATGAATTTTATGATAAACATTCGCCGTACACTTTTTGTTAACACAAGGTTTGCGCTGGGACAAAGAGCGCATTTGCGCTAGTTATGTGAAGTGACAAGTACTTTCACACGTTTGGTCTCGTGTTCTCAAGGTTGATTTTTTCAGCTTTATACTCGCGTATGATACATTTTTTTATGAATGAATGAATGATTGAATGAATGAATGAATGAATGAATGAATGAATGAATGAATGAATGAATGAATGAATGAATGAATGAATGAATGAATGGTTTATTTCGTCATCAGTTCAAGCATACATATCCAGAGGCACAGCGGGAAGGGGCGGCGAAAAGGCAACTGAATGCCTGACAATGCGCCAATCCCCGCCCAGACCACGATATTGCACAACACCCAGCGTGTCACTCTGTAATACGCCAGTGTAGTAAAAAAGGAAAAAAGAAAAGAACAACAACAAAATATTGCAGTACACTCAGCCTGTAATACATAATACCTAAATATAATACTACGTAATAATACATATTGTAACACTAATACATCATGTAATACATAAATGCAGTGGAGAAGAAAAGAACTAAGCCGTGGTTTTAATAAGTGAACTAGAGCATACTTGATATCAACAGCTTATCGACAAGAAATTTTCATGGCTGAATTTTGAGGCACAATACAGTTCTGGAAGAAAGCATACAATATCAGCAAGTCTTACAGAGAACAGAATGTCTTGTTTGTAGCGCCATTAGATAAGCGTGTATTTTTTTTTAATTGCTACTGATCGACTTTTATTCACTATGCTCATGGCCGTCATGTTGGAGTTTGAAGATGAAGGAATAAGGTGTGTTAGTTTTTGCTTGCCGTAGTTGGTTCGAATCCTTTCACTGTAATAGGTGGTTTTCCTAAGATTATACCTGTGTGTTTTCCGAGAGTAGGTATCCTGAAATATATCTGTGTTCGATATAATTTGATTGTAGATGACTGTCGCTAGCTTTTTATAAAATATATTTTTGAATTTTAATATGCTGTGTTCATGGAAAAGTGAAGCAGGAGGCATTCGGCGTGGAACATTTTTGATTATACGCAAGATTCTTTTTTGCAGCCCGTGAATACTATCTTTATCTGTTTTTGTTGTTGTGCCCCAGATTAATAGGCAGTAATGTATGCGCGAGTAAACTAAAGTGTAGTAAAGCTGCTTTGCCACCCAGAAGGGCAGTAAACATCTCATTTTGCCAATTATGCCAATGGATCGCGATATGGTGGGTGCGAAGATTATCTATGTGATTGGACCAACTCAATGTTTCGTGAAAGGTAACGCCTAGAAATTTTTGAGTCTGGACGCGCTCAATCAAAGCTCCTTGCAATGTGAGCTGCGTATTGCGGAGAATACAATGGTTTCGAGGTTTAAAAAAATAATGTACTTTGTTTTCTTCATGTTTAATTCCAGCTTAATTGTTCTCAGCCATAGCGACAAATTGCTAACCCAAAGGTTCGCTTTTGTACTAGAGTAGGCATATCCTGACCCGAAAAAAAGACGTTAGCGTCATCGGCATATAATGTAATATCTGGTGTCAGAGGTACATTTACAATGTCATTTATATAAGATAAGAATAGAAGTGGCCCAAATATTGAACCCTGTGTGATGCCGTACTTGATCTTGCCCATTTGTATAGTATACTATATACTATACTAAACCGATATACTAAAACCGATTAGTAAGGTGACTTCTTATTAAATTAAGGGGCGTACCTCTTATTCCATATTCATTCAGCTTTTGCAAAAGAATTTCCTGCTTGACTGAGTCAAAAGCTTTCTTAAAGTCCAGAAATATTCCAATTGTATGATGTTTTTGCTCAAAATGTCACATAATTTGATCTTTAATAGATAAGGCCTTTTCAGTACACTTGCTCTTCTGAAATCCACATTGACGTTCGGTTATAATTTTTTTAAGCTACAAAAGTTTGCAATTCGTACATATATGACACGTTCTAAAGTTTTTGAAAAAATGGGCAACACAGAAATGGACCTGTAGTTATTCACGTCATTTTCATTACCACCTTTGTGAACAACGGATACTCTAGCAATTTTCAATTTCTCCGGGAACGTTCCAGTGCTCAAAATAAGGTTGCAAATATGTGTAAATGGTGCGCTAATGTGCTCTTAAACTGCTCTTAGAGGTTCTGCCTTTATATTGTCAAAACCCACAGCACATTTGTTACTTAAATTCTGTATCAGCGAGGCTACTTCCGCTTCATTCGTGGGAGTTAGGAAAATAGATTCCGAGTACGCGTGCTTTAATATACTATTTGTAAGACTGGACTGCACCATTTGAAATATCAAAAGCTCCTGAACTCAAAAAATGCTCATTGAACATATCGGCAAGTAAAGTACCTGAACAAGATCTGCCCTCTATTTGAAGCTGAGAGATAACTTTGTATTTTTCTTTTACAAAAGATCGTTTACAGCGTTCCAAATGGCCTTCTGATCATTGAGTATGTTTGCAAACTTTTTTTCGTAGTAGCTAATTCGCGCCTTTTTAATATCAGATCCTATCTTATTTCTGACCTGCTTAATTTCAACCGAGTAGTCTAAGCGCTTTGTTTTTATGAATTCAGTGAACAGCTCATCTCTTGCTTTCATCCTTTTCAAAAGTGAGGCGTCTATCCATGGCTTTCTTGCCCTCTTTTTTATTTTATGTGCCACAATCGGAAAAGCTAAATTATGAAGGTCTGTTAACTTTGTTATGAATATGTCGTAGGCATTCAGAGCGTCAGTATTATTGAAAATACAGCTCCAACCAGTTTCAGCGACAGCATTCTGGAAATGCTTAATTGTTTCTTAGTTAATTTTTCTACGCTGCGTAGGATTTGCTGGATTTTGTTGTTTTACGCACCACGGAAAAAATGCAAAAATTGGCAGGTGATCGCTGACTCCAGGTGTTAGAACCCCTGTGCATGTCTCATTTTCGTAGTTAGTGAAACATAAATCCAGGGTAGTTTCAGTCAACTGTGTTATCCTTGTAGGTACATAAATTGTGTTTTCATAGCCAAAAGCAAGCATTCTGTCAAGAAAATTTTGTTTGTTGTTGCTTGATGATAGCATATCTATGTTGAAATCTCCTGTAACAATTACGCGTGCGCCATTCTGTTCACAGTACTCAAGCATTTCATCCATGAAATTAGGGAAATCAGACACAGTTCCAGAAGGGGGCCTACATATAGCAACTACTAAAAGGCTTCGACATTTCATCATGACAGATTCAAAGTGAGAGGATATTACAGTATATTCTTTGACAATATTGTATTCAAACCTGTCATGAACATAACTCGATACACCACCACCCCTTTGGTTTTCCCTGTAGATTGATGCACAATTGTAGTTCGTAAATGGCACGGTGTCATGGTTATCAGTAGACCCAGTTTCAGTGAAAGCTAAGAAATCAAACTGGTGATTTAGGTTTCTCAAAAAGAACTCAACACATTCTTTTTTGTTTTGAAGAGTTTGTGCATTAAGGTGAATCAGTGATAACTGTTTTTTCTGGCGTGAAACAATTTTCTGGAAGGCATCAGCGTCATAGCAGTTTGTTATGTTTGTTCTTGCGATCAGCTACCTTTCATTTTATCGCATATTTTCTAGGTCATGCACTGTTGCAATTTTAATCACCCTATCACTCGGGCTGCGACGCACAAAAAGTCCTTCTCTACAAATCCTTCTCTACATTCGTTCGTTCGCTTTTCATTTTTTTTTTTGCTTTTTCGTACGTTTAACGCGAAGCATTTTTTGCCTCGTTCTAACTACGTTGCGGTGGATTGGCAGGTAGGTAGGTAGGCATTCCCTAGCTCACCACACTTCGGACCTCTGTAATAAAATAACTTCATGACCGACAGCGGAATCAAAACTCCGCCTCCGAGCACAGCAGCCCATTGCTCTGAACACTAGGTCACGATCGCACGCATACTCTTCTCACGGTCACGATGTGGCCGTGCTCCTGTCTTGCCAATGCCGACTAGCTGTTTGATGAAGTGTACGGCGCAACTGCGAACGGAGGACGGAAGGGAACGACGAAGACAAGCGCTGATTTCCAACTCCTTCAGCATAGCTATTCCAGACGTACGACGCGGGCTTCACGTGTCAGTTTCCTGCGTTTATTTTTTCGTGGTAGCTCGTGGAGAATGAAACGTTGGGTTAGACTGTACAGTCTCCGGGATGGGCCCGCATTCCCCGGTACATCCCCTATACCAGGTGGCGCTACGTAGACACTGTGTGGTTGCTGTACCGCCTTCATGATCGGCCCAGGTCGCCCAAGGTTTCACCACCGGAGTGAAAATGTAAGCGTCTTTCATACTGCGATTGGCATAGCCATGGGTGAGTAGGATTGTATAATTACACAGTCGCTGACGACGTCCTAATCCGTCTTTCGCCTATGGTCGTGCACTACCTATGTAGTAAGCAAACATCAGCGTGTCCTAAGCTCGCGTCAAACCGCCGGAGTAAAAATGCCGTCGGTCCACCGTTGGTATGCTGCTGTCCTCACACGCGCACGCTAACGTCAGACTCGTAGCTCTTTACCAGGCCCCGGTCAAGACGCAAGTTTCCCGTCAACGCTGTCGGCGCCGCTTGTATCGAGCGACGGTGGCGCTGCCCTGTGGAGCTGGCTGTACACGCACGATCTCACAAATATGTTCAGATGTCACGCGGCCATAGACGTCATTACACCACGCAATTCAAGAGAGAGCTCGGCAAGAATGCTAGCGGGGCCACACTTCCGTTATCGCAACACGATGGTCATCGACTCAAGAAACACCATTGGTGTAGATTTTGGAATCTTTACGCTATCGCATACTTCGACGTGCAGTTGGAACCGGCAGCACTGGAGGTTGCGCGCATGGGCGACGGGCTGGCGTGCATGCTTATAGAGCGAAGCGCTAGAGCTGTTGTTTATGAAAAAAGAAATGCTTCTTTAATTTAGGCGCACATGATAAATACCGCGCAAGAGTTATCACGCATGTTGCTGCGCAAGGGCTGTGGTAAAGCTCCGGCCGAAAGCGAAGACAGCGCTTCTTCCGAACGCCAACAGACAGCAGGTAAATAAATGTATTTTTCAACATTTACGGTGTCTAACGTCCACGTGAAGTGCAATAAGGACATCTTATCTTCACACGAGCACTCAATGCACCTTTTCTTTTTGTTATACTTATTACAGCGCTGATAGATTATTTGGCTGCATTTCTTTATACACTGCCGTGTTGGTCATCCCTGGGAACCTAGGAGCTGCCTCGACGTCTGAACGAGAGACCCGCCTTACCAAGGAGACGCTTGCGTTATGCGTGTTTTTGGTTCGAGCGGAATCCAAGAGGGAAAAACAAAACGACAAATCACTGCGCAGCGGACGCGGCTTCCGTTTCTAGCGCAGCCCCGGATCACAGTTGCGTGGCATTTGTTCGCTGCCGCATAAGATTTGAGTGGCGCCCCCAGTATGCTTCTCAAAAGGGCGTGTGATCAAATGGTTGGTTATTTTGACTTCATTGTATCAATACGAATGTAGTAAAATTAAAATTACTGATTGTTACTGAAGTCCATATGCGTAATGCTTTAACGCATGTGCGTTTTCTTGATTGAATACGTGAACAATGTTTGCAGAAAAGCATTGACCTCGAGAAACTTGGTGGCATCGTGGTGATTCACGAACTGGCTGCCATTGGCTTTATTCGTATGGCGGGCGCCGGGTCTTAGACAAACATGGTGGTCCACCTTGTAGCGCTTTGCGTAATAACAGACACGTTCCCGGGTAGCCGGCTGCCAGCAGAATGCTTCTGGTAACATCAATTCCCACAATGCACAGGGATTTCGTTCCTTTTTTTCTTTCTTTCGTTCATTACTTCTGTTTGTTTCTGCATGGTCATTCTTTATCTCTTGAGAGTGCAGTGATAGGAACTCAAGAGGATTGTCCTTCTTTTGTGGCATAAGCGGCACACTGCCCATTTCAAGGAAACGTATCAGTACAAAACATAAAAGAGCAGTACAGGTTCCGTACTCGGCTTACTTAATGTAACAAAAGCACATAAAAGATGCTACAAACATTTGGCATCTCTCATCGCTAGCCTGGTTTGTGAAGACTGTTATTTGCCTACAGGAAGGAAAACCTGCTCGGCTATTCTTGGAAGGTCACTTCTCTGACGCTAAGGTTTGCATACGACGCCGCTCTATAGTGATTTCTTTTTTTTTTTTTTTGTGCTGGGAAACCACGCAACGAAAAATGCCATAAACATTGCTGAACTCTGCGCAAAATAAATGCGTTCTGACTGCGTAATTTCGGTGAAAGTAGCGAGCCGGCTATGCAAAATAATCTTGCTAAGTCTTTCAGATAAAAAGCACACGTTAGTGCACATACATAAAGAATATGCAAAAAGAGCTGTAGCTGCTGTTGAACTACACTCGACGCAGTTATGCCCCAGTGGACATAATAGGTACCTAAGCATAATAACAGCAGCTATTTAGAACGGTTTCAATATTTCAATTATGGGCATCACGGGATGCATCTTCAGTAAAACGTTAGCTATAAAAGAATTAGTTTTACAGCGGAGCTGTTAGTCGCTAGTTCGTCGGGATTTTTCGTGATCTCGTTCTGTGCTCCCCTAAAAACAGTCCCGCCGACTAGCGGCCGCAGCCACTATGACAGATCTCCAACGGCAGCTGGAAAAGGGCTTTGTCTTTGAGTTTCCGCGTAACAGAACTGTCTTTTCTCGTATATTCGAATTACAATCCGAAGCTATCATGTCTGCAGCTCGCGTGTAAGTCGTACTTTACGAATTTTTCTGACGCAGTTTACTTCGAAAAATACAATTATTTCACCAAGAGACTTGCGCTTGGCGGAGGGCCGATAAGAATAAAGATGTATGCTGGCACTTTCGTGCGTGCGTGCGTGCGTGCGTTCGTGAGGTACGTGTGCAGACAACGTGTGCGTGCATGATGCGTGGGCGCTCTGCCCGTCGCATCCGTCGCACGGCGGGTGCTGCGACCGTTCTCGCCGACATGATGGCAAACACTGCCCAAAAACAGTAGCGCGTCCACGAGGCCACACCCGCTCATCCAGACCTGAAACTGTAGCTGGAAAAGCAGGCGTATGGGCTGATGCCACTAGGCAAAGCACACGTGCACTCCTAAATAAGTGTGCACCCTTTGGGGTTTATCTTGTTCAACAACAATAATCGTCATCTGCCTTTCTTGTGTTTTTCCTTTCTTGAAAACTATCTTGAAAAGTTCCTGCCGAGACGGCTGTGTCACGCTGACAACGCGCAAGTTGTTCGTGACTTGGAAGTACCGGGCTCGCAGCGTTAATGAAAGCGAATGCGGGCAAGACATGACGAGAACCGTTCTGCGAGAAGATACGACCCAAAGGGTGTGAATTCTTCAGGTGTGTGCAGTTGGCGGCGTGTGGATTGATGTCAATCGGCGCAACCCCATGACAGATGGCGGGGGCCTTTTCAAGGAGAAGAAGCTTAGCAACGGATTTCATTGTCGTCGTGTCGGCGCTATGGGTAGTCAACGTATACGTGCCGAAGAGTAGCGTGAGCAGGAACAACGGCAGAGGGAAAATAAAGGGCATTACGACCATCAGCGGTGTGCTGCCAAACTCGAGGAACTTCGTGCGCAAAGGACCGAGCGTCTAACGTCGTCTAACGTGAGTTGGGCTGGGGGTACTTGTTTAACGTCGGTTGGGCTTCTCTAACGTCGGCAACAGCTTCGCTGTAGATACATCAACTTTCACAGAGTGTAGGGGGCATGATTTTTTTTTCTCTAATGGCCCTCGTGTAGCCCGACAATTTTAACGCCCGCGTCAAGTGCCAGTATGCGCAGCTCGTGAGGGACACTACAACGCATGTGCCCTGCTTAATATACAGACACCCGATAAACCGGAGTTCACAACAAGCCGGACTGCTGTGCTGCCTTTATCAGCTCCGGTTCGTCGAGACAAGATGGAATGAAATAAAAGCGAAGAAGGAAAGGCAGGCAGGACGCGCCCTGTTTGCTACCCTACACTTAGGAAGGGTAAAGCGGGAAGAATAGATCAGAAAAAAGGAAAGATGGAAAAGACAATACACTGGCATTCATCGTAAACACACTCGCTGAGGAATATTCCCTAACAGGAGTTGTAATGTCTAGGCCCAATACGACCCCGAGCTGGGCAGGGTTTCCTGCCTACCTGGGAAAGCCCATCAGCTGCGAAGTTTCGGATCACTAATAATGCATAGCACGCGTGCTCGAATTAAAGGAGGAGGAAAATGAGATAAATAGATATGGAGGTGTAGATAGTGTAATCACCGGCTTGTTACCCTGTGGCAGGCAAATGGGTCAAAGAAATGAAAAGATAGAGAAGAAAACAGGATATTTAAAAAATATATGAAGATAAACAAATTTACACATTGACGTCGCACTCCGCTTTGTGAAGCATTAGGTCGTTTTAACTCATATGCAGACACGCAATTTCATGCCAAATTGACCACTAGTCTCAGAGTAGAAGGGCAGAGGTCCAATCCCGGATGATGTCCTACTATTGATTTAAAGGACTGCGCGCTAAACGCTTTTCTGTGTTCAGCCTATGCTCTTTTGTTGTATTCATATAAGTAAACTAATTATTCCACACACTAATTAGCAAAAAGAATACAGATATTCCATCTGTTCACCGTCGTACTTTAAGAAAGGCGCGCCGACCCCGTGACCACTTCTAAAAGGTGCATATCAGTATTGACAACACTGGATTTTACGTACTGATTGCTCGCCGCGGTCGTTTAGGGGCTCTGGTGTTGCGCTGCTAAGCACGAGGTAGCGAGATCTCGGCCAAGGCAGCCGCATTACGCTGGGTGCGAAATGCAAAAGCACCTGTGTACTTAGAGTTTGGGGCACGTTAAAGAACCCCAGGTGGTCAAAATTAATCCGGAGTCCCTCGCTGCGGTGTGTCTCATAATCAGGTCGTAGTTTTAGCACGCAAAAGTCAATAGTTTAATTTTTAACTTAATGATTCTTGCGGGGATACAACGATACATTGGTATTGAACGTCTATTATTATTTGTTTACTGCTGTTAGTTCTGCACAGAATAAGTCCCGCGGCGGAGTTATGATTACAGAGCCCAGAGATCAGGAACGTCAATTACTTAGCACGAACGCGCACGCACGCGCACCAAACATCGCGGCGGACCACACTCGTTATATGCAGAATATGCTACTGTACTCTCATAGAGAACAGAACGCAGACCTCCTACTGGCGGTCATTGGACTAAACGCTCTATTGGAAGAAAAATATGCGTCTTTTAGAGCTGCTATTATCGGAGTGGTTACATCAGTATGACGCAGTTTGGCGCGTTTTGATCAGTACAGGACATGTTGTTTTTCAGTGTTTGAAATTGATTAATCATTATTATTAGAGCAAAACTTTACTGAGCAGAATTCTATAGTGAGATGGACAAGCTTGACATTCTCATAAATCCGAGCTCAAGAAACGCTGTCAACCCTTCAACACAATTTAGGCACCCGATGTTGGCACAGCACGGCTCCGATGTTCAGCGTTTAACACATATTTCTGTGCGCATAATTGTGGGCGACAGGGAAAGAAAAATCTGTGCCCTTCACTGCTTTCGCGTGTTTCGGATCTTTAACGTTGCAAGGATGTGTTAGTCCAGCGCCAGAGAAAGTTAAGTCCAGCGCCAGACGACGACCAGAGAAAGCCAGGACCCGGGAAGGTCGGAAGGACGAGGCGGGAGAGGGTTCAGTTGAAGGGTAAGAGGGAGAGAACAGGGAGACGCAGAACAAGAGAGGCAGCACTGCGGATGCCGAGGAAGGAGGAGGAGGGAAGGGAAGTTGGGCGACGGAAGTTGCAATTTGCTTGCCCGCCCGACGAAAGGGGACTCGCGCGCGAGCCCACGCACGCACCGCGAACGCCGCGGACTCGCGTTCCCAGGGACGTGTGCGGGGTTTGTAACCGAGTTTGGCCACTCGGAAATTGCGCGTGTGCTTTCCCGCGTGGTACAGACAGACACACGAAAACGCGCACACTGCTGGCACAGCCGGGCAGGCCTCTTCGTGGGCAGCGTATGCATGCTGTGCATGCAGAGCTCGATGCCCCCCTCGCTTCCGCCCCTCCCCTCGCTCTCTCTCTCTCTCTCCCCTCCTCTTTCTTTCCTGCAGGCCGTGCCTTGTCGTGAATGCTTCATCCGGCCGCACCGTCTGCCCCCTTTGAAAACTGCCCGACTGTTGCGCGCAGTGCGATGCACGGCGATGACCCGCCATGTAGGTAGGAGGTCCCGATTCAGTTTCTGACTGTGGGACCTCTTTCTGCATACACACATTCTGTAACTCATTTAATGCCTAAATAAAACCACATCTGACTCAGATGTATATATACGCGCTGCTGGAAACTAAGTTTGCGAACGTTAGCTTCAACGCCAACTCCCTTCTTAGCTGCCATTTCAGCCTGACAATTTTACATAACTTTAACATTGCGACAGCTTATTGTGAGTGTTAACAGTGAATAAAAATAGATAATTTTCTCGTAAGTAGTGGTCCCGAGACTTGACTGATAATGATCTCACCTTCTTATCGCTATGCGTCAAAAAAAATGTAGGAAGGGGGAACAACCTTTTTTAACGCAATAGCTTTAAGAAGCCCGGGTCGCAGAAAATCCGGCGTCGGCGTCTGACGTCAGACAGTGTTTCGACAAAAAGTATTCAACAGCCCATACCCAGACCCTCCATGTGACGCAAGAAATTTACTGAAATAATTGAATTTGTCGAGCTGAAATACGTAGAAAAATCTTAAACTATGACTTACACACAACCTACAGCACGATAGCTCTCGGAGAGTAACTTGACTATACAAGAAAACATAATTCTGTTACGCGAAAACTCAAAGAAACCCCTTTTCCAGAGTTTCTGCCATCACAGACCAGCCGCGGCGTCCGCCACTTGCGCGCCGGCGCGCGGGTGTCTCGAGGCCCACGGAGCGGCGCACCCGGTTCCTTGCAATACGTCCAGCTGGCGCTCGCCTCCGCGGCATCGCGGCCCACGCAAGAGGCTGCGTATCTACCACAAAGGCCGCCTTCGTGCAAAGCGTCCGCGGCCAGCGTTTCCCGATAAACATTACGGTTACATACACTCCAGTTGACGGGAAGCGTGAGAAGCAGTCAGGGATCTTTGAATGATAACGCGTTTAACTATTGAAGGCGAAGCTTAAACGCCGTTCAAATTTTTGTTTCGGTGAGCACTTCAAACGTTAAATGTGTTTGCAAACTTAATGATGCCATCACTGTTTACTTATATGCCCACGTAGTCGATTGATTTTTACATTGGAGCCTGTTTCGTTGTGTAGCTATTAGTTAAGAATAGGCCCGTGTTAGTACGCAAGGATGACCGGAAGCATCTGGGCCCATATACACAAAGTTCTTACCATAGGGACTGTCTGTAAGAGCGAATTTGAGTCAGTCCTGATGTTGGACACTCCATTTTCGAAGACAGGCGGGCAATGGCAAAGAACACTTACGAACAGGGTGCTTTGTGAATTTAGCTCCTTAATCGCAAACAAGCGCGCCACGGTATTAGGGCGACAACCATTCCTAGCTCGAAAGAATGCTGATCTGTTCCTCCATCCATACGTTCTATTAGCTTCTGACGCAGACGTCTAGCTGTGATAAAAGCTCAAGCTAGACGCAGACGTCTAGCTGTGATAAATATATAAAGGATGTTCACACCTCTCCCTTGGTCACCGCCATATTGGATAGAGTGGTGACATGTCCATTCCTTCCCTCAGCCTGGATTCAGTGCCAATGTTCGCAATAGTAGCGCATGACACCGACGAGGGGCAGCAAGGCGCGGTTTCGGCGGCTGTCGTCGACAATGAGGACAAAACATTGACCAAAGAGTCAAAAGACATGTAAGTGTCGCATATGCATGCTTCCGAGCTCCTTACGCATTAACCAAATGTTGCGAGCACTACTATACGGTGCGCGTACTAAAAGGCCGGGCTAGAAATTGTTCTTCGAGGCACTGGTATATACTTTCAGCCACTGTATGAAAACTGAAATAATATCATTGGCTCATCGTTTTCTTTTTTATTTATTGACGAAGGCGTTGAAGCCTCACTCAAGTTGTTGTTTCTCTAACGTGTATTGCGATCTTAATACATTGCTAATTTTCCACCTAGTTGCTCATGCATGGACCTATTGCGGACGATTTTGTTTGTGCAATGCTTGGACCTTAGAAGTTAGAACGTTGCGGGGATTTGGGGAATTCGACGCGCCATTGCGCGGGCGCATTTCACCTATATTTGCAATCCCTACATCCCACTGCCTCGTCGCTCCGAACTAGTTGTCAGCGGTGGCGCTCCGATCGCGATGGTTCGCGGTGAGGGCAGAGCTACGACGTCACGAAGCGGCCCCTGGTGGCTACTGTCATGACGGCAGGGTGTCGCTTTCTCGTTGGGACTGCGCCGGGTACGTACATGCTCGCTCTCGTCCGTCGACACCTTTGTGGCTAGGACTGAGCTCACGCACGGTGCCTTTGCCCGTGCGGGGAGCGCGTACCTCGTGTTGATCATGTCCCGACGCTAAGCCAAAGAACGCGTGCCTAGTGCTCGCGCGAGGTCTTACCACGCCGAGCCGCACTTATGGGAGGCCCAAACCGAAGGAGATTGCCCGAGCTCTCGCGAGTTGGTCCAGTGGTTATCGCGAGAACAAGCACCATAGCCGCTGGGACTTTTGCTAGCGGCGTGTCCCAGCTTGAGCCTGTGCTCTCGCAGCGACGTGCTACAGGCGCCCCTGATTGCATTCTCCGCCCTTGGTGCGCGACCCCATCGGTTCCTCGCCGCCCCGTGAACAGGCTTTGTGCAGTGTCGGGTGCCGCCGGATACAATAAACGGTACCAGTTAACTTAGGGCGATACTATGCGTGCGTCGCTCGGTAGCCCCGTGTCGCCTGAGCTCGCGCGCAGTGGCGTAGAGGCTGACTGCTGACGTGGCCCTGTGGCTCGCTAACCTCGAACCCGCGGTGGTTGGTACTCCTGTGAGACCGAAGACCCACAACGTCCACGCCTTAAAGTTTCGTAATGACCCCCAGAAGAGACGTAATATTGTTGGTCGCTAACTTACGTTGTGGCTCGTGACGAAATATTCTGCTCCGCTATCGCTGAATCAAACAGGCACACATCTCCGGGCCATGACGAAATAAGCTATGAAGCCACCTCAAAGCTCCCCCGCACCTCCCACTTACGACTCCCGAAATATTATAGTTCTTGGATGTCTGGTCAGGTCGCAACAGAATGGAAGCTGGCAAAAATTGTGCCGATTCTGAAGCCTAAGCAGCCAACAAGCTACGCGTCTTTCCGACCCATCGCCCTACTGAGCAGTGTAGGCGAGCTTATGGAGCGCATGATCTACAAACGTATTACATGGTTCCTTGAAAGCCACAATAAGTTTCCCCAAGAAATGAACGGCCTCCGGCAAAACAGGTCTGCTATTGATGATGTCATCGCCCTCCTCTTTTTACTTGAAGAGGACATTCACGCTGGGCGCATCCCTACAGCCGTTTTTCTTGACATCAAGGCAGCTTTTGACTCTGCTTTTCACCACGCCATTTTCCCAGCTTTGGCTAGCCTTTGCCTCAGAGGAAAGCTATACAAGTGGATATAAAGCTATTTAACGGAACGTAAAATATTGATGAGTACTCCGAACGGACCTACGCAGTCTTACGCAGTGGAGAAGGGCGTACCCCAGGGTGCTGTGCTCAGCCCGCTTCTATTCAATCTCACCATGATACACATAACAAGAAACGTGCCGCGAGGAGTACACATCACAATCTATGCCGATGATATCTGCATCTGGGGCGCATCAAGTTCACTCTATATCACACAACACTGACTTCAAGAAGCATTACTGGAGATATCCATGTATTTGGCTCCCCGAGATCTTCACCTCCCACTAGAAAAAAGCACATCCATGGCTTTCACAAGAAAGAAAATGACCAAAATATCTGCTCTTACTCGGTCGATGACCATTGTCGTACGTACGGTCTCGGCGATTTCTTCGAATTGTGATAGACAGAAATCTCTTTTGGTCACCTCAGGTAAAAAAAATATACGTGCGAGGATTGCTGCAGCATCGCAAGTTTTCAAATTCATGCGGGAGCACGATGGCGCTGCAACTGCCGCTCAATGGTTCTACTTGAAGAACCCTATATTGAAGGCACATTACGCTATTGCCTACCGGTGGTTCAGAGGTTATCACCAGCGAACAAGAAGACTCTGAAAGCCGCGCGGAACAACTGTCTGCGGATTTGCCTGGGCCTCCCGAAGGGTTCTTCAGCCTCGGGAACAGTAGCGGAAGCAAGCAGGATGTCTACCGCTACATGTCACTTCCCAAGAAACAATGAGTACCCATCTTCGGCATGTGCTCCTAGGGAAGAAGCACTTCATGTACCGCATCCACGTAACCCACAGTAAGTCTGGTTTTGGCCGAGCTGCGCAAATCTTGCACCTTCCTCCAATTATTCAGCCACAGAAATTACTGCCTCCGACTTTTCCTCCCTGGGCACTTTGGCCTCTAGATATAAACCAGTTTGTACGCGGTGTAAATGGGACAGAGTCGCATGGCACAGGCCGCGCTGTTGCAAACGACTCTCCTCTACTTAACTGAGAAATATACTCAGCACACCCACATCTACACCGATGCCTCAACCACTCGGGAGACTTTCGCCTGTGGTCTTTATATTCGCTCAGCAAGACAAATGCTTTCTTATTGGCTGCAGCGAAGGACATCCTCAATGACAGCAGAGCTTCACGGCATCAAAGAAACTGTCCTCTATATATTGCGCCGAGCACCTGATCAATGGGCGATTGTCACTGACTCTAAAGGAGCACTACAAATGTTGTGCAGTCTGTTCAAAAAAAATCATCAGCCTGTTTCTTTCGACATTGCGTACTTGCATCACTTGACCATTGCATCAGGCCACTGTATCAAATTTCAGTGGATACCTGCTCATTGTAGTATTCTGGCCAACGAAAAAGCAGATGAAGCGGCACGCAAAGGTCTTCAACACCAAAACTATAAGAGGATTTATTTCACTAGATCTGATGCTTCCGAACTAGCTAAAAGATTTGCTTCTGAAGAAAAGGTTTGGCTGTGGAGCTTGCCGACCTAACATTACCCTTTCATTTGCTCAATCGACTAAAATGTCAGATCCGGGCTCCCATCCAGCATTCCTCGCCATTTGGAAACTCTATATCATCGTCTTCGCCTGAGCTCCGCCTATGGAAACGGCTTACAGTACCGCTTTCGGTCAAGTGACGAAGTCCACAACTGCATCAACTGTTGCTCAGTTGAAACTGTGGAGCATATCCTGTTTGAGTGTCCAGTGTATGCCAACGAGCGTGCGTTTATGAACATTGCATGAAATCGCGTGCACAGGGACCTTTGTGATTTGGCTGTGATTTGTGATTTGTGATTTGGCCCTTTAGCCTGCCTCACACAACAGAGGCGTGCAATGAACTTTTTATTCACATACTTAGAAAACATTGGTCAACTCGACAAACTGTAGTTCTACTCTGTCACCCTCATGTACCTTTCACGTAGTGAATTCTGTCACATCATTGTAGGACAGTGCATACACTGAAGGACTTTACTATAGCACACCGTTGCTCATGAGTCACAAAACTCAGTGCCTACTGTTTTTTTAAGACTTATTCCTTCTTTTTGCGCCCCTCTCCTTCTCTTTCTCTCCCCAATTTCCTTCCCCACGCAGAGTAGCATGTCAGCGATACCTGTACGCCTGCTAAAATCTCTGCCTTTCATTAAAAGGTTCTCTCTCTCTTTCAGCTCCGAACATTCTCACGCAAGATATTTACACCATATTCGCTAAGAGGGCACTCACTTCTAATACATGACTGTTAAGTCTCAGTGGTTTTCAGTGGATGGGGCTGTACGTGAGTGGAGACAAAAAAAAATAAAGTCGCAATTTCTCTCGAAAGGCGAATCAAATGATTGCGATAGCAAATGAGCAGACATCCGTACGAAGTAACATTCACTTGCTAATTAAATCAACATGCATGGTGTCAACGCGTGCAGCAAACATGAACACATCGCACTCGATCACCGCAGGCAGTAGCTGTCAAAACGCTGGCCTGAGCAAGCGTGGCAGCAGCAGCAGCAGTGAGCGAAATGATTTTTGTGCTGTCTATCGCTTCAACGAAAAGTGAGCGCCGACAACACAAAGCACGCACACGGCTGCGAGCCGCCGACGCACACAGACTCTGCCGCCCCCAACGCAGATCACTCTCAAGATACGGCCAATACGGCCGCGTGACCGAGCGCAGCCGCCATATGCGCAGTTGCAGCCGCTGTAGAACGCCCCCCCCCCCCTCCCCCACCCTCTTCCCCCTCACCTTCTCCCGTGCCTCGCAACGTTGGGTGCCTCCGCGCTCTCCTCCCTTTCGTGCGGGCGAGATTGAGCCGCGATCGTCGGCTCCCTTCGCACGCGTTCACTCGCACATACAGGGTCAGGCACGCGGCGACGGTGTTATCACACTTGGAATTTATACGGGACCTCACGGCGACGCCAACGGCAGAAGTGCGCTTGGAGTTTCCATATAAGTGCTATCGCAATAATACTATTTACAAGCGCAAGCGAGTATTTAATCTGGTCATCATATTTCTCTCGAAACTTTGGCTATGACAAAAAAGAAAGCAATCGGGAAATTATTCTTACAGCGCGACCTTGGTAGGATTTAGACGATCGTTCGACGTTTTCTTCCAGGGTTGTTCCGGAAAGAAACAATGACAAAGAAAATATAAGCGGGGAGAAGAGTTTGAGTAAAGGGAAACTAGCAGAACTTTAATAACTAGTAGCAAATCGTTCTTTTTATGCGTCTTCCTTGTGAACACACAACACTGTGAGCTGTTCAGCTTTTTGGCACAGAGATCGGTGTGAGAATGCTAGAGCTGTGAATCCATTAACCAGGAAGCCCCCTTAGTCAAGTAAGTATACTCTACTTTAACGGAACTCAAAGGTGTAGAAAAGTGTGTTTCGCTTATCCCAAATTTCACTTCAAGTGAACGACGCAAAATAATTGTCAACAGTCGTTTTATTGGAAAAGGGTCCACGTGTTTTCATATTACTGTGAGACTTGACGGCGCTCTGCTTCTCATATTGTAGCTTTTTAAGCGCAACGTTGTGCTTAAGCATGAAACGATTTACAGTTCACTACGGTTAAAAACAGCCCTGAAGTCTTTCGACCACACCTCTTGTCCTCTGTTCCGAAACAATGACGCGCACTGGAACAGTAATACGTACGTCGTCGCTAATAGAATCATAATCTGCCGCTCAAACTTCAACAATATAATATTTTTAACTGTCTCCCCAGAGCAGGTATCAAGGGCATCATACGACGCATTTTAATTATGGTGGGGCGAACGAAGCAATACTGGCAACCTGACTGCAAGATCCTACCTACTTCATACTTCTTTCTTCCAATCCTCAGGAATCATGACTTGACTGACACTCCTCATGATACAAACACCGCTGCAACCTCGACATTTTTAACTTCCCGCAACTGCGTTATCGATTGAATTTCCTGTTTTTTTTTTATTAATAGCACAACCATATGCCACGCATGTCGTACTTCTCCTGTTCCATACACTAATGAGGCAGCTGGTAGTTTCGGTTAAAATTCCGTTTAACCGGAGTTCCCAAAACAGATGTGTTCCGTTTGGGCGCGGTGTGTTAACGTTGTGCCTGCGTGCGTCAAAACGAAGTTGATACCATGGTTTTTTTTCAGTCCAGCATTTCTGGTTAAGCGAGTTTAACTTATGCTGAGCGCATTGTATGCAGGCCGTCCCTACTACCTTTCTCCAAGATTTACAAAATATGCAAATGCCACGTAGCTAGACCGAAACAGGGTAATGTTTTTTGCTGTCGCTTGGAGATGCTGATATTATTTTTAGCATTAAGCCTAATAATATAATTAGCCTGAATTAATAATTCAACTTTGCAAATATTATAATTAGACGAAAAATGTCACTGAGTAGATTGCAGAGCGACATTAAAAACTCCCGATGCAGCTTACTGTTGCTCAATACGTGCTACATAAAAGTGTTTTTCCGAGCGTGAGAGAAGCACAAAATTACACGCAAAATTCCCACGTGACTGCCCGCTCACCTTGCTTTGCAGTGTCATCTGCTAGAAAATGTAAATTGCGTTATGTGCCACAAACTGGTTGATTACAGCCTAATTAGAGAATTTTTGTTAATTAATCGCTTATGCATATCAATTTTTTCATGCAAGTAATGTCCGCCTCTTCGAGCAGACTAGCTCACGGATCTGCTATCTGCCACAGGCAATCTGAAAAAAATTTTGAAAGTGCTTGCTGAAACACCCTGTATATTCAAATAAGTGCAGGCGCACGTAAAAAAGCAAGAACGAACATTTATTATCTATATATATATATTCACAAGAAGGCTGAAGTAGGCAAATATTGCTAATGGCATTAAAATTATTTGAGCTGTATGAGTAAAATACCATTCCACAATACCAAAAGAGATATTCTCGCGTGGCAAGGCGCTTGGTAAACCCAAAAAGAAGCAAAGACGAAAGGTGGGATGTGTCGACGGCTTCTTGTAAGTCTCCTCGGCGTTGAACTAGGCTGTCTCGGGCCTAGTTAAGTTTCTATGTATAAAGATAAATTACTTTGCATTCTAAATGAGTCAAACACTGAACTTTTACCGAACAACAATAACCAAATTGCGAAAAGAAATACTCCTTTTAATTCCTGACGTCAAATTCCCTTACCGCCTCCACGGTTTGAAGTGAAACTTCGAACGTCATTTTTTTTTAATATCCAACATATTAGTGTGATATCAAGGAAACTACATGTCTTCAAGAATAATTTATTAATCTAAAGTGGTCACTGCTTCTCTTTAGCGTCTCTTTTAAGATATACTATATATATATATATATATATATGTATTACTTAATCTGCACTGTAGTGTAAATGTACAAACAAACAAAAATTGAAGCATAAATGCTTTTTTTCACACAGTCATTGCATAATGTACACATTATCTTGTTTATTTGTATTTTCTACATCGTACTTGCTCGTTTCTTGTTATATTTGTTTTTTTCGTACATTGAGTCGTCATGTAAGCCGAACGCGCTTAGGAGCAAGACCCCCTGTCAGGTCATATGGCCTTTAGCTCTTGTTTCCTCTTTCTGTAATGAAGAAAGAAATAAACTTGAAACTTCAAATATATTGGCAGGCAGGTTGATTAGAATTTAAGTATGTGCATTTCCTTCGTCTAGCCGTGTGCTGCCCGGCACTGTCTACGTGCTGCTGTCTACTTGCTCTAGAACGTAGGTTCCAAATGTCTTATTTTAAAAGTAGCTTAGCATTTCTTACTTTTCCCTTTCCTATGGACGTTAGTACACCTCAGAATAAAAAAGAGTGGTGACTGCGTGCTCTGTATGAAATTTCAAGCTATAGCGAGCAATACAACCTCCGTTGTAGTGCTGAACTTTTGCTTTGAAATGTAGCTACTAACTATAATTACATAACAGTTACTTCTTATGAAGAATGTGACTATATATGTTAACTGGCAGCATTGAAGCCCACATCTCTAGGAGATGGAGGCTGTTGCAACCCTCTGCATCTGGGTGTCGGCGGCACAAGTTATGGGAAAGGAATGAGAAGATAAGACTCAACGACACGGACTCAGGACTAAACGACATCGTGACTCAATTCCAGTTGACGCCAATGTCAATATTTTTTAGGTGCGGCCTTTTGACAGCTAGCCAATTTCTTTTTTTTTATGCGGATGGGGCTAATAGCGTGCCCAATTTGCAATTTCAAGCTGCTTCTGTACGTTTAATAATTTGAAGGAATATGACAAAGATGAATGACGGTGTCATAGAGGTTTGAAAATCAAGTTCATTTAATTCGACTAGAATCATACACTCAAAATACATGGCTTAACGAAATGTTTGTTTCGATGGTATAGAAGTAGTATATTCGCGTAATTTAAAGGTAGTCTCTTTGCCTGGTCCTCTTCCACCACGGTGGGATATTTCACGCCGGAGGCAGCGGCATCAAGATGCAGAATAACGAACAGTCTGCAGCCAAACATTCATTTGCACGCAGATGAGGAGAAACTTGAGGTAAAATGCATGCCACGCCTTGAACAAACACATGAAAATATAACGAAGCTACGAAGCAGAACCATTACGCACAAATGTATAACGTCATTTCAAAAAAAAGAAAAAGAAAGGGGGGGGGAATAATTTATCTACGATAATTGTCCAGCAGAACTTTGAGTTGAAGATGTATTTATTGTACACTGAATCGAGTGTTTGTTCTTCTGCGTAAACGTTATACGCATTGCACATTATATGCACTACTTACACTTTATACATTATGTGCATTACGTACGCTATCCACACGAATTGTATGCAAGTGGGCGAAAGTTCCTGATGGCCCAGGCGTATAGATAACGTGGCGCATGCAAACGTTTACGACGGTGTTGTGAGTGAACATGCATTTCTTGTACATCTAGTGGTTGACGAATAGTTTTCGGACGGGCCACCTTGCTGTACGGCGCAGTTGCAGGAATGTTTGACTGGAAACGGCCCCTTAGAGCAACGTGGACTCGGACGCCACAGGTGCCCGTTAATCCACACGCGCCTCGGATCTGCGTCTCCAGAAATTGAAACTCGCCCAGGGTGGAGCGAGCATTCGGTGAGCAGCCCCGTGCATACCGAGAAAGCACTCTTGTAGGACCTGGAACTACGACAAGTTCAGCAGCTCCTTTTCAGCGTAAATCATTCAATATGTATGCTTAAATCGTAATACAGCCACGGCCGGCAGGCCACGGCAGGAACGGAATGCACGTACACGCCTTGAAACAGACAAAAACGAACATTTATTATCGACTGCAGGGCGTTCATATAGTAATCCAGGAGAGAGGCAATGGACAGAACGAAGAGCGAGGTAGAAAGAAAACGTCAACTTGCGCAGTGTGCGGTGCAACTATGACACAGGGACCGATACAACACTTCCTCCTAAAAATGAAACCATTATGGTTTCTGCGTCCTCGTCAGCAGCCGTAGGACTTGACTGGACTCTGCTACGGCAAATGGAAGTGCCGTAATGAAAACGCCTTCCGCAGTGTCGGCTGACTGTGCTTCCGTAATCAGAACGACCTGGTCGTCATGGTGCTGGACAATAGCTCCACCTAGGAGTTTCCACTGTAACCATTCGGGAAGCCGATGTAGGTGTCACGTGCCCTGACATCTATTTGTCTCCTGTGCCGTAGTTCCGCAGGTGCACTCGTCTAATTTAGAAGGGGCACCCACTCCAGGCTTTCAAACGGGACCTATCCACTAGCTTTCAGGAAAACGGTATCCAGGCGCGATCTGATTGGCTATCCTACAATACATCTCCTATGGCGACTTCCCGTTCTTCTGGGGCGTCATCTTGTAATTTAGCAGTATCTGCCCAAGTTCGCGCTGCAATATTCCTTCCTTCACCAAAAGGGAAGATAGTGCCAGGAAACTATTGCAAGGAAACTATTGAACACGTTCTTTGCTATTGTCCCCGATGCAACACACAGGCAGTCACTCGCGACCGCACTGCACCGTCTGGACGACCGGCCGCTTTCGGAGCCTACAGTCCTGGAACGCCGGCATATAGAGTCGTCACACCTCAAGTCGGTCAAGGCGCTCTTAAAATTTTTTGCGTTCGAGATACCTATTACGCATACTATAGTTCTCATAGCCGTTCCCAACCTTCCAGTTTTTTTTAGCCTTCTGCTTTATCTGTCATTTATTCTTTCCGTCTTTCATTTCCCTTTCTCCTTCCCTCAGTGCACGGTAGTAAGCCATAATTTCTCCAGGTTAACCTCCCCGACTTTACCACCCCGTTTATCTTCTCCCTCTTCCCTTCGTTCATCTTTCCAAAACCATCCTTCACCGTTCGAACGACTCTTTCGTCCGCCTCAGTAGGATTGCGGTTGGAAGGACGCGTTCCTGACGTGCCACAAGTTCTTGCTCTCGACAAATGTTGCAAATTCACGCTTAGTGAACAGTGTTTTATCATCGGACACTGCCGTTCAGGGCATGACAAAGCGAACAGTGGATTGTAGTCGTCGTGGTAGCTTGCTTGACAGGAAGCGCTTCTATCTACTTTGAGTGTGGATCAATTAGCATGGGCACCATCTTGCCTTCTATTGGTCCAGCAAAATTCACAATAATGCGCGACCACTTCTCAAACGTTTGTGACCAGTTTGCTAGCCTGTGAAGTGGCTGGTGGCATGGCCAAATTGGTCGATGCCACTCTTGCATCGACATTCGCTCATACCCATGCAGCCGACATTCCCTCGGTCTCCTGGTCTAGGTTTGGCCAACAAAACTACGATCGCGCAATGGCGAAGACCCTTGGTGCGTTTCAAGCAGCAGCTGCAGCAATACTTTCCGCGCACTGGCTGCTATAAGCACTTGACGACTGCAGTGAAGTAAACCGTTTGTCAGGGATAACTCGAGACGAGCGTCAAAAAATGTCACTAGGCGTGGCTTAAGGCCTGTCGAGTTTCTGAGCCAACCATGCAGCACGTAATGCTTCGCGCGAACTAGTGCTGATTAGAGGGCTGTAAGGTACTTTAGCTCGCGTGTCGTTACTGTGCCTTCCACCAGAATTTCTTAAGACATAAAAGTACTCTTGAGACCCTTGGGCATCTATAGCAGAATCAGGTCACTGTAACGAAAGCTTGCTGCCAGCGTCTGAGTTCAGCAGTTATCTTTCAAGACTGTACTGAATGTTATAAAGATACCATGCGAGAGAGAGCACCCAGCAGTGAATGTGGGCTGCAGGCATGAAATATATCGGCCCGTCGGGTCTTAGCAGTCCCAGGAGTGGCTGATGGTCTGTAACCAAAATGAATTCCCGGCTTAAAAGGTAATCTCGAAATTTTGTGACACCAAAAATAGTGCCAGCGCTTCATGTTTTAGCTGGGGGTAATTTCGTTGGGCTTTAGAGAGTGTCCTTGAATGGAATCCGATCGCTGTGTGGACGTTGCCTACTGAGTGAAAGAGTACCGCGCCAATTCCATGTGGAGATGCGTCGCATTCTATTTTCGGCTCTTCAAAGGATCAAAATGAGCAAGGACAGTGGTGTCCTTGAGACACTTCTGGGCCTTGACGAACGCAATTTCTTGGGGGCGGTTTCCCTGCCACCGCGAATTCTTTTTAGTAACGGCCAAAATGGAGACAAAGTGGTTGACATATTTGTCAAAAAATGTGGTTAGCAGGATAGCATCCCGAAAAACGAACGGAACTCGCTTGCGTTAGGAGGGCTCGGTACTTCAATGACAGCCTCCACGTTCTTTTCTGTTGGGTGAAGACTAAGACGGTCAAAAAAGTGTCCCAGTGAAGTAACAAATATCCGGCTGAAATTGCATTTGTGGTATTTCAGTTTTATGCCGCGGGCTCTCGAAATTGCTGCAATACTGCTTTCAGCTGAGCTCCGCTGTCTGCCACCTTTTCAGACACAAGCACATCATTCAAGTGTGCCTGAACTCCAGGCAGGCCGCTAGAATGGTATGCATCTTCCTTTGAAGTCTGGCAGGAGCACAAGAAAGGCCGAAGGGCAGTCTGTGTAACAGAAGAGCGCTTGATGCGTGTTAATCCCGCACAACTTGCGCGAAGCTTCGTCTATTGGCACCTGGTTATACCATCTTTCAGATTTAGCTTACTGAAAACTTCCCCACCACCTAACAGCGTGAACATGTCTTCAATCACCGGAAGGGGATACTGCTTAGTCGCACCAAGCAGGGTTAAGGAAACTCTATAATTCCTGGAAAGCAGGACTGTGCCATCTTTTTTTATGCGTTGGCACTACGGGGTTCGACCAGTCCGTATATCTTGAGGGTAATAATATGCCTATAGCGAGGCAAGCCGATCCAACTCTTTTGCCACTTTGTCACGGAGAGCCTATGGAAGGGGTATTGCGTGCAGTACTTAGTAATAGCACAAGCCATCAGGATCAAGTTGGCTGAGTATCCATTGACAGACTGAATTCCTCTGAGAAGAAATTCTCGTAGTTACTGCGTGAGGCGTTAAGTATATTTTCCAAAGAACCAAAACGACTGTCAAAATCTGCGGTAGTACTTGGCGCAGTAACACTTGCTCAGCTCAGCCGTTGTGGCTTTGCCTTCATTGCCACAGGGAGTTGTCCACAATTACAGTCACTTGTTTGATAAGCACGTCCTAGGAGTTCGGGAGTATTCAGAGACACCAGTGACGTGAAGTCCGTTTAGATGCCTAACACTCTTTCGTGCTCGGCCCAACCGGCTCGGCAGCGGGTCCAGGCAATTTCTCGGATCTGTTGGTCCAGGACAGCTCTCTGCCTTCGTCAAGTGTCATGCGCCACTTCATGAGACGTGCTGTTATGAGTCTGCTCTCTTGAGAGCTGGCCGCTCTAGAACACAAGCAGTACTCGCGTTCCAGCGCGGCTGTGCAGGAGCATTTTGCGCGCGCACGTAAGCGGCCCCACTGAGTAGCTCTGGGCAGATACTGTCCCGAGCAGGGCGGACAGTAAACGTAAAGCTTAGTCAAATCCTTTCACTGTGCGCTCACAAAGGCCAACAGTTTCCTGTCCGCCTCATCTCGTGCAGCTTCGAGGCACGACACCCGCAGCGGCCTATTGCAGCGTATTAGAGGTTGGATTGCCCAACATTTTGACGAGACACAGAGAAGAGAAACACACACCACAGAACGCTCTGTGCTTCGTCAAAATTTTTCGCAATCCAACCTGTAATATGATGTACCAACACGCCCAGTCATCAACCTATTGCAGCGTTCATCCCGTGAGCACTGTGGAACGCTTGATGGCTTCCAAGGCGCTGTTTCTGCTGCTCAGTAGCAGCTGCCTCGCGTTCGGCGTCGCACCTTCATGTCATCCGATAGAAGGGAAAGTGTTCTTTACAAAATGTGCCACCAGGGGCTCACTCTCCTACGCTGCGCTATCGACGCCGACACCACGCCAACAATGGAAGCTGCAGTGCTGTAAACCTGTATATTACTCTTGCCTTGGGCTTATTCGGTACATGCTCTTTTTTTTCTCCTAAGGTTTACCCCAGTGACTGGCATGGACGGTTCCTACTAAGACGAGCCGAACGAACCGGTGCGCAGTGCAGGGGGAAGAGGGGGGGGGGTGTAAGTAGATACCACTTTCGCTACCGCAGACTAATGAATATATAATGGCACGTTCTTTTGTTTAATGCGGTAGACACCGGGAATTATAGGAATATCTGTTTGGAGGTTATGCGGAAGTTCATGTCATGGCTGTGTTGGCGTTCATGCCATTGATGTGTAGCTGGAATTCATGCCAGGTACAAGGTTCATGTCAGGTAGCATGTACTGTAAAGATCGCCTTTCACTGCGTATGGTTAGAAATCCATCCCTGGGAATCAACCACAACGCTTAACTTCGCTGTAGCTGTCAGTGATTCGCCATTCGGCGGTACTGGCAACCTCCTTAGTATGAGGGTGTCCGTGATGAAAGGGTGATTTCTTCTTTGACATGCTCATTTGTGCTTGAGAGCTTCGTATGCTTAGCTTAACCTCACCATGGCTCATTTTGCAAAAGACTGCGAAAAGTTTTCTTTTTTTTTTTGGCTCTTCTGAGCGCCAACTTGAGCGTCTATTTGTCGCAAGTAAGGCTGGTTTACCATCTCATTGTTTGCCAAATATTGTATTGTCTTTCTCATTAGAAATTGTGCGGTCATGAAGTATACTCTTTTCAGAAGAATGGTTCCTAAACTATCTCGGGCCAGGGCACACCTCATTAATCGCATCAGTGCTTTCGTCGACGTTTCTTTTTTCAAGCGAACAGAACGCCGGCACACACTTATAGAAGCTTCTTGTAGAAGCTAGGAAGTCCTTCAGACGGAGAGTAAAATAGTTGTTCTTAATCTGGAGACAAAAGCGAACCGTGGAAGACTTCGCTTAACGTGTTTATCTTAGGAAGTGTACAATTCACGAGGAGCAGAATTCACGCGCGAGTGTTTTCTTGTCGCACGATAAGCCGCCGTGCAAACAAGCAGCTTCATTGCGCACGGCGTCGCTCTGAGCTCGCGCGACACGCGCCAAAACCCGGCACGGCGCATGGGTGTGTTGTGTGATTTGCGCCAGCGGTGCCACGCCGAAGATGCAGGCATAAGGCGCGGGCCCCTGTCGTGCCGAGCGGGGCCCGCTTCACAGCTGTCGCTGGAGCGCTGATTCGATGGCCGAACCCTCGCCCCGTTCGGCGCGTGCCCGGATGTTTGCACACCGTGCTTGAAGCTCAAACAGGGTTCGTTTTGCACCAAGTGCTGGACTTCATCATTTCCTTATTGTTTGTTTGCTTTCCTTTTATTTTTCGCCTGATGACTTTGAACACGATTCACGGCTGAAAATATTTGCGCGGGTACTAGAATGGGGGGGGGGGGGGGGGAGGGCATCTGCAAGTGTGAAACTATACGTGGGCACGCTTTAGATACCCGTAAACTTCGAAGTTCGTGTGTCTCGTCACAGCCTGCCTTTAGTTCTGAGGACAACCAATAAATTTTGAAGTTGGAAAGCAAAACATTTGATGTCTGCACAAAATAAGCACTATTTATGGTTCTATAACCGCACTATATTGCAACGGGTGACGTTGGGCTAAGCTGTTTAGTCATTCATGATTTTAGATACGTGCATGATACTGTTGATAAACAAGAAGAAAGTTACTGATATTCGGAATTATTATGTCGGAAAAAGTGAGGAAGCAGTAATAAAATAGCCACAGCATTAAATCAGTCAGAAAAAAATTTGGCAAGGAATGGAAAGGGCATGATGTAGGCAATGAGAGTTAAGCAGGGTAATGTTATTAGCAATATAGATGACATAGAGCAGCAGAATGATTCTATACTGGCCTGTACAGTACCCAGAGCAGCCATGCAACCTGCATTGGAAACAGTGATCAACAAGATACAGAGGCTTCTTCTACAACTAGCGACGAAGTTACACGGGCCTTGCAAGACAGTTCCCCGTGAAAAGCAGCAGGAGAAGATGGAATAACAGTCGATTGAATCAAAGATGCAAGAGGCATTATGCTTGTAAAGCATACGTCCATTTATACGCAATGCTTCAAGACTTCAAGTGTGCCAGAGAACTGGAAGAATGCCAACATTATACTAATCCATCCGGAGGGAAGGCCATAAGGAATTGAAGAATTATGGGCCCATTAGCCTGCTTTCACTGCTGTATAAGACATTCATCATGATAGTTTTCTATAGGGTCATAGAAACAGTTGACTTCTATCTACCAAAAGAACAGGCTGGCTTTAAAAAGGGATATTCTTCAACGGATCACATCCATGTAATTTTTCAGGTAATTGAGAAATCTGCAGAGTACAATCAACCTATTCGTATGGATTTCGTAGATTATGAAAAGGCATTTGATTCAGTAGAGATACTGTCAGTAATTGAGGCAATGCGTAATCAGTGAATACAGAATGCGTACGTGAATAGCTTGGGAATCCTTCGCGCTTTGCAATGCCCCGGCAATGTTCGAAAGAATGATGGACACCCTTCTCCGCGGTTTGAAGTGGACCACCTGTCTGTGTTATCTCGATGACGTAGTCGTCAAATGCTCCAACATTTGAGGCCCACATTGAACTTCTTGCGACTGTCCCTGCTGTGTTTTGTACTGCGAAACTTCAGCTTTTCAGCTCGTCGAAGTGTCACTTCAGTCGTTGGGAAATAACCATTCTCGGGCACCTTGTAAACGCCAATAGAATTCAACCTGACCCGACCAAAATTTGAGCCGTGCAAGACTTTCCTGTGCCGTGCTCAGTTAAGGACGTTCGCAGCTTCATAGGCTTATGCTCGTACTTTCGTCGCTCTCTTCAAAATTTTGCTTACACTGCTCGCCCTCTCACCGAGCTTTTAAAGAACAACGTCTTCTTCGCGTGGGGACAACGGTAGGCCGAAGCGCCCCAGCAACAACAGCACTTCTTTTACAAAGATTCCACAGCTACCTTAGTTCTCCACAAGTAGAGAATCACCCATCAAAAAAAAAAAGAAAGGCACATGCAAGGAGACACTATCTCTTCAATTGCTTTTCACTGCATGCTTAGAAGACGTATTCAAGCTTTTGGACTGGGATGGACTAGCAGTACGTTCAACGGCAAATATATCGACAAACTTCAGTTTGCAGATGACATTGTCCTGTTCAGCAAAAACCGGGCATGAATTACATCAAATGATTGAGGATTATAATCAAGGAAGCGTAAGAGAAAGGTTGAATATTATTGTGCAGAAAACAAAGGGAATGTTTAATAGCCTGGCAAGGGAACATGAATTCATGATCGCCAGCCAGTCTTTAGAGTCTGCGCAGGAGTACGTTTATCTAGGCCGGTTACTCACAGTCAGGGGCGTAGCCAGGGTGGGAAGGGGCTTATGGGGCTTCAGCCCCCGCCCCCCACGAAATTTTTAGTGCTGTCCATGCACCGCCAGGCCGCCATGCTCCGGACCATGCTCCGCCATGCTCCGCCAGGCTCCGGACAGGCCGCCATTGGAATCTGAACCTGGCAACGTTTAACGTTAGAACGCTATCTAGTGAGGCGAGTCTAGCAGTGTTATTGGAGGCATTAGAGGGTAGTAAATGGGATATAATAGGACTCAGTGAGGTTAGGAGGACAAAAGAAGCATATACAGTGCTAAAAAGCGGGCATGTACTGTGTTACCGGGGCTTAGCGGAGAGACGAGAACTAGGAGTCGGATTCCTGATTAATAAGGAAATAGCTGGTAACATACAGGAATTCTATAGCATTAACGAGAGGGTGGCAGGTCTTGTTGTGAAACTCAATAAGAGGTACAAATTGAAGGTGGTACAAGTCTATGCCCCTACATGCAGTCATGATGACCAGGAAGTCGAAAGCTTTTATGAAGACGTGGAATCGGCGATGGGTAAAGTCAAAACAAAATACACTATACTGATGGGCGACTTCAATGCCAGGGTAGGCAAGAAGCAGGCTGGAGACAAGTCAGTGGGGGAATATGCCATAGGCTCTAGGAATAGCAGAGGAGAATTATTAGTAGAGTTTGCAGAACAGAATAATATGCGGATAATGAACACCTTTTTCCGCAAGCGGGTTAGTCGAAAGTGGACGTGGAGGAGCCCGAATGGTGAGACTAGAAATGAAATCGACTTCATACTCTGCGCGAACCCTGGCATCATACAAGATGTAGACGTGCTCGGCAAGGTACGCTGCAGTGACCATAGGATGGTAAGAACTCGAATTAGCCTAGACTTGAGGAGGGGACGGAAGAAACTGGTACACAAGAAGCCAATCAATGAGTTAGCGGTAAGAGGGAAACTAGAGGAATTCCGGATCAAGCTACAGAACAGATATTCGGCTTTAACTCAGGAAGAGGACCTTAGTGTTGAAGCAATGAACGACTATCTCATGGGCATCATTAAGGAGTGCGCAATAGAAGTCGGTGGTAACGCAGTTAGACAGGAAACCAGTAAGCTATCGCAGGAGACGAAAGATCTGATCAAGAAACGCCAATGTATGAAAGCCTCTAACCCTACAGCTAGAATAGAACTGGCAGAACTTTCTAAGTTAATCAACAAGCGTAAGACAGCGGACATCAGGAACTATAATATGGATAGAATTGAACAGGCTCTCAGGAACGGAGGAAGCCTAAAAACAGTGAAGAAGAAACTAGGAATAGGCAAGAATCAGATGTGTGCGTTAAGAGACAAAGCCGGCAATATCGTTACTAATATGGATGAGATAGTTCAAGTGGCTGAGGAGTTCTATAGAGATTTATACAGTACCAGTGGCACCCACGACGATAGTGGAAGAGAGAATAGCCTAGAGGAATTCGAAATCCCACAGGTAACGCCAGAAGAAGTAAAGAAAGCCTTAGGAGATATGCAAAGGGGGAAGGCAGCTGGGGAGGATCAGGTAACAGCAGATTTGTTGAAGGATGGTGGTCAGATTGTTCTAGAGAAACTGGCCACCCTGTATACGCAATGCCTCAGAACGTCGAGCGTACCGGAATCTTGGAAGAACGCTAACATAATCCTAATCCATAAGAAAGGGGACGCCAAAGACTTGAAAAATTATAGACCGATCAGCTTACTGTCCGTTGCCTACAAAGTATTTACTAAGGTAATCGCAAATAGAATCAGGAACACCTTAGACTTCTGTCAACCAAAGGACCAGGCAGGATCCGTAAAGGCTACTCAACAATAGACCATATTCACACTATCAATCAAGTGATAGAGAAATGTGCAGAATATAACCAACCCTTATATATAGCTTTCATTGATTACGAGAAAGCGTTTGATTCAGTCGAAACCTCAGCAGTCATGGAGGCATTAAGGAATCAGGGTGTAGATGAGCCATATGTAAAGATACTGGAAGATATCTATAGCGGCTCCACAGCCACCGTAGTCCTCCACAAAGAAAGCAACAAAATCCCTATAAAGAAAGGCGTCAGACAGGGAGATACGATATCTCCAATGCTATTCACAGCATGTTTACAGGAGGTATTCAGAGGCCTGGAGTGGGAAGAATTGGGGATAAAAGTTGATGGAGAATACCTTAGCAACTTGCGATTCGCTGATGATATTGCCTTGCTTAGTAACTCAGGAGACCAATTGCAATGCATGCTCACTGACCTGGAGAGGCAAAGCAGAAGGGTGGGTCTGAAAATTAATCTGCAGAAAGCTAAAGTATTGTTTAACAGTCTCGGAAGAGAACAGCAGTTTACGATAGGTAGCGAAGCACTGGAAGTGGTAAGGGAATACATCTACTTAGGGCAGGTAGTGACCACGGCTCCGGATCATGAGACTGAAATAACCAGAAGAATAAGAATGGGCTGGAGTGCGTTTGGCAGGCATTCTCAAATCATGAACAGCAGGTTGCCACTATCCCTCGAAAGGAAAGTGTATAACAGCTGTGTGTTACCAATACTCACATATCGGGCAGAAACCTGGAGGCTTACGAAAAGGGTTCTGCTGAAATTGAGGACGACGCAACGAGCTATGGAAAGAAGAATGATGGGTGTGACGTTAAGGGATAAGAAAAAGAGCAGATTGGGTGAGGCAACAAACGCGGGTAAACGACATCTTAGTTGAAATCAAGAAAAAGAAATGGGCATGGGCCGGACATGTAATGAGGAGGGAAGATAACCGATGGTCACTAAGGGTTACGGACTGGATTCCAAGGGAAGGGATGCGTAGCAGGGGGCGGCAGAAAGTTAGGTGGGCGGATGACATTAAGACGTTTGCAAGGACAACATGGCCACAATTAGTACATGACCGGGGTAGTTGGAGAAGTATGGGAGAGGCCTTTGCCCTGCAGTGGGCGTAACTAGGCTGATGATGATGATGATGATGATGATGCACCGCCGAGCAAAGCAACTCCCTGCGCCGGAAATATTCTGGATTTTGTCTAGAATGTATTTTTCACGCTCGAAAGGACATTTCACCGCGAACATTGCAAAGTCGGTCGGGATTTCGCGGAAACGTCAATGTACCGGGAGTCACATAACGCAATCAGCCCCATCCGAGCACATAGATTCAAGGGCGTTTTGATAGCGAACAGGCTCGCCGCGGCACCTCGCGGAGGCTGGGGAAGCTACGCAGCGCATGTATGTCCATTCCAAAACTTTATGGGTATAAATCTCATAAGCTTTTGATGTGAAAGGTGCATTGACATTTCCAAAGTTGTGTTTTAAATTTTCGCATGCGGAACTTTGTGGGTTTAATGCTGTTATAAACATTTGACGACAAAGGGGCATTGACTTTTCTAAAGTCTTACATCGGAACATGCAACGAGACAAGCCAAATCAACACACTATTAGACAAGTTGACAAACCACGCACCGAGGTCCCATGAGACGAAGCGTTGAGGTGGATCATTTGTGCGTCATGTCACATAAAAAATACCAACATTTCTTTTCACCTACGCCAAAGCAACCATGTCAACACACTAAAGCCAGGCAAGGTAACTAAGTTCTTATTTATTTTTTCTGATTTGACATCTATTCGCGCGCACACATTGAGCCTGTTCATATTTTTTTTTTCTCGTTACCCTACCCGCGAGCTGTCAGAGCCAGCCAGAGCGCATACGTTTTTCGCGTGTTGTCCCGACCACCGCGCGGCGCACTTCGGTACGCATTCGGTTTGCTATGGCCGAGTGGATTTTCACCTGGCAGAGTTTTGAACGCTTAGTGGCTAGCAGACGAGAAAAAGAAAGAATGGTCGCTCGCCACCATCACTGTGGGAACTCGACGGATTGCACCGCGTTCGCTTAAGCGCAGCCTCTCCGTTAAGTCTTATCTCGCCGGTGTAGGATACCGAGCAATATGCGTATCGTTCTCGGTAGACCAAGCGTCTCACGTTTTCTTCGATATTCCTTCGGTTGCTGCATTAGGTGCCCAAAGTAGGCATTCAATTGCTGCCAACATACTTTCCTTTGGGTTTCTTTATTTTGGTGCCCCCGCCCCACAAGAGGAAAGAAAAAACACATTGTTGCGGCGTAGCGAATTGTCGCATGGTGAAAGTTCGATTTTGTGGCTTCTTCTTTTGCGGAAGGTAATGGGCCACGGGACGCTTCAGTTGCCGGATACTCTTATTATATTACTCCGATTCATCCCCCACAGAGCATATATTCAAGAACCAAGTCAAGAAATATTTTATGCAGCAACTCTCTTCATCCTAACACCTGACTTTTGTGATTGTAATAATAATTCACTTGGCTGTTGTACTATGTTATATTACTCCTGTTTTTATTCTGTTGTAAATTTGCATTACTTGTTTACTACAGAAGTTTTCTTCGGAATTTTTGTCTTACTAAACAGCTTTATATTCTTGCTTTTTCGCACTGTTCCTTATATTTATGAAATTGTTTGTAATGTCACCGTAACCAATGCTTGATCTGTATCTCGTTTCTTTATTTTGTTCATGTATGGAAGTCCCCCAGACAGTTTTCTAACATTGGGACTCCCTGTGTAGTGCTAATTCTGTATACAATTCTTTGTAAAACTCACATCGTTGATGAATAAACTTGAAACTTGAAACTCGATACCAATTATATGAACACGCCAGGGGCATCCCTGCCGTCGCCCTCATGTTTCATACAAAGTCCAAGGGCGATAACATCGTGAACGAGCGCCGTATGCTGTATGTACGAGTGAAAGCGTAAGGGAGGGGGGGGGGGGCGGGGTTGAATCGGTGAGCCGATGATGGTAACTCAGTCTCGCGTGCGCAAAGGAGAAAAGCGGGGAGCAAGCGCGTCGCGCACGATACATCGGGGGGAGTGGATGGAATGGGGGCGGGGGGCGGGATCTAGGATTCTGTGAATCTGTGATTGCGCATCATGTTTATTTGCCTTGTTTGACGCATTATATACAGTGACTTTTTCTTAGATACGTAGACTTATTGGAGACATATACGTATATTTAAATATCTTGTTGCAAGGTTTTCTGTACACGTGCATTCAACTTTGTTTGCACTGACACTTTCTTGCCCTTTATCAAGCTGTATCTTCGCATTTGTATATGACATTGTATCTTCGAATTTCTAATGTATGAGGGCGAATCAAATGAAAGTGAGCCTACCCACCCCGCGCAATATTGGTTCGGTTCATTATCTGCGAGGCATGCGCGAAGCAGAGAGGCATCTCTCATTTACAAAAGTGACACGCAGGTGTGAGGATAAAGGTTCTTTAATGCTCTCGTACACTGGGTTGAGCATGGTTGCGTGACATAAATGGCACTCCAAAAGTTGAACAGCGTGTTGCCGTGCAGTTTTTGACAGCTGAAGGTATTTCCCAAGAAGAAATTAGTCGCCGTATGGCTGCCGTGTACGTTGAACGTTGCATTTCATTGTCCACTGTGAAGCGCTGGAGCAAACGGTTCAAAGAAGGACGTGAAAGTGGCAAACACGATTAAAGAGCGGGCCAAAGCCTTCGTGCAGTCATCCCCAACAAAATTGCAAAGGTTGATGAGCTGATCGGACAAGAACGGATAAGCTTCGATGAACTTGCAAATCGTGTGAACATCAATCACGGTTAGGTTCACGCCATAACTCATGAAAATCTCCGTTATCGGCTCTTTTGTGCACAATGAATGTCCAAGATTTTGAACCACCGCCAGAAGACGGAGAAGTTCGGCGCTGCCGTGACTTATCTGATCTGGTATCACAATGAGGGTGACGACTTCTTTTCTGCAGTTGTGATAGGGGACGAACCTTAGTGCCACTACTACGAGCCTGACACCACGACGGCAAAACTTACAATGGAAACATTCGAATTTACCACGCCCAAAGAAATCAAAGGCCGTCATTTGCACCGGAAGGATGTTGAATATTTTTCGGTAGTCAGGGGCCATTACTGATAGCATTTCTTAAATCTTGAGAGGCTATCGATTGTTTCCGATATGGTGAAACGCCGGAACGGCTGTGTGTCGCAATCAAGAACAAATGACGTGGAAAATTGAGTGATGGTGTCGTCTTGCTCCACGACAATACCCCTCCCTACCTCGCTGTTGTGGTTAATACAAAACTAGTAAAGTTCAAGTGGGAAACGCTGTAACATCCGCCATGCAGCTCAGACCTGTCGCCTTGCGACTTCCACATTTTGGGGCAACCGAAAAAACAGCTCAAGGGAACCAGATTCGTGTAGGACGATGATGTGAAAGAGTCACATACAGACTTCTTGAAGAAGCAACCCAAGGAGTTTTATGAGACGGGAATCACGCGACTCGTTAGTGAATGGGACAAATGTCTAAATGCTCATGGAGACTACTTTTAAATAAAGCACCCCGTTTGTCATATATTCGCACTGGCTCACTTGTTACCCTTTTCCCCAGCACAGGGTAGCCAGCCGGTACTTACACTGGCTAACCTCCCTGTCTTTCCTCCCCTTTGTCTCCTCCTCCTCCTCCATTTAACATTTTGCAGAACTCGTGCTTTTTATACGTGCTCTCTGTTGCAAATATAATTTCGGTGCAATTAATTACTCACAATACACGACCGGTGACAGCTGCTACTGCTTAATCATCATCATCATCAGCAGCAGCAGCAGCAGCAGCAGCAGAAGCAGCCTGGTTTCACTCACTGCAGGGCAAAGGCCTCTCCCATACTTCTCCAACTACCCCGGTCATGTATTAATTGTGGCCATGTCGTCCCTGCAAACTTCTTAATCTCATCCGCCGACCTAACTTTCTGCCGCCCCCTGCTAAGCTTCCCGTCCCTTGGAATCCAGTCCGTAACCCTTAATGACCATTGGTTATCTTCCCTCCTCATTACATGCCCTGCCCATGCCCCATTTCTTATTCTTGATTTCAACTAAGATGTCATTAACTCACCCAATCTGCTCTTTGCTTATCCATCAACGTTACACCCATCATTCTTCCTTCCATAGCTCGTTGCGTCGTCCTCAGTTTAAGTAGGATCCTTTTCGTAAGCCTCCAGGTTTCTGCCCCGTACGTGAGTACTGGTAAGATACAGCTGGTATACACTTTTCTCTTGAGGGATAATGGCAACCTGCTCTTCATGATCTGAGAATGTCTGCCAAACGCACCCCAGCTCATTCTTATTCTTCTGATTATTTCAGCCTCACGATCCGGATCCGCGGTCACTACCTGCCCTAAGTAGATGTATTTCCTTACCACTTCCACTGTCTCGCTACCTATCGTAAACTGCTGTTCTCTTCCGAGACTGTTAAACATTATTTTAGTTTTCTGCAGATTAATTTTGAGACTCACTCTTCTGCCTTGCCTCTCCAGGTCAGTGAGCATGCATTGCAATTGGTCCCCTGAGGTACTAAGCAAGGCAAGATCATCAGCGAATCGGAAGTTACTAAGGTATTCTCCATTAACTCTTATCGCCGATTCTTCCCAATCCAGGTCTCTGAATACCTCCTGTAAACACGCTGTGAATAGCTTTGGAGAGATTGTATCTCCCTGCCTGACGCCTTTCTTTATTGGGATTTTGTTGCTTTCTTTATGAAGGACTGCGGTGGCTGTGGAGCCGCTATAGCTATCTTTCCGTATTCTTACATACGGCTCGTCTACACCCTGATTCCGTAATGCCTCCATGACTGCTGAGGTTTCTACAGAATCAAACGCTTTCTCGTAATCGATGAAAGCTATATATAAGGGTTGGTTATATTCCGCACATTTCTCTATCACCTGATTGATATTGTGAATATGGTCTATTGTTGAGTAGCCTTTACGGAATCCTGCCTTGTCCTTTGCTTGACAGAAGTCTAAGGTGTTCCCGATTCTATTTGCGATTACCTTAGTAAATATTTTGTAGGCAACGGACAGTAAGCTGATCGGTCTATAATTTTTCAGGTCCTTGGCGTCCCCTTTCTTATGGATTAGGATTATGTTAGCGTTCTTCCAAGATTCCGGTACGCTCGAGGTCATGAGGCATTGCGTATACACGGTGGCCAGTTTTTCTAGAAAAATCTGCCCACCATCCTTTAACAAATCTGTTGTTACCTGATCCTCCCCAGCTGCCTTCCCTCATTGCATAGCTCCCAAGGCTTTCTTTACTGCGTAATACGTTGGAACAAATGACAGCATCATTGAGATTTTTCACTGGCCGTTGCATATGTACAAGAACGTAAACACGGTTCATGAATAACAAAGATATATGACAAAAAGAGAGAGAGAAAGCAAGGACAGGAAAGGCAGGGAGGTGAACCAGAAGAGCACCCGGTTTGCTACCCTAAAGGGGAATAGAAAGAGGAAAAAGGGAGAGAGTAAGCACTGAATGCGTGTGGGAGCGACACTATACAGAGGGACACTAGAAACGGTCTATTAAGCAGGTGCACTTCAAGTGTTGCACTAGTGCACGAATCAATTTTCGTGCCAGTGATGGTTGTGGCCACGGTCAGAGTACCTAAGGATGATATTGACATATTTGTCCTCAACTTGTTCATTTCATGGCCTTTACATTTTTCATATCAACGGTATGCACTGCTTTGCTATCCACTGCGTCCATGAAGAATCAATTGGCCATATTTTGGGCGCCTGCCCGCAGTACAGCCCACAGAGGGCATGCCTTCGCCACGAACTTGACCAACTGGACGACCAACCGCTGTCCGAAAAAAAAATTCTACAACATCGAAAGGACCTAAAGTTACAGAAGAAGGCCGTGCAAGCGCTATCGCGCTTTTTGCGATCTACCCGTCTGTGTGAACGACTTTAACTGGAACGCCTTTTGTGTGTGTGTCTCCATGTGCGTGTTGTTCTTTTTTTCCTTTTTTTGCGTTTTCCTTTCTGTCACTTTTCTAATCCCTATCCCCCATCCCCAGTGTAGGGTAGCAATCCGGAGACTCATATCTGGTTAACCTCCCTGCCTTTCCTCTTCATTCTCTTTCTCTCTCTCTCTCTCGAACTGATATAGTTCTAAAGCTCGCGTGATGTATCTTTTACTTATTAAATAGACAGAAAACGTGGAAGCATTGATGTAAGTTATCTTGGGAAAAATTTTTGGCACATACGAGTATATTCTTTTATGCAGAAATACATACCTTGCTTGTTTTGACAGTCCCTAGCGTTCAAGAATTCGTTTGCAGCATCTCTGGCAATGGCAATGTAATTATTATTCATGTATTTGATCCCTCGACAAATTTTTTAAGAGGAAGCTTTACCTCGGGCCCAACTCCAACGCGGCCTATTAAAATACATGCAAAATGCAGAAACGCTTTTCTGTGGTAACCTCTGGATCTTTTTGAATGAAATTGGTCGCATTTAAGAGAGAAAGTTGAATTTTAGTGTCTGTTGGAAGCGGAATTTCGATTTAGGGCCTGAATTTTGTTTAAAGTATTTCGAAAAATTCGAAAGTCCGAAAAAAGTGAGAAGCACAACGTTTACAATCCAATAGCTCTGCATCAAGAACAGATATTGCGGTTCTGTAAATAGCAAAGCGGACAAATTTGGTATGTCAATTTATACCTTACGCGAATTGGTTACGTTGTGTATCATGGTACTGCAAAAGCCGTATTTCCATAATACTAAATTCTTTTGAGATTCATGTGTAACCTATGGATTTTGTCCGCTGTAGATGTACTATCACATGAAACTCACAGAATTATGATATCATTTTTCATTGTTGAGTTACAGATTTCTAAACATGATAGTTTCGTTTTCTAAAAATGTGCGATTTTGGCCAATTTTTAATAAAGAATTGACAACGCTAATGAAAAATTCGAAGCCAGCAGTCAATAGAATTTAAGCTTTTCTTTTAAATGCAGCAGAGCTCTTCAAATTTGGGGCAGCGGTTGCCGAGAAAAAGGAGTTCCTCTTCTACATGTATTGAGATCGCAGCACTCGAGCTAAAGCTTCCTTTTAAGGAGGAGGCCGAGTTGCAACTAGAGCTCCCCCCCCCCCCCCGAACAAGATTTCTGGCTAAGCCACTGCTCACAGGGGACCGTCGTCATGAGAAGCGAATTGACAGAAGAATAAAAATGGGGTGCAGTGCATCCGACGGGCATTGCCAAATCCTAGCTGGAAGAGAGAGAGAGAAGTGGCTCTTGTAGGGAAAGGAGGAAAGGCTGGCACTATCTTCTGCAACCTTTGCGGGAGCACGGCTCAGAGCCAGCAGGGGATGGAAGCTTCTCCCTGTCGCTGAAAAGACAAGTTTACATTCATTGCATTCTAACAATTTAAGAAACACGCGAAGAGTGATGGAACGAAAATTGTTAAGTGTAAAGTTAAGAGACAGAAAGATGGCGGTGTGGAT